>NC_091175.1:7111988-7151988 GCF_040958095.1 Procambarus clarkii | reverse complement strand
CTATGTGGTGTCTACTTTGTCGCAGTGGTGGGGCTCAAGGCCATCAAGTTCTGTTGGAGGGTATCCTTCAACCTTGGTTGTCCTAGGAGTCGAATATCTTGTCCAGGAATACTATATGTCCTTTCCCGATGTCTATGTAATGTTTGTTGGACATTTGGCCATGGGGGGCTTTGACTTTCAAAAGTGTTCTGTTATCTTGTCCAGTTTGTGGAGTCGGGCCATGCTAAGTCTACTATCATGACCCAAGCAGTTCTCTGTATTAAATGCAGTTGTTACCACAAGACATTCTCATGGTTCTTGAACATTTTTACTGCCACTCGTGCATTACTGCTCTTTTTTTTTTTTTTTTTTTTTTTTTTTTCTTCTTTTTTTTTTTTACAGATGGGTTGAAGTGTTCTGAAAATGTTGGCATCTCCATTATTTTCATGATCAAGCTTTTATGTGCCCTTTTCCCCCAGGGACAAGTATTTTTACTGCAGAGCTTTTTGGGATTTTGCACACACCAAGACACTTTTTTTGTGCCAATGATCATTTGTTTTTGTATTGTACTCCTACACATACTTCTCTCTCCTAACCTCTAGTGATAGAGAACCAACATTGGTTGTAGTACATCATTTTTAGCATATAATAATAATTATAATTTTAATAATAATTAAGTCCCAGTGTAGTATACATGTTTTGCTTATATTGAAGTACCCTTCCCCTACCCAAGCTCAAACTAATTCATGGTACCTAGGAATTTAAGTAAACCGGGGCAATAGGAAATGCAGTCAACCATTTCTGTCCTAGGAATGTTAGGTGAACAGGGGCGATAGAAAATGCACTCAACCTTTTCTGTCCCACCCGGGATTCGAACCTGGAATTCCTGATTATGAGTCAAGAATGAACCTGACTGCTGGGTTCAAGGCCACATTGGTGTTGCCTCTGTTGATCTCAATTTAAAAACATCTACATTATAATTCAGTGTTGGATATAAAATCTAATGCTAAATTGAATTATATGTACACTGTAAAGCACTTCAAAGATTTACATGAGCAAATGCATACATAAGAACAAGTACCAGAATGAGACATTAGCTTGGAGAAAGCTGACGATTGCTCATGTATCCAGTTTAATGAAGCACTTTTTTTTCAAACCTTTATCTGATTACAAGCTAATCTCAAGTGTGTGCAGTCACATGATATCCACACGGCTCCACAGATAGTGTTATCATTAACCTTACTATACCTGAGGCAAAAGTGAAGTAACCCTTGTGACCAACACATCTCCTCACAAGTTTCTTTAGAATTGTGTAACGTCTTTACATCAGACCCAACACTAGAGACTTCAGTAAGTTATAGACCATCGCTGGTCTGATTACCCAAACTACCACACATTCTGTATTAGAAAACTGTACTGTATCTGTTTTTTGGTATTATAAGTACAGAGTTATATGTAAACACTATTGGGGTACAGTAGCGATCATGAGAGAGCACCTTAATGGTAATAAATTGCAATGAGTAAAAGTGGTGCAACCAATTCCAGCACAGTTCAGTACATCTTTGATATAATTTTGACTAATGGTACAAAAGAAACTTAATTTATTTTTTAAATGCCAGGATAATCATAAACTGAGCATACCTACAAGCCCTGAAATCTACCTATATTGCTAAATGTAGATTTCACAAAGCTGGTATAATTTCGAGGGCATCTATCATTTCATGTACATCCTCTTTAATATGATCAATGTGCACTTAACTCTTCACCCCCACTCCCATCCCTCTTATGATATATGAGCAGTGGAGATACATATGTATGTGCACTTACATATGTAAGTGCATATGTCATGGAACGCTGGGGTACATCCGGCACTAGTGCCGTTGTGGTCCAGAAATCAACGACAATAACAAAGATGCCGAGTTTCCTACCGTGTCTTGTTAGTGTCCTTTGTGTACAGCAAGGACGACAAAAGCATCCAAATTAGATATACCTCACGAACTTTCAATCTTTGAAATTACTGTAGTTATCAAAGAGTGGCCCCTCCCTTTCTGGCTCGTTGTTGTCGTGAGGGGGTTTGATGGGCGGCTGCCGGAGTGTGATGCTCCATGGGTCAGTCCTCTGTCCTTTTGAAGCCTTATGCTCCTGCTGCTCTCTTTACCAATTTTGCCAGAACTCTTTTTTTTTTTTTTTTTTTTCTTTGTGTTTCATTTTTCTATCCCCCTCTTCTCTTTTCTAATTGTCATTTCCTGCTGACCTTTTGCCAGTCTTGACTATTCTTTCGGACTAATTCTGTTTTGATGCCCGGGTGTTTGGGGAGGCATACTCTCTCACCCGTAGAACTGTAGTACCCAACGTCTCGAGCGAGGGGATCCTTTTATTGTCAATCCTCATTTCGTTGCTGAACCCAATCTCGACGGACTGACAGTTCTGTGTCTCCGTGGCCTACCTCCTACTACCGTAACCGGCGGTGGGAAACGGCTCTGGCTAGGTTACGTATTGGCCATACACGTTCAACTCACGGTCACTTAATGGAGCGCCGCCCTGCTCCTTATTGTCCAAAATGCATTGTTCCTCTTACAGTCATGCACATTCTTGTTGAATGTCCTGACTTCCAGGACAAGCATGTCTTGTTTTCCGACCGTCCCTCGCGGTCAATTGTCCCTCGATAGAATTCTTTGTGAATCAGATACTTTTGATATTGTTCGTCTTATGTGTTTCTGTTCTCGCATTGGCATCCTTTGTGATATTTAGCGCCTCTCTGATTACTCCGCACATTTGGAGGTGCTACATAGCCTTCCTGGTTTTGAGACTTCCTTTAATAATGACTTACTATCAGAGTGGATACAACAACAAAAAATGTTCTAAAAACTATAAAAGCAAATAAGCAGAATAAAATATTGAAACAATTGACAAATTTAAATATCAGACTCAACTAAAGTATAACATAAAAAAATATGTATGTAACGAAAAAAAATCTACATTATCGTTACATTTATTTATATTTTCAGCTGAGGGAAGTCTGAAGACAAAGCAAGTACAAGTATGATAAAAGGCACCAAGCCGAAAGATTCTAGCACCGCGAAGCTCTTATTTATTTAAAGGATAAGCAAGTTTAGCTCCTTGCTCAGGCCGTCGAGAAGCGAGAGGTCGCATAAGGTGAAAAAGTTACACGAATGCCACCAAGAGAAGTGCTCAGGCGCGTAAAACGAGGAAAAGTGGCCGAAAAGTAGGGGATGAAACAGAAGTTAAAGAAACTTTAAGATAGATGGGAATTTAACTGGAAATGAAGAGAACTGAAAAGTAAGTAAATCAACTGGAAGCGAGTGTCTGAGAGCTAATTGAAGAAGACGGAAGGTTAATTATGAAAAATGGGTCAGCAAGTAAACAAAAAATGTGTCAAAAAGTCGACGACAGTGACAATCGGTGATGAAAATGACCTGTGGTAATATAGTCTATAAAGACAGTGCCAGTAGGCCAATATATGTGACGAAGTCTGTTACCGTGACAAAATAAAAGACTAATGACAAGAATTAAGGAAATGTACAGGAATGTAGTTAAAGAAAGTGATGAAGGCAGCTGGAAGTTAATCAAATATCAATATATTAAAACTTACAAAGTGTGAAAAGTGACAAAGTTAAGAATATTCATCGCAAGAGAAACTAGTGACGAAATGTGTTAAAACTTGATTGGAAACAAGCCAGGGACCGGAGGAGATCAAGCCAGGGACCGGAGGAGATCGAGCCAGGGACCAGGGGAAGGGGGCCGCCTGAGCCTCATCTGCCGACATGATGTCGATGGAAATAAGCGACAGTATAGAACTCATCAGTGGCAGAAGGTGAGACAAGCAGAGGAGAGTGAAAGGAGTAAAGCTCTTATTGTTAAGGCAAGTATCAGGGTGGAGCAGATATGTACATTTTTAAGAGATGCAACTAAGTTAAGGGTTATTAAATAAATAAAAAAAATATATATATTTGTTGGCTCCAAGTAATTTACAAATATCGTTTATGTCTTACAAATCATGTTAAACCTGAAAATTGGGGAACACCTTGCAATAATATATAAATATAATTCATTAATAATTCATTGCGTCACGGGACAGGAAGCCAGAGTATTCATACACCTTTTGGCTTTTATGGCCCCCCCCCATACCCCCCCCCACACACAGGCCGAATTACTGGCCCCGCTCAGGATGCAACCCCTCAACAAGCTGACTAACTCCTGAGTACTTACTTACTGCTAGGTGAACAGATGCGTTAGATGAAAGGAAATGTGGCCAACTATTTCTGTCCTGTCCGGGATTCGAACCCGGAATTCTCGATTGTGCGTCGAGAACAAACCAGAGTGTACTACTGGGATGTATTAAAAGCAAGTACAGGAGACCCTAATTTAAGGAAGTACAATTCATCAATTCATCTCAATGTATTTTCCGAGAATGAAATCTAGAATATGCTTCTGGTTTTGTATTAAAAGTCAGTAAAGAAAAATATATTTAATACCGATTAATCAAGTCTCTGGACGCGTGCGCGTCACCTCAGGGGCAGCGGGCTGGTGAACTACTGGCGGACGAGGACCTCCCTGGAGAAGGCGCTGCTGGTGTCCACCGCGGCACTGGTTCTGGCGCTCTTAGGCTTCATCATTGGCGTGGCGACCCTCCGAGCTAAGGGTGAGTGCAGGGACTATCTGGGGACTTGCATCGTGGCGGACATATTTGTGGCTCTTTTAGGGGCTTTTCAAGGATATTAGCGGCTATATTTTCGGGACTAACCTAAGCTACATTTTGATAGGATTAAGATATATCTTTATTTGGGGCTATTTATAAGTGATCTAAGGATATATTTGAATCCTATACGTGAGCTACGTTTATAGCTAAATGCTGTAAGTGGTTTTAACATTTGAGGGCTGCTTATGGAAATTTTTAGGGCTAAATTTCGCATTTGTGGGAGTAGTGTGGAGAAGCAGAAGCCTACTTCTAAGATGCTATAATGGCTACACATATCGTAGGAGGATAATTTTTCGGTGCTATTATAAACCATTTTAGAAACTTATTTTTTGTGGTTGGGGGGGCAACCAGGGAGGAGTGTTGGGGGGACTTTAAGCTGTCTATATGAAGGGTAAACTAGGAGCTACATTTGGAGACTATGATTAAGTGTGAACTATACGGGAGAGACTACATCTTCAGTCTACAGTAATAACGTTCTGAGGCTGCTATATATGGGGCCTAGTAAGAGGCTACATTTCTGGGCTTTTGAAAGGAAACAACTTACATAGATATGGGACAATAATTTTATTAATTATTATTTAATAATAACTACAATTATTAAATACAAATTATAGCTTAGCAATGTACAATCTTTCCATAACTCGTTTGTGCAGTGTGAATTTAATCTTTACGTAAATTGACATTGACATATTTATGTATCAAATGAGTTAGAAAAATTAACTAAGCTATGATATTAAGGCTACTGCCACAATTGGAAGCCTAACACTTTGGGGGGGGGAGGGTTCCGGCGCATTACCCCCCCCCCCATAAACGAATTGAAACGAGACAAGCAGTGATAGTCAAGGGAAGGGAATTATCAGGGGAAAGCGCCAAGTCCTTACGAATATATAGTACTAGGATAGGGTCAGGGTAAGGATTTGGGATGGGACGGGGGGAAGGAATGGTGGCCAACCACTTGGACGGTCGGGGATTGAACGCCGACCTGCATGAAGCAAGACCATCGCTCTACCGTTCAGCCGAAGTGGTATTACATGTGGGGCATTTGAGCCTGTGTGTATATAAAGCCAAAACAAATTAAAGTTGTCAAGCGTCACCAGAGTGGCATCATAATCGCCACAGCCATCATGTTAATATTTGTTTATCCCTTGATTTGGCAGCTGGTGATGACGCTCAAACGATCCAGAAGTTGACTGACGACCTGCGTGTGTGTGAGGCTCAGGTCTTGAGCAGCACCTCGACCCCCGCTACTACCACCACCATTATGACGAGCAGCTGCAGTCCCACTACTCCCAGCAGCACTACTCCCAGCAGCACTACTCCCAGCAGCACTACTCCCAGCAGCACTGCTCCCAGCAGCACTACTCCCAGCAGCACTACTCCCAGCAGCACTGCACCAAACAGCACTACTCCCAGCAGCACTGCTTCCAGCAGCACTACTACTCCCAGCAGCACTGCTTCCAGCGACACTACTCCCAGCAGCACTGCTTCCAGCGACACTACTCCCAGCAGCACTGTTTCCAGCGACACTACTCCCAGCAGCACTGCTTCCAGCGACACTACTCCCAGCAGCACTGCACCCAACAGCACTACTCCCAGCAGCACTGCTTCCAGCGACACTACTCCCAGCAGCACTGCACCCAACAGCACTACTCCCAGCAGCACTGCTTCCAGCGACACTACTCCCAGCAGCACTGCACCCAACAGCACTACTCCCAGCAGCACTGCTTCCAGCGACACTACTCCCAGCAGCACTGCACCCAACAGCACTACTCCCAGCAGCACTGCTTCCAGCGACACTACTCCCAGCAGCACTGCACCCAACAGCACTACTCCCAGCAGCACTGCTTCCAGCGACACTACTCCCAGCAGCACTGCTTCCAGCAACATTACTCCCAGACACACACAGCCTTAATCCTTTTACCCTGTCGTAGCTCAGTCGTTTAAGGCAGTGTCTGGGATGCTCCCGGACGCAGGTTCGAATCCTCGTCACGGCCCTTGTGGATTTGTTCACTACTTCCAGCAGCACTACTCCCAGCGACACTACTTCCGGCGACACTGCTCCCAGCAGCAGCATTACGCCCAGCAGTGGTCCCACGACAAGCCAACGGTTAGCATCAAGCTAGGAATCGGTCTAAAGTTCTATCGCACATTTTACATCCAAGGACCCTAGTGACCCAAGTCTTGTATAGGGATCTAGATGAAGTAAAGTGTAAAGTGTGTGGACAAAGACCGGGACACACACTCGAACACTATATCTTGGATTGTAGTAAAATTGAGCCATTTAGAGATAAATCTAAGCTCAAACTGTATGATATGTCAACCTATCTTATTACTAAGGATAAAATGCCTGAAATCCTTGCACTGTATCCATATTTCACGTTCAGTAGATAAACGA
The DNA here is from genome assembly GCF_040958095.1 of Procambarus clarkii. Classification (NCBI taxonomy): domain Eukaryota; kingdom Metazoa; phylum Arthropoda; class Malacostraca; order Decapoda; family Cambaridae; genus Procambarus; species Procambarus clarkii. The sequence goes on along the minus strand of NC_091175.1, from coordinate 7,144,894 downwards.
CATATGAGATTAAGAAACAAGTAGTGTATTGTAAAAACTAATAATAAACAGCAGCTCCCCTATGACTGTAATATCTCCATTGCTCAAACAATTATGTATTAACGATAAGACCTACCATGTATGTATATTGATTTACTTTAAATATATAACTCTTGAAATATAACATTCTCTGTAACTAGCTGACATTGTAATTATAAGGTGTGAAGGATAGATGAAATTGTTTATATAATAACCTAAGTTGAGGTCTGATAAAGACCTCTTGTGCCCTCTGTAATGCTTTTTGCGCTACCGCTCACAGGATGAGTATCAGGTGCACAATAAACTAGCCGCCTCCGCCGGGAGGCAACAACAAATTCAAGTCCCCCATGAACGCACTCGTCCGTTCACGGGGACCCGGGACTCCAGGCCCGATGAACGCACTCGTCCGTTCACGGGGACCCAGGACTCCAGGCCCGATGAACGCACTCGTCCGTTCACGGGGGCCCGGGACTCCAGGCCCGATGAACGCACTCGTCCGTTCATGGGGACCCAGGACTCAAGGCCCGATGAACGCACTCGTCCGTTCATGGGGACCCAGGTGACTCAAGGCCCCATGGACGCACTCGTCCGTTCATGAGGACCCGGAACTCAAGGCCCGATGGAGGCACTCGTCCGTTCATAACAATCATCAATCACATTAGCTAGCTGCGGTTCAGTAAGGTCGCCCTCATCGGGACATCTATCACGCAGCTTCTTCAAAGGCACGGAGATGCTTTCTTCCTGCCATGCTTTGATTATTTCTATTGAAACTTGCAACCGAGGACCCCAAAGTACTTTCTATTAATAGTGATATAGATTAGATCTCCAAGCGCATATAACTGCAGTAGGGAAATTTATTGCGTACTCACCTAGTTGTAGTCGATGTGTGTGCGTGTGTGTGTGAGCTTAATATTTCGCGTTGAACGATATTTTACCAAAGGTAATGTAAAAACTATTATAGCTGTATAAATATTTAAAGGTTAAAATGGTAAAAATATGGATCATTAGTGGCAATTAAAATGCCTATACGCAACCCTAATTAAGAGATTGATGGAGAAGAGACGCTGCAGCCATTGGATACAACAAATTCTTGATCTATACCCACCTGGTCATGAATGCCCCAAGTCTGTCTCTATATTAAGACCAACGTAGAGAATATATCTACAAATCTACCCAGCTTCATCCCCTCCAGGAAGAGGACAAGGAGGAAGTGGCGTTGTAACAGATTTTCAAATCTAGCTTCTTAGTCTTCAAGACCACACATGGTGGGCCAGTATATAGTCTTTTGACCATAGTAAGATATATACCGGCAAATCCCCACCTACTCCTTCCTGCCCCACCAATGCACCTTCAGGAGGGATTACTCCCAGTGACATACGAGATTTGGTTAAACCAAAGGAATGTAGCGAGAGAAAACATTCAAAGTACCCGCCGGCGGGAGTTTGTCCGCCTTCACAGGCAGTGCTGAGTTCTGATTGGCGGAGGGCGGCGGCCCGTGCGCAGGTGGCCCGCGCAGCCCGGGGCGAGGCGGCGACGGAGACAACCTCAGGAGTCCGTTCATATCCAGCTTTATAATTTTGGGGCCGTCTTCACTTGCTGGCAGTAACCATGAGGGCTGCGCCCACCTATTCGTGACCCACACCTACCAACGGAGCCCAGGATGGCTTCTATCACTACCCTGGAAGGCTACATACTCAAGGTGAGCCTCTTAATTCTGTAACCATTGTTACCTCGTGGAGGAACGCCATAGTTAACCTAGCTCCTAGGATGTTCAGAGAGCAACTACATGACCTAATTCATGTTTATAATATTTATGGAGAGACGATAAGCAGTCTGAGAGCAATAATACACCAAGACCTTCAACAAAGCCGTGTAGATCTGAGCTAGGTAAAGTGAAAACGACACCATTGATCTATCATCATACTATCATGCAAGAACAGTCACACATCTATGGATCACCCAGTACAATAAACACGCCTAGATGTAACTCTGGACGGTAGAGCCACGGTCTCGCTTTATGCAGGTCTCCCTTCAATCCCAACGGAGGCCTCAATAAAAGCCTAACGTGCATACACTCTAGCTTCTTATACACACAGAAATCACAATAGCGTATGCATCAAATGAACAAATCCACACGGGCCGTAATGAGGGTTCGAACCTACGTCCGGGATAATCCCAGACGCGCCTTATTCGACTGCGTCACGGCATGGTCAAAAGAATTGCAACCGGGAGTGCTACTGCCCTCACACGGATCCTGCAGCCTCTCTGAGATACAAACCAGGGTTTTACACAATTCCCCTATGCACCCAGGCTCTGTCAACAAGCTGTTCTACCTATTCTCCCTAACTTCAATACACACATAAATCACATTAGCGTGCAGCATCAAATGACATAGGTTCGATTATCCCATAGGTATAAGTAATAGGTATAAGATTATACCGGACGTAAGTTCGAACCCCTCATCACGGCCCTTGTGAACTTGTTCGTCTCTAGCTTCTCGTCGACGGACACAATAAATTATTATGAATTAATATATAAATGGTTGAGGTTATGCCTACGAGGGGGCAAAGCTGGTCAGCATTAGGTACATTCCCGCCTTATTTCACTTCCCTCTTGTGACAGAGAACGCTAAACTGGCTGGAGTATAAGGGCTAACTAAACCCCTTTTGGTGGTAAACGCATTTGAATTAGAAATACTATTTAAAAATAGCAGTAACATCAGTTGTCATAGTTACCGCATTTGTGCCATTAATAATAATTGTAGTAGAAATATCTGTAGTAGTAGTATCTGGAATTTTTTTCAATATGTTTAAAAGTAGACGACATAAAACTTCTGCTAGCAGGCTTAGATTCCCATAGCTCTTGTAAAGCCATACCCTACTAGTTTTCCCTCTAACACTACCCATCAATTGGGTTACAACCACGTCCCCAATTGTTGATGGGTGAACAGGGGCGAACAGTTAAGGATTGGTGGGCCATCAATCTTATCTGGCCAGGGCTCGAACCAGAGGAATTGACGAAACGCGGGGCGAGTGCGCTACCACAGCGACAGAGGAGTTAAGGTAATTAGGAGAAAATGCTGCTGTTGTTGTTTTAGTTTCAGCTACTCTGAACAAAAAGTTCCAAGTAGCACAGGCTATGGTGAGCCCGTAGTGGACTTATCTAGAAAGTGCTAAGCCATTACGACTATATAGCACTTGGAAGTGATGAGAATGACTTGGAATAGGACGAGGCGGGGGCGGGGGGGGGGGGGAGAATGAATGGTGCCCAACCACTTGGACGGTCGGGAATTAAACGACCTACAAAGAAGCGAGACTGTCGCTCTATCGTCCAGTCCGAGTGGTTTGAGTAGTACTATTAGTGGTAAAGGTTATTGGTGTGGTGGTGGCCACAGACGTACTACTAAGTAGTCGTTGTCATTTATTAAAGTTTCATTAAGCCTAATATGTTTCCACATGGCTAGAGCCTGTCAAGTGGCGTGAATAATTTTTAGGAGTAGATAAAAATATTACTTTTCTTATAGAAAAGATAAAAATTATTACTTAAAAAACTTTCTTCTTAAAAGTTTCCCTGGATTTTACACGAGGGCCACCATCTCTGGTGGTACTCGAGGGGGACAGGAAGCTGGCGGCTTATCAAGGGTGGTCCCCCCCCATTATTCATAGTTTTCTTGTTTAACAGATGAATTTTGATGAAGCACTAGCAGGAAATAGGCTAGATCTTGTTAATTTTCCATTAAATTTATTCGTGCCAACCAGATGTAGTAGTGAATGGAAAATGAATGAACATTCATTTAGGCCCCTTAACTCGACGTTTGGTTCAGCCCACAACGCCAGTTCTGTTTCTACTTCAATTATTTACCTTTTAAATTAAATTAATTAAATTTTATGTGTAGAGATAGGACGCTTAAGACCGCCAGGTTTAGTGTTCCCAGCAGATAAGAGTTTACAGTCTACCTCGACATGTTATCTTTCCTCCCGATATAGATCACAGACTTGGTTATATATTTTTTTTTATTATTAATACATTAGGTACATCTACATTTGTGCAGCTGCCCTAGACTATATGAAGGGGAGTACAGTGTGTCATAAAGCTAGCTACAGTGTGAATGCTTCACCCTCGATATACAAATACAAATAATTGCCAACAAAATAAACAACTAACCTAATCTAGGGCTAACTATACCCTAAATTTGAATATGAAATAATATGTAATTCTTATCTGAGAAAATACCAGTTTTGAATACACAATAGGTTATAATTTAGGTATGCATCGTAGAGGTCGTTCGCTGTTTGAACGAGCGTAGCCTAGCCAAATAGCCTCGCCGTATAGCCTAACCGTAAAGCCTAGCCGTATAGCCTAGCCGTATACCCGAGCCATATAGCCTAGCATTGTGTCCATCCCTTAGTGGGTCAAGTGGAAGCAAATGTAGTAGTTTTTGTAACTATGTTCACCATAGTACAAAGATGGACGTAAAGTAATTTGATAGTAGAATGTTGAACTATTCACTTTTATAGTCCGAAAAAAATGAAGCTAAAAAACTAACTTAAATATTCCTAGGCCTAGTATAGCACACATATGTACTATATTAGGCCTCAAATATCGTGTATCAGGCCTAGGAAGGTTAGGTTAGGCTAGTTTAGTTTGTCTTTGCAACATAAATATAAAACCTTTTCCGGGTTCTCCAAATTCAATATGATTTCTACTTTCTAATTACGTTGTACGTCGGTATATGTACTATGGTCCTCATCGTTACTATAAGTACTACCAAAACAGGAGGATGGGCTCAATAATATAATCAAAACATTGCTATGATCGCAGGCGATGAGTCACAATAACGTGGCTAAAGTATGTTGACCAGACCACACACTAGAAGGTGAAGGGCCGACGACGTTTCGGTCCGTCCTGGACCATTCTCAAGTCGATTGCTATGATCTTGTCAGTTGTAAATAGTATATTCTCTCCTATCATAGTGGTAGATAAACGTTTACTCAACAATTATTGCTCATACGGCCACTCTGACGTTACTATTTTATTGAGATTATTATAATATTATGTATAAATAATGATATGGCCTTCTGAATGTAGCCTGATGAAGAGCCAATGTTATCAGGAAACTTTGATAATTTTAAGGGTCACTCTGCCCCTCCACCCGAGTGCTTGTGGGTCACACGTAAACACTTGGACTGGCTTCAGTAGCGGCCTCCAGACTTACTGTGATTTCAGTAGAAATCCGGTTGAATATGGTTATTTTAAGGAGTCTGTTGTGGTCCAGTGGTACAATCCGCGACTGGCAATACCGAGGTCGTAGGTTCGTACCCATCTATAGTCCTAGTTAGTGCATTTTATCATTCTAATTAATAATAATAATAATAATAATAATATTATTATGGGAAATAAGTACTAGTAGTATTATATTCAGCACACTTTATTATTTAAATATATACAATATACAACAATTTGTGAGACATCGTTGGAGCAAGTCATAACAATTATATTGACAGAATGACTGGGCGATGGCATGATATACTGAATGGAGGATGATATACTGACCGGATGTTGACATCATACCGGACGATGGCATGATATATTGACGATGATGTATGGCAACATGATAACATGGTATTCTGACTGGACGATGGCATGATATATTGACTGGATGATGGCCTAATGGGGAAAAGGTAACTGGATGATAACTGAACAGGTTGAGATAAAATGCTGACTGTTCAGATGACGATAAATATGAATTAAGTGACTGAGGAACTGGATGATCACCAAATATGAAACTGACAGACTGGTTGATGACGTTGAATTATCACTTAATGACTGGATAATCACCTAATGACTGATTGAACATTTAATGATAGGATGAACACCTAATAACTGGATGATCACTCAATGACTGCATGATCACTTAGTGATTGATCACCTTTTGACAATATGAACACTTAGAGACTGGCTGACTGACTGGTTAAGTGACGAGGATGATTGCAAGTGATGGCAACAGCATTAAGAACACTGTTCAGAAATCACGACCTACGTACCTGTTGGACTTTAAGACCAACGACCTACCGAAGATCATGGGCCAAACCACTTAGGAGGAGCGAGAGTTTGAGAGCTCCTTCTCATTATGTGAAATCGATTCCATGGAACTTATGAAACTATTTTCACTTGGTTATCACGTTTGGGTTTTAAGAAAATACGCAAAAAAAACACATATTCATTCAAAATATGAATTCCAGTTTGAGTCCTGATTGACAGGCCTTAACAACCCTTCAGGTGTAGACAAGATACCAGATCCAACACCAAACCATAACTGCAATCGCTCAGTGTTCATTCAACTATTGCCAGTTTTTGGTTTCACAGATAATACATACTTAAAAAACTTTTTTTTTGTATTTGGATATTATTTTGAGAAGAGTTGATGGCAGTACATGACAACACCAAGTACGACACCCCGAGACACTAGCGACCTCGGACGCAGCCCGTCCTCGCACGACACCCCGAGACACTAGCGACCTCGGACGCAGCCCGTCCTCGTAAGCAAAGGTCAAAGTCTTGCACCCGTCTGACCCGCTGTTCATTAACCTGGGGCCAGATTCACGAAAGTACTTACGCAAGCACTTACGAACCTGTACATCTTTTCTCAATCTTTGGCGGCTTTGTTTACAATTATTAAACAAGTAATGAGCTCCGAAGCACCAGGAGGCTGTTTATAACAATAACAACAGTTGATTGGCAAGTTTTCATGCTTGTAAACTGTTTAATAAATGTAACCAAAGCCGTCAAAGATTGAGGAAAGATGTACAAGTTCATAAGTATTTGCGTAAGTGCTTTCGTGAATCTGGCCCCTGTCCTCTTAAAAAGAACGTCGCTTCTGGCCGTTGCCTGTATGGCCGAATATGGATGTAATTTGAAAATTAAAATAAATTGAAAATAAATTTGGGATTTTTTTTCAGCAACAGTAAGTTAAGGGTCCTCTGATAGGTTAGGTGGGCAAGAAATTCTCAAAAAGTTACAAAACGTTATGAAAAACGTAAATTGAAAGTTCCTCTTCTAAGCTGTCCGAGGAGGGCCGGACGACTCAAACAGAAAACGGAACAGTACGTCACTTTTGTGAGTCGATTTCATTTCAAATTACGTCCAAATTTGGCCATAGTACTGAATGAAAAACGGTTTACACACGACTCACAGCTGATGACGTTCCAACACTTCTCGAAAAAAGTGCTTCGCTCACGTTCTCTGTTCGAACCACAACTCTTGTAAATGCTTCACCCACGTACTACAAATACAAATAATCGCCAACAGAGCCTAAACACCTAACCTAACCAATGCCTAAAATATCCACAATTGCTAATATTTAACAATATTAATTTATGTTTAACAGAATTTCGATTTTGAATGAACAGCGTGTTAAAAATTGACGACTGCGTCGTTGGGTCGACCGCTGGATGGAATAGACTTGGTATGAGGACGGGTTAGCTGACGATGGCTCTGGGACACGCTGGTGCAACACCCACACACGCACACACAAGTGAACACTCACTAATAACACATCAGGTGAATCATAACACACTGTCCGAGGTAAGACTTATACAATCTTTGACTTTTAACGTCACGAGTCTATGGGGTATTGAAGGCCCTGAACAATGGACTCAAGTCACTCCTCCAGTACTTTCAGACTTTGGGCTGATAACTGCAAATGTTTAAAGTGATTCCTTGAATATGGTCACAACTTACACTAACTTTGGTTAGTTGATTCTTGCACTGTACACAGGTGTCATAAAACTTAAACTTCCTCTTTGGGGTGACACAGCTTCTAGACATAGTTTCTGAACAATTGGGCCCAAACTTGAGCGCGTTCTACAGCGTTCCTCACGGTAAGTTGGGCGTATGGCACAGGTCCTCAACTGGACTTGAACATGTCGCAGAGGACGCGTTCAATGGGTGTATTACCGACGGTGCGCTTGAAGAAGATCTCCTGGACGGCGGTGGCGGAGACGTGGCCAAGAGCAGGCAGCAGCAGGAGGAGCTTGCCGGCACGCACTCTGCCCCCGGCGCCACACACCTTGCTTGCCAGGTACTGTTGACAGACACGGGCATCATGTTAGTGACGTGGCTCTCTTATACTTATTATTGTCCGCAACGCTGTAAATGTTGCGGGTCTCTCTCTCTCTCTCTCTCTCTCTCTCTCTCTCTCTCTCTCTCTCTCTCTCTCTATCTATCTATCTATCTATCTATCTATCTATCTATCTATCTATCTATCTATATATATATATATATATATATATATATATATATATATATATATAATATATATGTACACACACACAAATGAAGATGCCTTAAGTCGAAGCTCTAAAGGTAGAACAGATAAACGTCTATAACAATTCATATATATCATATATTTTTAAAGAAGTAAAGAAAATCTTACGTAACGGGAGTCTTACCTACAAGCAGCCTCGTAAATTAGCAACTCTGTGTAACCTCCCTCCCCCACCCTCCCAAAAAAAACCCACAATGACGTCACGCAGGAACGTACCCAAGTAACGGCCAGGTAACAGTCACTCACCTCATGAAGCATCAGCTGGGTTTGATCCTGCAATACCTCGACACCGTACCCGTCCCGCAGGCCCCGGGCCTCTGAAAGCAATAACAACACTGTTTTAGAACAGCCGTCTCAAATCCCATTTAGAAGAGGCGTGTCAAAACCCCCACATTTAGCAGTGGCCAGGTTATCTAGTACTGAAAAACAGAATGACGAAATTTGGCTTACTAAAAATATTTACAGTCAGGAGAGGGAATGACAAATTTGACTCGGGGGGAAAAATTAGTCACCTTAGAAGAAGCACAGCACAGTCACCCTAGAACGAAAAGCAACACATAGTCACCCTGGTCCAATGAGCGGACGACTGACCTGGACGAAAGAGGATGAGAGCCTTGAGGCAGGCGTACTCGGTGTGGTCGACCCTGAGGGCGTGTAGTCTGGTGATGACATCGCGCATGGCCTCCACCTCGCGGGCCAGGCCGGCCTCCTGCTCCACTGACACACCTGCTCCCCGCACCAGGCTTCCTGTAGGCAGCAGGGGGAAGGGCTCGTGATGCATACAGTAGGATCTATGTGGGGAGCTCTAGCTGTAACTAAGGTAGGATCCACATAAGGGGTCGTAGAATGTGGTAGTGAAGGATTATACGGACGAGGCTCCTTCCCGCCAAACACACGAAGTTTTAACACCTAAAACTTCGGTGTTTTATATAGGCATAAGGAGCCTATATGGATGAGGCTCCTTATGCAGCCTCTTCCATATAAGAGGCTACGTAAGGAGCAAGTGTAAGATCCAATATTAGGAGGGGCTGTGGAAGGAGTTAATTTAGGATCCATTTATGAGGCTGTTTAAGAAGTTGTTGTATGATCTATATGAAAGGCTGAAATCTAAACTCCAATCTAACTAACACAGACCAACAATTTATGTTCCTCCATGATAATGTTGAGGGTAGGGAAGGTGGAGGGTGAGCTGTGTGCATAGGCAAGGAAAGTGCTTAGTGATGGGATAGTCAGTATAGCCTCAGGTGATGGGAGTGTTGAGGTAGGGTTATTGCAAGTGCCGAGGTTTACGTGTGGTGTTCCATCCATGTTTAAAAGGGATACTGTAGGATTCTTGCACATGTTGAGGATGTGTAGAATGGGTGTTGTAAATTTCCTGTGAACGAAGGGAGTCATAGGTAGGCCTGTGATATGTGTAGTGAGGTATTGGAGGACCAAACGTAGGCCTATATCATGTGTAGAAAGACTAAGTGTAGATCTATAACATATGTAGAAGGATATAGGATGTCAGATGTACATGACTGTAGTAGGTCAGGTGTAGATGGATGTGTCGCCACATGCAGAGGAATGTCTGAGGTCAGGTGTAGAGGAATATATGAGGCCAGGTGTATAGGGTGGGTGAGGTATGTCAGGTACATAGGATTGTCGAAGATCAGTTGTAGAGGGGTATGGGAAATCAGGTGTAAAAGGAAGAGAGTTGTCAGGATAGAGTTATGGGAAGTGAGGTGTAGAGGGGCAGTTGTAGACTTAAGTGGGTCTTCCAACAACACATCACCAGACCTTCCCTGGAGCACTGTACAACAGGTTCCTCACCCGTCTACATCCAACTACCTACATTAAAACAGCACTCCCATTTAGGGATCTTTGGTTCACTGGTTTTGTCGTAGAGCTGTACACTGGCTGTTAAAATAGCCCTATCATAAAAACAAGTCAATTGACCTAAAATGTTTGGCGTCAACTACGACAAACGGCAGTCGTTGGTGTTCTTACCTTCGTCGAGGGGAAGCGACCACTGGGCGGCGGCGACGACGAAGAGTTCACTCCACGACTCCTCCAGCAGGATGGCCTGGTCACGGAACGGTAGCTGGAACAGCGAACATTTTTGTTATTTATGTACACAAGAGTTCTTACATTTTTGTACAGCCACTAGCACGCATAGCGTTTTGGACAGGTTCTTAATCCTAATTTTCCCTGGAATACGACCCGCCAAATCGTTTAACAACCAGGTACCCATTCACTGCTGGGTGAACAGAGGCGGACAGTTAAGGATTGGCGCCTAGTCAGTCATCACCATACACTTTATTGCACTTATACATTATTATTATAACATCTTTATTGACAAAGTTGTAAATACAGGTATTTATTTATTTATTTATTTACAAGAAGGTACATTGAGTTTGTGAGGATTCATAGCATGGTGTTTACATTGTTGTAAAGCCACTAGTACGCGCAGCGTTTCGGGCAAAATAGCTAAGCTGTCTTCCTGATTCAATTAAATATTTACTGTTGATTATAGAAGGTCTAGCACAGTAGCAGTTAGATTTCAATAACAGGACTCAGATGCATGTTTTAGTGGTAGTTAGGCAGATGTACCTGGAGCGAAGCCTCATCCTGGCAAAGCCTACACATCACAGTGTTGGTTGCACGGGTCGGTTGGTGGGCTAGAATTTAGGCTTCAGGCTCAGGACCGGGGTGCTAAACACCTCAGCTGGAGACATTCGAATACTCGGCCAAAAATTATCTACCAAACAAGGGGTGCTGTGAGTGAGGGCAACCTAGTTGATTGATAAAGATTAAGCCACCCAAGAGATGGCACGGGCATGAATAGTCCGTAAGCAACCTAGTTGTTTCCAGCGTACAAACACAACAATTGGAACGCGCTAATCATCCGAAATACACAAAGGTATGTGATACATACCATGGGACCACAACAGGCTGGGGACCGAAACATTCTGTCTCGTCGACAATTCAGAAATTGTATTCATGATATTGTATAGTAGTAAATGTAATTATTGCTACACCTAACTGTACAAAAATAGTGCAATTCTAGCTTGTGAACTTTAAAACCTAAACAAGTAACGTGTAAAAGAAAAAAATAATTATAATAACGATATTCCATTAAATATGAATAGCACCCATTAATCATAACTTTATCTGCATATGAATTTCATTATTATAAGGAATGAATCATTCAGTAAGCGCTTCAGGGTATGAGTTTTGTACGCGCGCGTATGTGTGTGTGTGTGTGTACTCACCTAGTTATGCTTGCGGGGGTTGAGCTCTGGCTCTTTGGTCCCGGCTCTCAACCGTCAATCAACAGGTGTACAGGTTCCTGAGCCTATTGGGCTCTATCATATCTATACGTGTGTGTGTGTGCGAGCTGCCCATCTTCCTGTTTTGGTAGTACTTATAGTAACGATGAACACCATAATACATATACCAACGTACAACGCAATTAGAAAGTGGAAATCGGCACCCTGAGTTGGACAGATTGATTGATAAAGATTAAGCCACCCAAGAGGTGGCACGGGCATGAATAACCCGTAATGAGTTGGACAAACCGGAAAGCTATTTTATATTTGTGTAAAAGAGGTGGGGGGAGGGGAAGATCCTATTACTCCTCATTGGTGCTCATGCAGGTAATGAGATATTGTGTTGGGTGATGAGAGGCATCAGGTGTATAGTGCAGGTAATAGTGATGAAAGTGATGGTGAACCTTACTAACAACAATAGGTACATCACACATAACAATTAGAACAATAGCAATGTTGCAAACAAAAAATAAACACCAGAAACGGCACAAATAGTAAACAACTGCAACTGCAGAAGTAGCACTAGAGATAATAAACAGAAGAAACAGTAACATGGTAATAGGAGTAACAGTAGGACTACACGAACAGGAGTATCTACACAAACAGGTGTAACACATACACAGAAGCACCGGGAACACCCGTCACATCACCAGGAACACCCGTCACATCAGGAACACCCGTCACATCACCAGGAACACCCGTCACATCAGAAATACCCGTCACATCACCAGGAACACCCGTCACATCACCAGGAACACCCGTCACATCACCAGGAACACCCGTCACATCACCAGGAACACCCGTCACATCACCAGCAACACCCGTAACATCAGAAACACCCGTCACATCACCAGCAACACCCGTAACCTCAGAAACACCCGTCACATCTCCAGGAACAACCCAACAAAACTCAGCAACAGGAACATGGGAACAACCATCCAAACGCCAATAACTGTACCAAGAAAATCATTAGCACACAGAAATTAACCTTATTAAAAGCAAAGACGCAACGAAAATAACTGTTACTCTTGCAACTGTTGCAAGAGTAACAGTTATTGATACCTGAGTTTCGTGCATATGACCTGCAATCAACATGACCTCTTGCATCAACTGTTGCAAGAGGAGCACACACCTGCATGAAAGAGGGGATGGACCTCGCCCACTTCACTCCCAGGAACAGCAGCTTGGCGGCGTTCTCGTAGACGCTGTCTGAGGGCGTGATCACCAGGGCGCCAGGGTCGATGGTGATGGGCGGCGCTGCGCCGTGGTGGGCTGCGCTGATGGGCGTAGTAGGGCCGCTGCTTGGAGAGGGCGTGGTGGGCGGACTGGCCGGCGAGGGCGTCGGTGCCTTGGCTTCTCTAGAATGTGGGGTGCCGGATTCTGGCTTGTCTAAAGCGAGAGGGAAGGAGAACGGTTGGGTCATGTTATATAGTGGAATGGTAGAGGTATGGCAATGGTTTTGGTGGTGGTTATTATTGCAGTTATAATATTACTGATTGCGGTGACAATATCGATGGTTAGGGCAGTAGTTAGTGGTTAAGGCAACGAAGCGAAGGTGTTTTGGGAAAAGCGTTGAAAGTCTGGAGAAAGTGAGGAAAGTCCTTTGCAAGCGGATATTATACATTACACAGGGAAATATTGAATTAGCGGAAAGAGCATCAGCGCTCGGGAGGCTCACAAAAATCGAAGAAGGTCTTGTGTAAGCGAACGTCTTAATACTAAAGATTAAAAATTTATTAGTGAATTCGAGCAAAAATCAGATAAATAAATCACGAGCAAAAAAAATTAAACAAGGCTACAGAACACAAATATATATTGTGAAAGTTATAGAAATTTACAAGAAACATTGGCGAGGTTGGAAGAGTGGGATAAAAGTTCGTAGAGCGCAAGAGAGTGCAAGAAAAATGTACCAAATTCTGTAAAACTAATATTGGACAATAAGCACACTGCAGTGAAGGTACGGTGAACACGGAAGGTGTTCTGAACAGGTGACATGTCTGGGAAAGGTGTTCAGGAAATGCAAAAAATTATCGGCAAATAAATTGAAGGTTTTCGGGAAATTTAAAACTTACATAACTGAACTTCGCTTCTCATCTCGACGTTTATTAAAGGTTGAGAAAGCTCCACCTTCGGAGGAGCTTTCATTCCATGTAGCTTCGATCTTAGAAGGTAGCTACTTACCTTCGCTCGCTCAGTGTTCCTCAAACCTATCACATTGTGCTTCTAATTCAAATTTTAAACCATATGCACTGAATGAAGCTGGTACAAGTTGAAGGAAAGCTGAAAGCTGCGAGATGAGCGCTAGTTAAGCATGTGTCTCTAGTAATAATAATAATAATAATGGTAGAATTATCCCAAGGAAGGTTGAGACGCACCAGTGGTCTTGTTACAGTTGTCTGTAGAAAACACGCTGAGGTTGTTGTTGTTGACTCTGTCACTGTTGTTGTTATTGTTGTTGCTGGCGGTGGAGGTGTTGTAGCGGATGATGGCGGCAGCGGCGGCGGCGCAGGAAGTGTTCACAATGGTCCTAGCGAAGTCGGAGCTGTTCACCTCTGTCTCGCTGGGAGGGGACGTGCCGCGGCGCGGGGGGCTGAACGCCGAGCCTCCATTGGTCGCGCGGCAAATCTCCGCCAAATTGCTGATTGGCTGTCGGTGATCGACCGTTGGCGGTTTCAGCTCAAGACGATCTATGATTGGTGGCTTCAGGCCAAGGCGCTCGCTCAGTGGCGGCTTGAACTCCAGACGCTCCCCGGTGTGTGGCTTGTACTCCAGACGTTCGCTGATTGGGGGCTTTGAGTCGATGGGCGGCGAAGGGGAGTGATGAAGGGCGGTGTCTGAGTACGGGCGGCGCAGCTCGCCACCCAGGATGGCTAGGTTAGGCTTGAATGCAGAGTTATGGCTGAAGTGTAGGTTGAGGGGTGCCATGGACGGCGTCATGGGCAAGAAGGGCGACTTGAAGGGCATGGGCGGCAGCAGAGCCGGGTAGTAGGGTGGCAGGGGCGGCAAGCCTGTGCTGCCACCCACTGACACGGGGGGAAACCCTGCCGCCCCTGGCATGTCTGGGGCGAACATGGGTCTCTTCTGGCAGGAACGAGGCGCCCGCTCGTGTTGCACAGCTGAGGGGAGAAAGGAACATGGCGTCAGACTACAAATGGCACTCTCCTCCCACTTTAAATTTACACTTGAAAATGCACTAATAGTTACAAAACCTCACCAATGTGTACTGAAGCCTATGAATAAGATTGAAGCTTCCAGTTCATTCAATATTCTTCCTCTTCTTGTTCTTCCTCCTCCTTGTTCCTTCAAGTGACCTCACTGGACCTCACACCTCGGTTCAGCTCTACATCTCCAATCGATGACTATGAGTGACTTAACGACAATCTAAAGACTGCGTTTACGTGTGCGTGCCGGTAATGAGCATCAGCTCCTGGCCCTGCACCTTAACAATCGCTAGATTTGTAAATATAGGTTCCAATCCCCCATGAGTTCTTTTATAGTCCGAGGTTAACCGAACCTGCTCCTTTACTAACCCGAGGACGTGCGCCTACACAGCCTGGTGCCCTAGTTCGTCCTGGCTTCTATCTTTACACTTATCAAATCACTTGTTGATTCAAGGAGGACAAGAGAGGCTCCAGGGCACACAGGGGGGGGGGGGGAACCTGTATAACACCTGTGTCTTGGGCAACGTGGTCTGACTCATTAATGGTGTGGTACTATGGCAGTACCATTGTAGTCCCTCCTCCTGTCCCCATTATTGATTTGATTGTTGCCTCCGTCGGAGGCGGCTAGTTTATTGTGCACCCGATACTCATCCTGTGAGCGGTAGCGCAAAAAGCATTACAGAGGGCACAAAAGGTCTTTATCAGACCTCAACTTAGATTATTACATAAATAATTTCATCTATCCTTCACACCTTATAGTTACAGAGAATGTTCTATTTCAAGAGCTGTATATTAACAGTAAATCATTATACATACATGGTAGGTCTTATCGCTAATACTTAATTGTTTGAGCAATTGAGATATTATAGTCATTGAGGAGCTGCTGTTTATTATTAGTCATCACAATACACTACTTGTTTCTTAATCTCATGTCGTTTATCTACTGGACGTGAAATATGGATACAGTGCAAGGATTTCAGGTATTTTATCCTTGGTAATAAGATAGGTTGCCATATCATACAGAGCGAGCTTAGATTTATCTCTAAATGGCTCAATTTTACTACAATCCAAGATATAGTGTTCGGGTGTGTGTTCCTATCTTTGTCCACACACTTTACACTTTACTTCACCTAGATCCCTTTACACTTTACTTCATCTAGATCCCTTTACACTTTACTTCATCTAGATCCCTATACAAGCCGAACTGCCAGAGATACATGTAGCCAAGTCTTATACGAGCTGTTACAACATCTGTTAGTCTACTGACTTTGTTACTTACCCCATACACATGTTTTACTTCACACATTTCATTGTGATGAACAATGGACCTGCTAGTTCCAGTTTGCCCTGTTCTACTTTCTTCAAATCCATCTAGGAGTTCTCGTCTAATGACACTTTTAAGGGACGTATTTGATAACTCAAGATTCCGTTCAATACTGCTTTTATTTACTGCAGCCTTAGCAAGGGCGTCAACTTTGTCATGTTTCTTCAGGCCAATGTGAGAAGGCATCCACAACATTTTTATATTTATCCTCTTGCTAAGTATGCTTATATATCTATTTCTGGCTTCCAAGGCAAGCACGTTATTACTTGATTGCAAACTGTTTATTGCTACTAGTGAGTAAAGCGAGTCGGAAATAATTAAGCTGTCTACTTCAGTGCTGTCAATAATTTCAAGTGTTACCAGTATTGCTACCAACTCAGCTTGCATTGTGGATGCCCAGTTACTAATTCTTATATTCCTTTGAATTGTGCTGCCATCGGGCTGATGGGCAATAACAGCACTTCCTGCCCACCATGTGTCCCCTCCATGTGTTCCCTAGTCCCCACCATGTATCCCCTCGTCCCTACCATGTGTCCCATCGTCCTGGTCCCCACCATGTGTCCCCTAGTCCCTACCATGTATCCCCTCGTCTAGATTCAAACTAGTCTAGTCTTTCCTTCAAGAACGATGGCCACAAACTTCCCTTGACAAGGTTGACGCTCCAAGACAGAGCGCTACACATTCGGTGATTGGTCTGACGTACGTGATGAGTGCTGTGTGAGGTCGTGTGAGTGTGATGTGTAGGCTTGTGTGTGAAGGGTCGGGGGGAGGGGGGCCAGCGGCTGCAAGTGACAGGCGAGAGTGCCACACACAACACCCTTTTATGTTATTATTAGACGAGAGTGAAGGACCTCTGGCTGTGTTTGTTCGGGTGTAAATGTGCTCTCACTATATACATCAACTGGTGTGTATATACACCAGTTTATGTATATAGACAGTTATATATATATAATATATATACAATTTTATTAAATATGGCGTTGTTGATCTTATAGTATAAGCTTTCGAGGCTTCTGTTTTTTTGCTCGTGATTAAGAAGAACAATCAGGGGTCAGATTCACGAAGCAGTTACGCAAGAACTTACGAACATGTACATCTTTTCTCAATCTTTTTCGGCTTTGTTTACAATTATTAAACAGTTAATGAGCTCCGAAGCACCAGGAGGCTGTTTATAACAATAACAACAGTTGATTGTGAAGATTTCATGCTTGTAAACTGTTTAATAAATGTATCGAAAGCTGTCAAAGATTGAGGAAAGATGCACACATTCGTAAGTGTTTGCGTAACTGCTTCGTGAATCTGGCCCCAGGTTACCGAAATTCACGATAGAGATAGAAAGATCTTTCTAGATAGAAAGATCTAGAAGTTGATATCACGCCAAAACTGTCTCCTGAAGGCCACATGAAAAGAATAACATTGGCGGCGTATGCGAGGCTGGCTAACATCAGAACAGCCTTCAGGAACCTGTGTAAGGAATCATTCAGAATCTTGTATACCACATATGTAAGACCAATCATGGAGTATGCGGCCCCAGCATGGAGCCCGTACCTTGTCAAGCACAAGACGAAGCTGGAAAAGGTTCAGAGGTATGCCACTAGGCTAGTCCCAGAACTAAGAGGCATGAGTTACGAGGAAAGGCTGAGGGAACTGCACCTCACGTCGCTGGAAGACAGAAGGGCTCGGGGAGACATAATCACCACATACAAGATTCTCAGGGGAATTGACAGGGTAGATAAGGATGGATTATTTAACACGGGTGGTACACGCTCAAGGGGACACAGGTGGAAGCTGAGTACCCGAATGAGCCACAGAGAAGTTAGAAAGAATATTTTCAGTGTCAGAGTAGTTAGTAAATGGAATGCACTAGGAAGTGATGTGATGGAGGCTGACTCCATACACAGTTTCAAATGTAGATATGATAGAGCCCAGTAGGCTTAGGAATCTGTACACCAGTTGATTGACAGTTGAGAGGCGGGACCAAAGAGCCAGAGCTCTTGGCTATTTGGAAGCAGCTGTTACGGAGCTGTTTCCTGCGTGTGTGTGTGGAAAAAATAGTAGTTAGTAACAGTTGATTGATTGACAGTTGAGAGGTGGGCCAAAAGAGCAAAACTCAACCCCCGCAAGCACAACAAGGTGAATACACACACACACACACACACACACACACACACACACACACACACACACACACACACACACACACACACACACACACACACACACAATAAACACTCCACAACACAAGTGAGTGAACACACACGTTGCTAATGCACCTTTTATGTCCAACCTCCCTCACTACCCCCCAGCCTCCCTCATTGTCCCGGCCTGGGGGTCGAACCCGGGGTTCCCAACAGTGAGTGGAGAAGGCAGACAAGTGTGCTACACGACCCTATGTGTACTACCAAGGTTGGCTGATGACGGGTTGCAATATTCTCTTCTTTGCATCTCTTTCGTATTCACTTCTCTCTTTAAGTCACACTTCCTGTCCCAACCCGTCCTTCCTCTGTCTATCTGTCAGCGTGAGACAGGCTGTCTCTCCCATGGTCTCTGTCTCTAACTGACTGGTTTCCTTATTAAAGAACTGCTGAACGTGTGTGTGTGTGTGTGTGTGTGTGTGTGTGTGTGTGTGTGTGTGTGTGTGTGTGTGTGTGTGTGTGTGTGTTCCTCTGATAAGTCTGGAGCTGGTGCCATGAACACAGTATTATATAAAGTGTTTGACTGTATACATGTTCACTTTCCAGTTGATCAACTAGACATTTGTGACTTGCAGTTTGCATACAGTTGCTGATTGTGGTTACTCTACAACACTCCTACAGTTCACAAGGTTGTTCTCTTCTCCCTCTGTTTCTTGATGCTGCTAAAGCTTTTAAAAACGTTAAGCATACCAAGTTTCGTGTTGAGAGAAATGCTTAGCAAAAAACATCACTAGATATCTATCAATATATTTCTTATATAGATATATATCTAGTGGAAATTAACTGTGATATGGAGTAATATGCTCTCTGAAAATTTCTCACTAAAAATGGGGTCAAACATGATGTTTATAATCCTCCATTGTTTTCTGGCTCACACATAGGCATTAGGAAGGCCAATATATATATATATATATATATATATATATATATATATATATATATATATATATATATATATATATATATATATATATATATAATATATATATATATATAATATATATATATATATAATATATATATATATAATATATATATATATATAATATATATATATATATAATATATATATATATAATATATATATATATAATTGTTGCATAGGGGTCATTAACCCCCAGGACCCGTTTTATCTAGATCACAAACTAAAGTTGCTAGTCAGAGATTCCGGTACACTATTTTCAAGGCCACATCCGGGGCTTTATAATACATAAAGCTGATATAATATGCCACATCCGGGGCATGTTATATATTCTAATAGACACTTGTCAGTTCTCCTCGTGCTATTAGAGACGTGAAGGTCAGAACAAATACCAAAGTGCGCGAATTTGGTTATTATGACACTTGGTCGTAAGAAATGTTACAGTTAATATGTTTGTTTAATCATCAGTAGTAGTAGTAGGCATCCATTAGTCTCAGGAGACTATGGAGTTGTGCTCTGATTGTCGGTCTGGAGTGTGTGTGTGTGTACTCACCACATTGTGCTTGCGGGGGTTGAGCTCTGGCTCTTTGGACCCGCCTGGTGTGTGTGTTTGGAGGGATGTGGACCCGGGTTGGCCCCTGAGGTTGAATGGTGCGGGTTGTGCAAATATCCATAGCTTCATGGTATGATTAGCTTGTATTAATTCTATTATTGTCCGATTATCATCCCTAATGTTGTGATATATAAACTGTGTCAGTATCTGTCTCGCTCCAACACTCACTTCTCTAGCACACATCACCTTTCATAGTTGTAAACTGTGTAGGTTTACCCCCCCCCCCCCCCCCTGAATGTAACTGTGATTTAGACTGCTGTAGACCTCTTTGGTCCCTCCAGTGTCGTGATGACCTGTATAAGTTGTATAGAAAATTCTGGGTAGATTCTGATTCTTATTCCGTCCCCACCCCGCCCATGTCCCTGCCCCACCCCGCCCACCCATCCCCCGCCCTACCCCACCTCACCCCCACCCACCCCGCCAAACAACCCCCGCCTCTGGCAAGTGGTGACACAGTAACTTATGCAGGCGGGATGGACGTGTCTTGTTGGTGGGGCGTCTCCCCTTTTGTCTGGGAACACTGTCACGTGCGGCCGCCCCTCTGCTCTGGCTACACTGTGTAACCTGATGCTTCTCACCGCTCTGGTCATACTCTGCAATTTACTGTTACCTCTCCGCTCTGGCTACACTGTTGTGCCCCCCCCCCTTCGTTCTGGCTACACTGTGTAACGTGTTGCCGAAATACAGGCAAATGACAGGCTTACAGAGTGCCAATATAGATGTAAGCTCACAGAATGCCATTACACATTTAAGCTTACATATCGCTTTCATTCATGCGAGCTTAGAGAGTGCCAGCATACATACAAGCTTGGAGAGTGCCAATATACATGTAAGCCTAGAGTGTCAGTATACATGCAAGTTTAGAGAGTGCCAGCATACATACAAGCTTGGAGAGTGCCAGCATACATACAAGCTTGGAGAGTGCCAGCATACATACAAGCTTAGAGAGTGCCAGTATACACGCCAGCTTAGAGAGTGCCAGTATACATGCCAGCTTTAAGAGTGCCAGCATACATGCCAGCTTAGAGAGTGCCAGCATACATGCCAACTTAGAGAGTGCCAGTATACATGCCAGCTTAGAGAGTGCCAGCATACATGCCAGCTTAGAGAGTGCCAGTATACATGCCAGCTTAAAGAGTGCCAGCATACATGCCAGCTTTAAGAGTGCCAGTATACACGCCAGCTTAGAGAGTGCCAGTATACATGCCAGCTTTAAGAGTGCCAGCATACATGCCAGCTTAGAGAGTGCCAGCATACATGCCAGCTTAGAGAGTGCCAGTATACACGCCAGCTTAGAGAGTGCCAGCATACATGCCAGCTTAGAGAGTGCCAGCATACATGCCAGCTTAGAGAGTGCCAGCATACATGCCAGCTTAGAGAGTGCCAGCATACATGCCAGCTTAGAGAGCGCCAGTATACACGCCAGCTTAGAGAGTGCCACCTACCGTCCTTCTTCATGTTGACGTCGAGGCACTTCTTGAAGCGACAAGCCTGGCACTGGTTCCTCCTGGTGACATCCACCACACAGGTGCCAGCCTCCTTGCAGACGTAATCCAGCGTCCTGAAGTAGCAGACACTAAGTAGTATTAGAGCAGTAGTCGCAGACAGTGGCAGCAGAGGCACCAGCCAAGTAGCAGAAGTGAACATTGAAATTGAAATAAGTTTATTGAGGTAAAATACACACAAAGGGATGAGGTAGCTCAAGCTATTCTCACCCCGTTCAGTACATCGTGTTAATACATACATAGACACACATCACAAATAAACATGTTGGAACAAGTGAACATTAGTTGGTTATGTGATATGTCATATATGGTCCAGTGAAGCGAGTGGTAGTTAGCGGCAGTAGGGTAGTTATAAAGCAGCTGTAACAAGGGGGGGGGGGGAGAGGGGGGTTTAGACTCACTTGTTCCTGTAGCGTCTGATGGACCTCTTGAAGAAGCCGCGGCAGCCGTCGCAGGAGGGCACGCCGT
Source organism: Procambarus clarkii (assembly GCF_040958095.1). Classification (NCBI taxonomy): domain Eukaryota; kingdom Metazoa; phylum Arthropoda; class Malacostraca; order Decapoda; family Cambaridae; genus Procambarus; species Procambarus clarkii. The sequence goes on along the minus strand of NC_091175.1, from coordinate 7,123,051 downwards.
AGTGCTTGCCCGAGGCCTTGTCTCCACACACGCGGCACGCCGCCTCCCCGCGCTCCATCTGTGCCCACACGTCACACGGGGTCATATTTAGAGCAACACGGGGTCACATGAGGTCATATAGAGTCACATGAGGTCATATAGTCACATGAGGTCATATAGTCACACGGGGTCACATGAGGTCATATAGTCACATGAGGTCATATAGTCACACGGGGTCACATGAGGTCATATCGGGTCACATGAGGTCATATAGAGTCACACGGGGTCACATGAGGTCATATAGTCACATGAGGTCATATAGTCACATGAGGTCATATAGTCACATGAGGTCATATAGTCACACGGGGTCACATGAGGTCATATCGGGTCACATGAGGTCATATAGAGTCACACGGGGTCACATGAGGTCATATAGAGTCACACGGGGTCACATGAGGTCATATAGAGTCACATGGGGTCACATGAGGTCATATAGAGTCACATGGGGTCACATGAGGTCATATAGTCACATGGGGTCACATGAGGTCATATAGAGTCACACGGGGTCACATGAGGTCATATAGTCACATGGGGTCATATAGAGCCATACGGGGTCACACGGGGTCACACAGGGTCACCACTTGCCATCAAAGAAGGAAGTTGCCAGGATCAATAAGCAGTAACCCACAGCAAGGCTCAACCACACAAAAACATTAGTTAACTAACTCTCAGCACTCAGCGAAGATTAACCCAAGTTAGTGCGGTAAGAAGAGTTAACACAAGATAACGCTATCAACCAAGGAGGAGCAGAAGGCCAGGCGCTGTAGTGCAGGGAACCCTCCAGGTGAAGCCACTCTGTCTCAGATAAGCTCCAGGTTATACACACACGCGTATATTTCGAGGCTGAGTGGCTGAGTGGATAGCGCTCTCGGGGGTCGTAGCCCTAAGGGGCCCGGGTTCGATTCTAGGCCGACGCGGAAACAAATGGGCAGAGTTTCCTGATTTGTCTGTTCATCTAGCAGTAAATAGGTACCTGGGAGTTAGTCAGCATGTACGGGTTGCTTCCTGGGGATGTATTCACCTAGTTGTGCTGGCTCTGGGTCGAGCTCTGCTCTTTCGGCCCGACTCTCAACTGTTAATCGATCAACTGTTACTAACTACTAATTGTTCCCCCCCCTCCCCCCAGGAAGCAGACCGTAACAACTGTCTAACTCCCAGGTACCTATTTACTGCTAGGTAACAGGGGGCATCAGGGTGAAAAAACTGCCCATTTTGTTTTCTCACCGGCGCCGGGAATCGGGCCACAGGATTACGTGTCCAGCGTGCTTTCCACACAGCCACCGGCGCCCCTGGCGGCGCCACGGCATGTGTCAGGACATGTGTGTGTGTGTGTGTGTGTGTGTGTGTGTGTGTGTGTGTGTGTGTGTGTGAATGTCGGAGACAAATATATGTAGTTGCCATAATAGAGGAAAAATAGATTTGGTTAGAAAGGCGGGACCTAAGAGCTAAATAGCTCGATTTTTGCAAGCATAAATAGTAAATACATAGTGGGACTCTACAGGCCAGTCAACACAACACATCACACCATCTCTCGTATTAATTAAGTTTTCAAAATTAATAATAACCGTTGAATAACAAGAAGAGTAGTCAGGTAACGAGTGTAAAATTAAATGTTAAACTGCGTTAAATAATGTAATTTGAATCAAATGTTATATATATATAATATTGGCGTGTGTGAAAGAGAATTACTTCAGTGCTGGAAAGGGGGTCCAGATGACCAGGTGAGGTAGGAGAAGGGCCAGGTGAGGTAGGAGGAGGGCCAGGTGAGGTAGGAGGAGGGCCAGGTGAGGTAGGAGGAGGGCCAGGTGAGGTAGGAGGAGGGCCAGGTGAGGTAGGAGGAGGGCCAGGTGAGATAACAGAAGGCCAGGAGATGTAAGAAACAACATGTGGCCAGGTATCTCCAACAGATTACCATTCATCTCCACTAAGCCTCCAGGATGGCCCCTGCAGGTGGCCATCAATGACCAGAAGGGTGCCACAGGGAGGGCCAGGTTAAATGACACAGTGCCAGGTGACGTTAGACCATACCAGTAAGTTACCACGTGAATTCCAATGAAGCTAGAGGTTGCCGGTCAAGTTCCAGATGAGGCTGAAGGTTGCCAGTCAAGTTCCAGATGAGGCTGAAGGTTGCCAGTCAAGTTCCAGATGAGGCTGAAGGTTGCCAGTCAAGTTCCAGACTTGGCTTAAGGCTACCTGGTGAGGCCAGGATAGACTTGAGGGCGTCGGATGAGTGCGTGTGAGGCCAAACAGTGCCTGGCACCAGGACTGGGAGAGTACTGCCAGAGGGAGGCGGAGAGGCATTGTGGGAGGCAGCAGCTGATGCCTGACCTGTTTGGTTCTCTTGATCTAATCTGGTGAGATCTCTGGCGGCTGGTGCCCCTGATACTGGCGATCTTGGTGATGCCTGGTAACCGTCTGCCTTGTCTTGGGGACCTCTGGTCACCTTTAGGTTGTCTTGGTGACCTTTAGGTTGTCCTGCTGACCTTTAGGTTGTCCTGCTGACCTTTAGGTTGTCCTGCTGACCTTTAGGTTGTCCTGCTGACCTTTAGGTTGTCCTGGTGACCGTTTGGTTGTCTTGGGGACCGCTGGTGACCGTTTGGTTGTCCTGGTGACCACACCGCACCAAGACAGTCATTACTGGAGAGCGAGTCACCACTAGACCAGTCACTCGGAATGGTTACCATTTAAGCCAGTCACTCGTCAGTCAGTTATGAGTCAGTCAGCCAGTCAGCGGGCGAGAGTGAGCGCCGCTGACACAGTCAGGAGGGAGCCAGTTAACCGGTGGTGGGCCCAAGTGGCAGCGTTCTCACCTGTGTTGACTGCCGCAATGAAAAATGACACCTGGGTCGACCCCCAACGACCCGTGACGCTGATAATGAATATTTGATGTGCTCGATGACTGCCATTGTGCTCCCCCTCTCCTTCCCTTCTCTCCCCTCGTCTCCCCTCTCTTCTCTCCCCTCTCCCCTCTCTCTTCTCTCCCCTCTCCCCTCTCTCTTCTCTCCCCTCTCTCCTCTTACTCTCTCCTCACCCCTCTGGGGTGGACGGTAGAGCGACGGTCTCGGTTCATGCAGGTCGGCGTTCAATCCCCCAATGTCCACAAGTGGTTGGGCATCATTCCTTGCCCCACCTCGTCCCATCCCAAATCCTTATCCTGACCCCTTCCAAGTGCCATATAATTGTCATGGCTTGGTGGTTTCCTCTGATAGTTTCGTTCTCTTCCCCCTCAGCTTTCTCTCTCTCTCTCTCTCTCTCTCTCTCTTTCTCTTTCTCTCTCTCTCTCTCTCTCTCTCTCTCTCTCTCTCTCTCTCTCTCTCTCTCTCTCACCAAAAAATAACTTTTTACATAATTAAAATATAAGTTGCTGTCCGATGTGAGTGACCTTGTCACATAGTGACCTTACCCCACAGTGACCTTGTCCCATAGTGACCTTGTCCCACAGTGACCTTGTCCCATAGTGACCTTACCCCACAGTGACCTTGTCCCATAGTGACCTTACCCCACAGTGACCTTGTCCCATAGTGACCTTACCCCACAGTGACTTTGTCCCATAGTGACCTGGTATTTAGCATTTTTGTTGTGCCTGCAGAATCGAGCTATTAGCTCTTGGACCCCACCTTTCTAACCAATCTATTTTCCTTTATTATATCTGTTACATATATTTCTCTCTAACACACGCACACAGGAATCAGCCCGTAGCATTAGTCTAACTCCCAGGTACCTATTTACTGCTAGGTGAACAGGAGCGTCAGGGTGAAAAAAACTGTCCATTTATTTCTACCTTGACCGAGAATTGAACCCAGGCCCTTAGGACGACGACCCGCAAGCTCCCTGTCCCACAGTGACCTTGTTAAGCATAGTCTGTCCATCATGGTGATGGACAAGTTAGGCTTTTCTATACATTACGATCCTCTCGCCCTTAAATAATCATTCTTTATGGGATCAAACCCTTTAAACCCTTATGTCAAACTCTTTAAATCCTTTTGTCAAACCCTTTAAACCCTTATGTCAAACCCTTTAAATCCTTTTGTCAAACCCTTTAAACCCTTATGTCAAACCCTTTAAACCCTTATGTCAAACCCTTTAAACCCTTATGTCAAACCCTTTCAGGGGTTATATTGTATTGGCTTACGCCCAATCACTTGGAGTAGACGGTAGAGCAACGGTCTCGCTTCTTGCAAGCTGGTGTTCAATCCCCGACCGTCCAAGAGGTTGGGCACCATTCCTTTCCCTCCGTTCCATACCAAACCCTTCCAAGTGCTATATACTCGTATTGGCTTTTGTTACATAGGGGTAAATGTGCACTTAAGTTGCAGGAGAGGTAGTGAGGGAGTGGGACAGGCAGAGCAAACCACCTATTGCTCTGTCGAGTAAATAAAGCTTCGAGAGCAGAGGCTACATTGGCTAACTCATTGGAGTCAGTGCCAATGGGTCGTGTTGTCCAGGAAAGCTCCACTTTTAACATTCACTAAGAATAAGTTGCTGCCAATGTTGAATATCTGTAACCCAAGAATGGGGGAGCCTAAAAGGTTAAGTTGTCAATATGACGAGGTTTTACTAACACCACCTTCTCAAGAAAATATAAAATTGATTGTAACTTAACGGAAAGAAGTACCTATAACACCTGAAAGGGTCCTGGAGCCTTACAAGATAAGGTAATGACCAGGAGAAAGCTCTGAGCCAGTACGACTGGATAGCACTTGGAAGGGATAGTCCCCAGGGCCCTGGAGTCCTCCATCCGGTGGTCGTCCAAATCCAACATTGGCTGTTTCTTACCTCCAGCAGATTTAAGACAGTGGAATTTTGCTGGGTGTTCAGCCATATTGGTGTGTCCTTAAATAAGATTGATGAAGATTAAGCCACCCAAAAGGTGGCACGGGCATGAATAGCCCGTAAGTGGAGGCCTTTTTGAGCCATTTCCAGTATCAATAGATGATAATAGAGATCTGTGGAGGTGCCACTGCACTCTGCGTGACGGGAGATGTCTCCCATGTCCTTAAATAAGCGTACGGATGACGCCGCTAAGGACGCTATCCGCACTTGTTCCCGCAAAGGCGCTGCTTATTCAGACTTCTACATAGTCATTCCTCAATCCTTGCCCGTTGGCAGGGTGGTTGGTCGTCTGTTACTGGTAACACATTGCATTACTGGTAACGTTACTGGTAACAAGCTGTAGGAGGACAGGTTGGGAAGGGATAGAAGAACAGGGAACTGAGATAGGATGGAGGGAAGGAACGGTCCAAAATATAATTCATGTACTTTATATGCATCTATTTATGTATATGTACTTTATATGTATATGTACTTTATAAGTATATATATACTTTATATGTATTTGAAACTCACATATATCCTATATATATCTTTTATATGTGAGGAAGAAATCCAACAGCAAAGACACATACAGAACCATCAATAATGTTATAAAACAGGAATATGTATGGTAATGATGACCGAACCATACGTCAGAAGATGGCGAGGCGAGGAGGTTCTGGGGCCAGATTCACGACAGCACTTACGCAAGCACTTACGAACCTGTACATCTTTTCTCAATCTTTGGCGGCTTTGTTTACAATTATTAAACAGTTAAGGAGCTCCGAAGCACCAGGAGGCTGTTTATAACAATAACAACAGTTGAATGGGAAGTTTTCATGCTTGTAAACTGTTTAATAAATGTAACCAAAGCCGTCAAAGATTGAGGAAAGATGTACACGTTCGTAAGTGCTTGCGTAAGTGCTTTCGTGAATCTGGCCCCTGGTCCGGCCTGGACGGTTAGACCATGTCCCACGCCCAAGGGATATAATAACAGGATAGGTGGGATACGATAACAGGATAGGAGGTGGGATATGACCCTCCCCTTGTGGCGGAATGAACGCAATAAGATTGTAACTGAATAGGATTCCTGTCTAGAGTTCAAAAACCTGATTTTGGTGTTGTTAAGATTCGCTACTTGGAACAAAAAGTTCCAAGTAGCACGGGCTATGGTGAGCCCGTAGTGGACCAGCTCTGAGTATGGTAGTGGTGTTGATCCCTTGTGTGCGCCGCTAGGGGTGAGATTCCCACAAGATGTTCGTTCATGTGTCATGAACTCTGCCACTGGTGATACGTGTATCTTTGCCAGACAACACTGCTCAATTGGTTTCCTTTTTTTTCGTTTACAGCTCCATTAGCTTGCATTGACGGGGGTTGAACTCTATTATCCATGTTTTATGTAGCCGAATCTCAGCTAGGAAAATCTGCCCACTCTCCGTTGTACTCACCTAGTTGTGTTTGCGGGGGTTGAGCTCTGGCTCTTTGGTCTCGCCTCTCAACCGTCAATCAACAGGTGTACAGGTTCCTGAGCCTATTGGGCTCTATCATATCTACACTTGAAAATGTGTATGGAGTCAGCCTTGTGTGTGCGTGCGCGCGTGCGTACGTGCCTGTGCGCGTGCGTGCACATGCGTGCGCGGACCCATAACCTTCCGAGCAGCCACTAACATTAAGCAACATGTAATCACCCTCGTCAGGTGATTAATTAACAAATGATTATCATCAACCGCCATGTTTCCAGATTCTCCAGGAAGGCGGTCAGTCCTGGGATAACTTGTCCTAGTCTACCAGGCGACGTCAACACCCACGCCCACCACGCCCAACATCTTCTCAACAGCGTCTTAACGAACACCAACCACCCTTAACAAGCGCCTCGTGTAACAAAGCAACTCCTAATGACTCTGGCGGGGGGTTATAATGCAACATAACACCCCCCCCCCCTCCCCCCAGTTGCGTTAAAGAAACCCCCCCCCCTCCAACCAAAATATTAATGGGCAGTTTTTCTCCCTAACCCGCGGCTCTTACGCCAGCCATTATCATCGTGCACCGGCAAATTGTCTCAAATTGTCAGCCTAGAAGTCCCTCGGCGCCACGCGGCGGGGAACTATCAACCTTAAATCCACGAGGCCGCGAAGCTAAAAATTCCTTGCTCTATGCAGGCGTCGGGACACGCTTACGAGGTCTTCCTATTCTGGGTCTTACGTATCTTGTGGTATAAGGGCGTTAATGCTTTGTTCTGGGTGGCTGGCGCCAGGGTTGCAGAGCGAGCGGATGAGGGCCTTGTGTGCCCGTGCGGTAAAGGTCAGTTTCGGGTGCTGGGTTTACCGTGGGAAGCTGCAGCTGCTGGTGCCAGAACGTCGATGCTGCCAATATTGACGCAAGACAACACCACTACCAGCCCGCACCACGGCTCCCGCCCACCCTGCCCGACCGTCAGACCGCCCACCCCGCCCGACCGCCCACCCGGCCCAACCGCCCGACCGCCCACTCCGCCTGCCCGACCTGGGTTATCAGAGGTCGTTATGGTGGTTATCCCATGATGGTGGTCCCTGCAGGCCATGGTGGTCCCTGTAGACCATGGTGGTCCCTGTAGACCATGGTGGTCCCTGTAGACCATGGTGGTCCCTGTAGACCATGGTGGTCCCTGTAGACCATGGTGGTCCCTGTAGGCCATGGTGTTCCCTGCAGGCCATGGTGGTCCCTGCAGGCCATGGTGGTCCCTGTAGACCATGGTGGTCCCAGCAGGCCATGGTGGTCCCTGTAGGCCATGGTGTTCCCTGTAGACCATGGTGGTCCCTGCAGGTCATGGTGTTCCCTGTAGACCATGGTGGTCCCTGTAGACCATGGTGGTCCCTGTAGACCATGGTGGTCCCTGTAGGCCATGGTGGTCCCTGTAGACCATGGTGTTCCCTGTAGACCATGGTGTTCCCTGTAGACCATGGTGGTCCCTGTAGACCATGGTGGTCCCTGTAGACCATGGTGTTCCCTGTAGACCATGGTGTTCCCTGTAGACCATGGTGTTTTCAGCCATGTTTGGACCATATCGGGTAGACAGAGAGAGAGAGAGAGAGAGAGAGAGAGAGAGAGAGAGAGAGAGAGAGAGAGAGAGAGAGAGAGAGAGAGAGAGAGAGAGAGAGAGAGAGAGAGATGGGAGGGAAAGGGTCAAGAAAGATAGGAATGAAGCCCCATCACAAGTGGGACAGGATCAGAGGACAACGATGACATTAGTATTCGTATAGGTGTAATCTGTGAATGGGATGGTGAGGGAGGATGAATGGAGCAGGGAGGGAGTGAGGGAGAGAGGGAGGGAGGGGACACAAAGCCAGGAAGATGGACACGGGTGTTTCCGGCACGGCACCTGAACCAGAGCATCAACAGGCGCGGGAAGCGACACGAATGTTGACATCACTATAGAGCCGTGACAGCGTGTGGCGGCGCTGTTGAACAGCGCGCGCACAGCTTCCGGCACGCCGCCCCCGGGGTGTGCTGGTGTGAGGTGGACTGGTAACTGGTCAGGTCTAACCACCTGCCTCTTAGACGCCAGATAACGAGCCAACAACCAGAACTAATCCAAACAGCCATTTATCGAGATTAAACCCATCTCTTCCTGGTGAGTTAAGCTAATCTCGTTAGCAAGCGACTCAACCCTGAAGGTCCTCGTTAATGTAACGTTCTTTTTCTTGGCTTGACGCAGTTAGACGCTCACACGCACTCAAGACCACACGCACACGCAAACCCAGGGAACATACACATCTAAGCTATATATATATTCCTGCAAATTGCATTTGATTCCTTCAATAACGTCTACATCCTCGTACGTTTGAGTCTGGAACCCAGCAAGCTTTAGCGGGACATGTTCCTAACGTATCAGATCCGAGGACACTATACTCCAGCTTTAGCGGGAAACGTTTGTGATATTCACCCACTCGAGGGTGAATATTATCTTTCAATATTATTTAATATCCCGTTATTGTGCTGTGAAGCTCTGAGAGGCGGTTCCTTTATATATAATATATATATATATATATATATATATATATATATATATATATATATATATATATATATATATATATATATATATATATTATTTTCTTATTTTTATTTATTTTCTTACTTTCCTTTTCCCTCATATTCATTCAACCCTTCACTTCACCCATACTTCTTCATCCCTTCCCTCTTGTATATTTCATCCAAAATTACACCTTATTTGATTTACGGGTTATTCATGCCCGTGCCACCTCTTGGGTGGCTTAGTCTTCATCAGTCTTATGGAGTCATTCTTTACCTGAAGATGTTCCAGAGTGCAAGGAACCTACTTAGGTGTACACAGCCCTGTAGGGTACACACCACAACACAGCCCTGTAGGGTACACACCACCACAACACAGCCCTGTAGGGTACACACCTCCACAACACAGTCCTGTAGGGTACACACCACCACAACACAGTCCTGTAGGGTACACACCACAACACAGCCCTGTAGGGTACACACCACCACAACACAGTCCTGTAGGGTACACACCACCACAACACAGTCCTGTAGGGTACACACCACAACACAGCCCTGTAGGGTACACACCACAACACAGCCCTGTAGGGTACACACCACCACAACACAGCCCTGTAGGGTACACACCACCACAACACAGCCCTGTAGGGTACACACCACAACACAGCCCTGTAGGGTACACACCACAACACAGCCCTGTAGGGTACACACCACAACACAGCCCTGTAGGGTACACACCACAACACAGCCCTGTAGGGTACACACCACAACACAGCCCTGTAGGGTACACACCACAACACAGCCCTGTAGGGTACACACCACAACACAGCCCTGTAGGGTACACACCACAACACAGCCCTGTAGGGTACACACCACAACACAGCCCTGTAGGGTACACACCACAACACAGCCCTGTAGGGTACACACCACAACACAGCCCTGTAGGGTACACACCACAACACAGCCTTGTAGGGTACACACCACAACACAGCCCTGTAGGGTACACACCACAACACAGCCCTGTAGGGTACACACCACAACACAGCCCTGTAGGGTACACACCACAACAACACAGCCCTGTAGGGTACACACCACAACACAGCCCTGTAGGGTACACACCACCACAACAAAGCCCTGTAGGGTACACACCACCACAACACAGTCCTGTAGGGTACACACCACCACAACACAGTCCTGTAGGGTACACACCACCACAACACAGTCCTGTAGGGTACACACCACAACACAGCCCTGTAGGGTACACACCACAACAACACAGCCCTGTAGGGTACACACCACAACACAGCCCTGAAGGGTACACACCACAACACAGCCCTGTAGGGTACACACCACAACAACACAGCCCTGTAGGGTACACACCACAACACAGCCCTGAAGGGTACACACCACAACACAGCCTTGTAGGGTACACACCACCACAACACAGTCCTGTAGGGTACACACCACAACACAGCCCTGTAGGGTACACACCACAACAACACACACCAGTACACAGCACTATAAGTGAGCAGCAATATAGTGTGGTGCACTACACCCCAGGACACAGGAGTACACATACCTCCGTACACAGCATGGTGGAGGTCCTCACTACACAGTCTCCTCACTAGTCCCTGTCCCTCCCAGGTCACGCTGTGGTGAGCAGTGTCCCCGCGTGTGTGTGTGTGTGTGTGTGTGTGTGTGTGTGTGTGTGTGTGTGTGTGTGTATTCACCTAGTTGTGTTTGCGGGGGTTGAGCTTTGGCTCTTTGGTCCCGCCTCTCAACTGTCAATCAACTGGTGTACAGGTTCCTGAGCCTACTGGGCTTTATCATATCTACATTTGAAACTGTGTATGGAGTCAGCCTCCACCACATCACTGACTAATGCATTCCATTTATTAACTACTCTGACACTGAAAAAATTCTTTCTAACGTCTCTGTGGCTCATCTGGGTACTAAGTTTCCACCTGTGTCCCCTTGTTCGTGTCCCACCCGTGCTGAAGAGTTTGTCTTTGTCCAACCTGTCAATTCCCCCTGAAAATTTTGTAGGTGGTTATCATGTCTCCCCATATTCTGTTTTCCAGGTGTGTGTGTGTGAGTGTGTGTGTGTGTGTGTGAGTGTGTGTGTGTGTGTGTGTGCGTGCAGGGGGGGAGGAGCGGGGTATACAGGAGTTAGTATTCATCTAACTGTTGTAACCCAACGG
>NC_091175.1:7091988-7106988 GCF_040958095.1 Procambarus clarkii | reverse complement strand
GAAGATTAGGTCTCCACAAGAGGCGGCACGGGCATGAATATCCCCGTAGGTGGCACGGATATGAGTAGCCCCGGAGGTGGCACGGACATGAGTAGCCCCAGAGGCGGCACGGACATGAGTAGCCCCAGAGGCGGCACGGGCATGAGTAGCCCCAGAGGCGGCACGGGCATGAGTAGCCCCAGAGGCGGCACGGGCATGAGTTTCGGGTCATGTGTTTATATGTGACTTTATCATTACAATGTCAGCTACAGTTGTAATATATTGTTATGGGCTTAAAATGCTTCCGAGTTACATTTTAAATGCTCTATTGCAACCCGTCGTTCGCACCTTCACTAAGACTCAGTTTAAACCGCGGCCTTATTGAACTTTTCTGCGATGATATGTTTAAACTGACATGTGAAGCTGTGCTCGTCTAAGATGCCGCTTCACAAACATCAGTTCTTAAATTTGTAAATGCCGTGTTTATCAAACACGATACTTTCTTGAATATAAATTAATATTGTCATTTACTGTTTATTTTTACCATACTGTAACGCTAAATGAAATCTTTCTAACATCTCTATAACTCTTCTGATCCTCAAGCTATCATCCGCGGCCTCTTGTTCAATTGGTATTCATTGTGAACATGTCCTCTTTTCCCACTTTGTCAGTCCCAAGTATTTTATACATCTCTATCATGTCTCTCTTCTCTCTTCTCCTTTTCTAACTTGGTCAGGTTCAATTCTTTCAGTTTCTCTTCACACCTCATCCCTTCGCAATTCAAAGGACGAGTCTCATTGCAAAATTCTGAAACTTTTCGAGTTTCCTTATGTGTTTTTTTTAGGTGGGGCTCCAGGACGGTGCGGCGTACTGTAAACCTGGTCTGCCCTATGCGGTGTATAGTGATCCTAATGACTTCTTGACCATCTTTGACACAATTCTTTTGACCATGTCGTAGGCTAGTTGGCTAGGGCGTGTGCCTGGGGAACAACCAGCGCGTAGGTTCGAACCCACATCACGGCTCCTGTTGAATTTGTTCTTTAAATGACACGTTATTTACGAGTTATTTGCTGGAGTTCGCTGCTGATGTTATCCTGTTTATGTGAGCCGCCGGAGACAGGCTTTGTGTTGCGTCCACTCACAGGTGTGTTGTTCTAGTTGTTACAGGGAGGGATGCACGCGTCCACACCTACACCATGAGCATCCACACGCACGTGCACACACACGCACGTGCACACGCTATGTAAGGGAAGGGGAGGATGTTGGGACACGCGGGCGACAACGGCTTTAGTGGTGATTTAATATAAAGTGGGAAGAGAACAAATTATTGAAACGACCACATTATTGACATATTGATCACACCGGAAATGGAGAGATGATGATATTATAGGTGCTCACGCGCGCACACACGCACACGCAAACGCGTGCACACACACACACACGCTTGCTTATACACACACACGTGTATACACATACTAATGAGCAAACGCACATGCGTGCATATTCATACACACGGGGGACATCATGATAGGCCATGTGTCCAGTGTTGCAACACTCACTGGGTCATGTGTCCTGTGTTGCAACACTCACTGGGTCATGTGTCCAGTGTTGCAACACTCACTGGGTCATGTGTCCTGTGTTGCAACACTCACTGGGTCATGTGTCCTGTGTTGCAACACTCACAGGGTCATGTGTCCTGTGTTGCAACACTCACTGGGTCATGTGTCCTCTGTTGCAACACTCACTGGGTCATGTGTCCTGTGTTGCAACACTCACTGGGTCATGTGTCCAGTGATGCAACTAACACAACACATGTACCCCCCTATTAGACTATTTTACAGGAACTTCTTTTCGACAGCTCATGACTTCAAACGGAGGAAAGGGTCCTGAAAGATATTGTTGATAGGAACGTTATCCCTACAGACAAAAATCAGAAAATACAATTGACAATTTACAATAAAACCAAAAAAACGGTCAACCTACTCATGAAAAACTCTCCAGACACAAAGCAGAATGCCTTGAAGGAAACCAACGTCGTCTGTGCCTTCAAATGCCCACTTGGGGACTGTAAGCCTCAAAGAACTCAGTATATAGGCAAGACAACAACATCTCTTTCCAGGCGTTTAACGATGCATAAGCAACAGGGCTCCATTAAGGAACATGTAATCTCTTCCCATAACCAGACCAACACCAGAGAAGTCTTAACAAACAACACAGAAATCATCGATAGATACAACGATAGCAGGCGGCTCGACATCTGCGAGGCACTACACATCAAAAAGTCAACACCAGCAATCAACAGTCAATTAACGCACAATTATATTCTACCCACTTCAAGACTCGGCACCAATATAGAAGCATCAAGAGGAAGTATAGGCCAATAGGCCCTTTGCAGTTACTTCCATTCTTCCCTTTCACTTATCCAATTTATACCCATTGAACCGTGATCTGTCTTGTGTTGGTCAAAAGTTTGTTCACCTCATCCAAAACTGTTGAGCCATATCACCTCACCCAAATGCGAGTATAAGTATGACGGATTAGCGTGTTTACAGGTTACAGTTGTGTGTGTAAACTAAAGTCTTTGAAAATGTAATAAGTTATTACAAAACGCGTTCAAGCGTCGCGTCAGACTATAAATAAAAATGAATTTTGGAGAATTGATTTTTCAATTACCATCGACAGTGAAAAGAAACATAAGAAATATTGAGAACATTCGTGTTAGAATTATTAATCTTAACTTTTCGGTCATATTTAACAATATATATATATATATATATATATATATATATATATATATATATATATAAATTTTGTAGCCTCTACAAAATATATATATATATATATATATATATATATATATATATATATATATATATAAATTTTGTAGCCTCTTTGGCGTATATGACAATATTCAGGTGTCAGCAGGTTTCTCACCATCTTGCGAGCAGCTGTTGTTGACACCCCCCTCCCCCCAACCTGCCCTGACCCCCCCCCCCCAACTCTCCCTCTATCAGCATTGGCGCAAAAATACACAAATGTTGATATTTTACTAATGTTCCTGAATGTTGTGGGCCGCCAGTGTTGTGGGCCGCCAGTGTTGTGGACCACCAGTGTTGTGGGCCGCCAATAGATGCCATATTTGCTGGTAGTCAATTGGCTTAGATTTAATTTACTCAATATTTATTATGGCGTATACAAATAGATATTGACAGAGATTGTTTATTTACAAATAACAAAAATTATAATATTGTGGACTGTTTTAAATGTGAAGATGGAAGAGTAAGATGTGTTTTGTTACGAACTGGAGTTATAGAAACTATATACGTCTACTTATTTAACAAATAAAGATAATCTTTACTATGTTACTGAAACTATACCAATCATGGCCAGGGAGAGGTACAGTGACTGACGGGATCTATACACCAGGCATACCCACGTTGCTCTCTTATGGCATGCAACATTTAACAACAGAGACCACAAAAAAAATATCGACGACACAGAGCAGAGAGCTAAAGACAGTCAACCCGTGACTGAGTATTGACAGGAGGTTGAGTCCACGTTCTGCCATCATGGGTGAACCACTTCTCTACCTTCACCAGGGTTCCACCGCTACAACACCCACAGAATACTCCCTGGTTTGTCACCTTTGGCCAGGCGAATGGCACTGGTCTCAACTATCTCTTAGACGGCTCTAACAACATGGAGAACAGCGTGTTAGTGCCTGGCACTCTGGGTGGTGAGGGGGGCCCCTATACCATTTGCTCCCGTGACGGCATGTAATCAATGGTATTCTCTATGACTCCCTGCTTCACATTTTGTCAGTTGTGACGTGAGGTTGTGATACAGCTTCACATTTTGTCAGCTGTGACGTGAGGTTGTGATACAGCTTCACATTTTGTCAGTTGTGACGTGAGGTTGTGATACAGCTTCACATTTTGTCAGTTGTGTCGTGAGGTTGTGATACAGCTTCACATTTTGTCAGCTGTGACGTGAGGTTGTGATACAGCTTCACATTTTGTCAGTTGTGACGTGAGGTTGTGATACAGCTTCACATTTTGTCAGCTGTGTCGTGAGGTTGTGATACAGCTTCACATTTTGTCAGCTGTGTCGTGAGGTTGTGATACAGCTTCACATTTTGTCAGCTGTGTCGTGAGGTTGTGATACAGCTTCACATTTTGTCAGCTGTGACGTGAGGTTGTGATACAGCTTCACATTTTGTCAACTGTGAGGCCGTGTTATGTTGTGGGTTAAAGGTACTGGTCGTGTTGGTGACCAATACGCTTGTTCGTTGCTGCCTTTTGCATAGAGCAACACAGCGGCACGTATTCTGTGTCCTCCGGGCCGTGGCTCCTGCCGTGGCTCCTGCCGTGGCTCTTGCCGTGGCACTGGTGTTCTACGATGCGCTTTAGTGCCATTGGCCCAAAGGCAGTCTCTCTCTCTCTCTCTCTCTCTCTCTCTCTCTCTCTCTCTCTCTCTCTCTCTCTCTCTCTCTCTCTCTCTCTCTCTCTCTCTCTCTAGATACTTGCTGTTAGATGCTGATGGATATCTTGACTAACAGATGACTTGCAACATCACGTATAACGCCACCTTTAATTTAGCGTTGAAGTATAATACTTGAGGTAAATTTTAATGGGTTTTGCCCATTTTTACGATGTCATCATTACATGTAATGGGAATATGACTGATGAGTCATTGTGGCGTGTAAATTAAAGACTGGGAAATACAAGACAGTAAATCATAAGGGTGATTAAGACACGTGTCAGTCATGTATCAACCTACTTGCAATGTTTCTGTTTTGTTCTACGTCATGAAACCATCACGCAGGTAGTTTCATGAGGTAATTAGTCCTATTAGACCTGCATTTCACGGGATCTGCTCTGAGACTAACGAGGTCGGACCTCGTTAGTTAGTTAATATCCTCACTGTATTCCTGCAGTGCAAGTCCGATCCTTGTCCAAGGCCCCGGACTTGGACAAAGCACTAACCAAGACATGAGCAGGAGCCGTACCGGGAGCAGTAACAGAAGGGGGCGGAGTGTGCCTGGGGGGGGGGGGGGGGCTCCAGGAGCCGGGGGGCCCTGGTGCCAAGGGGGCCCCTTTGCCTGGGGGGCCAAGGTGCCAGGGAGGGCCCCGGTGCCAGGGGGCCCCGGCGCGAGGATAACGCCACACTGCTCAAAATCACTTAGTACAATCAATAGTGTCAAGATGTTGGTTCTCTGCCACCACCGCACACTCTTGTGTGTCACCGCCGTCACCGCTGCCATCACCGCCGTCACCGCTGCCATCACCACTGTCCCCGCCGTCACCGCTGCCATCACCGCCGTCACCGCTGCCATCACCACTGTCCCCACCGTCACCGCTGCCATCACCACTGTCCCCGCCGTCACCGCTGCCATCACCACTGTCACCGCTGCCATCACCACTGTCACCGCTGCCATCACCACTGCCCTCACCGTCACCGCTGCCATCACCACTGTCACCACCGTCACCGCTGCCATCACCACTGCCCCCACCGTCACCGCTGCCATCACCACTGTCCCCACCGTCACCGCTGCCATCACCACTGTCACCGCCGTCACCGCCGTCACCGCTGCCATCACCACTGTCACCGCCGTCACCGCTGCCATCACCACTGTCACCGCTGCCATCACCACTGTCACCGCTGCCCTCACCGTCACCGCTGCCATCACCACTGTCCCCACCGTCACCGCTGCCATCACCACTGTCACCGCCGTCACCGCTGCCATCACCACTGTCACCACCGTCACCGCTGCCATCACCACTGTCACCGCTGCCATCACCACTGTCACCACCGTCACCGCTGCCATCACCACTGTCACCGCCGTCACCGCTGCCATCACCACTGTCCCCACCGTCACCGCTGCCATCACCATTGTCACCACCGTCACCGCTGCCATCACCACTGTCACCGCTGCCATCACCACTGTCACCACCGTCACCGCTGCCATCACCACTGTCACCGCTGCCATCACCACTGTCACCACCGTCACCGCTGCCATCACCACTGTCACCGCCGTCACCGCTGCCATCACCACTGCCTCCGCCGTCACCGCTGCCATCACCACTGTCACCGCCGTCACCGCTGCCATCACCACTGTCACCGCTGCCATCACCACTGTCACCGCTGCCATCACCACTGTCACCACCGTCACCGCTGCCATCACCACTGTCCCCACCGTCACCGCTGCCATCACCACTGTCACCGCCGTCACCGCTGCCATCACCACTGTCACCGCCGTCACCGCTGCCATCACCACTGCCTCCGCCGTCACCGCTGCCATCACCACTGTCACCGCCGTCACCGCTGCCATCACCACTGTCACCGCCGTCACCGCTGCCATCACCACTGTCACCGCCGTCACCGCTGCCATCACCACTGTCACCGCCGTCACCGCTGCCATCACCACTGTCACCACCGTCACCACTGCCATCACCACTGTCACCGCCGTCACCGCTGCCATCACCACTGTCCCCACCGTCACCGCTGCCATCACCACTGTCACCGCCGTCACCGCTGCCATCACCACTGTCACCGCCGTCACCGCTGCCATCACCACTGTCACCACCGTCACCGCTGCCATCACCACTGCCTCCGCCGTCACCGCTGCCATCACCACTGTCACCACCGTCACCGCTGCCATCACCACTGTCACCACCATCACCACTGTCACCGCCGTCACCGCTGCCATCACCACTGTCACCACCGTCACCGCTGCCATCACCACTGTCCCCACCGTCACCGCTGCCATCACCACTGCCTCCGCCGCCACCGCTGCCATCACCGTCACCGCTGCCATCACCGTCACCGCTGCCATCACCACTGTCACCGCCGTCACCGCTGCCGTCACCACTGCCCTCACCGTCACCGCTGCCATCACCACTGTCACCGCCGTCACCGCTGCCGTCACCGCTGCCATCACCACTGTCCCCGCCGTCACCGCTGCCATCACCACTATCCCCGCCGTCACCGCTGCCATCACCACTGTCACCGCCGTCACCGCTGCCGTCACCACTGCCACCGCCGTCACCGCTGCCGTCACCACTGTCACCGCCGTCACCGCTGCCATCACCACTGTCCCCGCCGTCACCGCTGCCATCACCACTGTCCCCGCCGTCACCGCTGCCATCACCACTGTCACCGCCGTCACCGCTGCCATCACCACTGTCACCGCCGTCACCGCTGCCATCACCACTGTCACCGCCGTCACCGCTGCCATCACCACTGTCCCCGCCGTCACCGCTGCCATCACCACTGCCACCGCCGTCACCGCTGCCATCACCACTGTCACCGCCGTCACCGCTGCCACCGCCGTCACCACTGCCATCACCACTGTCACCGCCGTCACCGCTGCCATCACCACTGCCACCGCCGTCACCGCTGCCATCACCACTGTCACCGCCGTCACCGCTGCCATCACCACTGTCACCGCCGTCACCACTGCCACCGCCGTCACCACTGCCATCACCACTGTCACCGCCGTCACCACTGCCACCGCCGTCACCGCTGCCATCACCACTGTCACCGCCGTCACCGCTGCCATCACCACTGTCACCGCCGTCACCGCTGCCATCACCACTGTCACCGCTGCCATCACCACTGTCCCCGCCGTCACCGCTGCCATCACCACTGCCACCGCCGTCACCGCTGCCATCACCACTGTCACCGCCGTCACCGCTGCCATCACCACTGTCCCCACCGTCACCGCTGCCATCACCACTGCCACCACCGTCACCACTGCCATCACCACTGCCACCGCCGTCACCACTGCCATCACCACTGCCCTCACCGTCACCGCTGCCATCACCACTGCCACCGCCGTCACCGCTGCCATCACCACTGTCACCGCCGTCACCGCTGCCATCACCACTGCCCCCGCCGTCACCGCTGCCATCACCACTGCCCCCGCCGTCACCGCTGCCATCACCACTGTCCCCACCGTCACCGCTGCCATCACTACTGTCAGCACTACCATCACCACCACCACCCATCTCACACCCCTGTGTTGACAGACTCAAGTGCCTACACACACACACACACATGCACCCCCCCCCCCCCCGGGGGTCCGAGTGCTCACCCCCAGGGTAAACAGTCTTATGCTGACACTTGGCTATTGAAGTAGGGGAAGGGGAGCCATGCTGTCAGCATAGACAGACACTTGTCTAGGGTAGACAGTGTTATACTGTCAGCATCACCTTCCAGTTCTCCAAGTATGGGACCGGAAGAACACCAGCCTAACAAACCGTTCTCACCACGTTTGACCAATTTCACTGAAAAATAGTATATTTATTGCTAACTAACACCACCTTAAAAGACCATTGACCTCACCAAATGACCACTACCATCAACAGCTAAGGCCAACAACATCCACCCACAACCAGTGCCACCAACCCAACAACCAGACAGGCTCCACCACAACCCACAACCCACACCAACCCAACGACCAGACAGGCTCCACCACAACCCACAGCAACCCAACGACCAGACAGGCTCCACCACAACCCACAACCCACACCCACCCAACGACCAGACAGGCTCTACCACAACCCACAACCCACACCCACCCAACGACCAGACAGGCTCCACCACAACCCACAACCCACACCCACCCAACGACCAGACAGGCTCTACCACAACCCACAACCCACACCCACCCAACGACCAGACAGGCTCTACCACAACCCACAACCCACACCAACCCAACGACCAGACAGGCTCTACCACAACCCACAACCCACACCAACCCAACGACCAGACAGGCTCCACCACAACCCACAGCAACCCAACGACCAGACAGGCTCCACCACAACCCAACGACCAGACAGGCTCCACCACAACCCACAACCCACACCAACCAGAAGTAAAGATTGTCTACCAACACACCTGCGGCTTGTTATCTGACACATCAACCACCACCACCCAAATATTCAGGATCACTTAACCCCTGTTCGGGCATTCCAGTGGTATTTTGAGCCTTGTTCGAATTGGTCGATGTTCCGACTGCTTGGTGTTCGACCCAGGTCGCTCCCCGTCAATGGTGTTCGACCCAGGTCGCTCCCCGTCAATGGTGTTCGACCCAGGTCGCTCCCCGTCAATATTTGAGTGGAGGCACGAGCCAAATGCACAGCTAAGACCTTTGTCGTTCTTGCTGCGTGCGTGAGGAATTGTTTTTATGTGCGTGAGGGGGGGGGAGGAATTTGCGTGCTTGGGGGGGGGGAGGAATTTGGGTGCGTGAAGGGTTTGTTATTGTGTCTAGTACAGGGAATTAAATCGTGTGTGTGTGTGTGTGTGTGTGTGTGTGTGTGTGTGTGTGTGTGTGTGTGTGTGTGTGTGTGTGTGTGTGTGTGTGTGTGTGTGTGTGGGAATACAACTCAAACACCATACATAACTCTAAACAAGGTATACATCACTATACATCACAATACAATATATTCATGACTGGACAGTACCAACAGTACCAACTGTTCAACACGCTTCCACTACACATAAGGGGCATAACTGGCCGACCCCTCACAGTGTTCAAGAGAGAACTGGATAAGCACCTCCAAAGGATACCTGATCAACAAGGCTGTGACTCGTACGTCAGGCTGCGAGCAGCCGCGTCTAACAGCCTGGTTGATCAGTCCAGCAACCAGGAGGCCTGGTCGACGACCGGGCCGCGGGGACACTAAGCCCCGGAAGCACCTCAAGGTAACCTCAAGGTAGCCCCGGACATAACCTTAAACAACCCTGGACAAGGAGCTGGGATATGAGGACAATGAGCTGGGATATGAGGACAAGGAGCTGGGATATGAGGACAAGGAGCTGGGATATGAGGACAAGGAGCTGGGATACGAGGACAAGGAGCTGGGATATGAGGACAAGGAGCTGGGATACGAGGACAAGGAGCTGGGATATGAGGACAAGGAGCTGGGATATGAGGACAAGGAGCTGGGATATGAGGACAATGAGCTGAGATATGAGGACAAGGAGCAGGGATATGAGGACAAGGAGCTGGGATACGAGGACAAGGAGCAGAAATATAAGGATTAAATCAAGGAACAGTACCAAATCCCTTGAAATAACGGGCTCGAACGCCGACCCTGCAAGAAGCAACACCGTCACTCAACACACGAACCAGATAAGCAACAGGACTCACCATAACACCTGCTCTCATATCCAGTCACATGTGAACTGTGTAATGTGACGCAGGCAGGTATATAACCCTGGCGTCAAGGACCCGAGGAACACGCCACCAAGGACGCCACATGTATATATGTGAAACATGTACCACACAACTGTAAACTCAGTACATTCTTATCTCTTAAAACAACAGCATATCTAAGAGGCCCAAACACCTGTAACAAGACTACTTCCCCCACAGCTAAGAGCTACTTCCCATAGCTAAGAGCTACTTCCCATAGCTAAGAGCTACTTCCCATAGCCAAGACCTACTTCCCATAGCTAAGAGCTACTTCCCACAGCTAAGAGCTACTTCCCACAGCTAAGAGCTACTTCCCACAGCTAAGAGCTACTTCCCACAGCTAAGAGCTACTTCCCACAGCTGAGAGGGACACGTGGATATATTAAAGCGATTGAACCTTTCAAAAAATCCTAATCTGATCTTTAATTATTCGGACCTTTTCACTCAGCAGTAATTGAGGACCTGTAATTGTAATTTAATTATAAACTACTTGTCTTAAACGCAGTAATTGTAAACTACTTGTCTTAAACGCAGTCTTGGGAACACAGTAGGGTGATGCCTGAGATAAGCTATGGGATGGAAAAGTTTTAAGCCTGATAGCAAGAAGACCTCACCCTCCTGAGGACAAAATAAATTAGAGGAACCAGAGGAGACCTTATCACAACATACAAGATACTCATGGCCATTGACAGGTCAAGGACAGTCTGTTTATCGTATGTGTGGGAGCGTGACGGTAGGCACCAGCTGGACACATATGGGAGAGACTTAAGAAAGTATTTCGGCAGTCGTACAGTCATTGTGCGAGAAGTAAGCAGGGGAATGGTCGAGGACCGGGCCGCGGGGACGCTAAGCCCCGGGATCTCGGAAGATAACCGATGATCACAGCAGACACTCAATGGTAGTGGCGATGAGTCTTGAGTTTGATGAGTGCGGGTCCTCTGAGTGTGCCTGAGTGTGATTCTCTGAGAGTGACGGCTGCAACTCTTCGGAGAGTACCTGAATGTGATGCCTGTAGGTCCTCTGAGAGTCCCATACTTTCCCCTGAGTACCTTTTACGTTACTATCATGTCTCCTCTGGCTTTTTTTTTAGTCGCCCAGTAACATGAGCTCCAGTTCCTGTGGTTTGTAACACATGTCTCTCAACTCTGGGACCAGTTTAATTGCTGGCTTCTGTAATATAATTACGTGGTTGATAAATTAAGGTGCTTCTTGAGGGGCACAACAAATTACTCAAGTGTACCTTGTTCAAATTCCTGAAGGCAGCTGTAACGTTCTCTCATGTATATACTGAAGACGTTACATGTAGAAACACATGTTCCAGGATAGACGTAATGTATTCCTGGGAGATAGATTTTATGTAATGTCTATCAGGCTGTTGTATTTTCCAGACTTCATTGTTTTGCATCTGGCAGAAGTTAATTCTGGAAACCATTTATCAAATTATTCTTGTAGTTCCTGAAACTTTATCTTGTAGCTTGTTTTAGTCGTTAACTGTGTGTGTGTGTGTGTGTGTGTGTGTGTGTGTGTGTGTGTGTGTGTGTGTGTGTGTGTGTGTGTGTGTGTATCTCCCCCCCCTGCAGCTCTGCTAACAACTCTCCTTCTCTCACCTCACTAAAAGTCATCTCAAAGTCATCATTTAAGAACCAAGCTTACTAGCTATTCGATGCGCGGAAGTGTTCCTGGAGACTCCGTACCGAAACTCAGGCTCCAAGCATACACACTCAGGCTCCGATCATACACACTCAGACTCCAATAATTACAGAAGCTCCAACAAGTCCCAGGAATAGGACTGAAAGAACAAACTTTGTATACCAGTTCCAAATATCAATATTCGGGCCGCAGATATCAGAAATCAGAGACCGGTCATAAATAATCGGACTTTTAAGATATCAGTAATCAACCCGTCCTCGACTCAAGTCCATTACATCCAGCGGCCGACCCCACAGACGCATTCACGAATAGTAACATGCTGTTCATTCAAAACAGGAATTTTCTCAAATATAAATTAATATTATTTATAAAAATAAAGCTTCATATACCAGATATAGAGCTCCACACATCAGAGAGAGACCTCTTGATATTTAGAACAGGGGAAGGAAGTAACTATCAGGAGAAAGCGCCACGCCATTACGACTATATGGCACAGAGAAGGGGGTCAGGATAAGGGTTTGGGATGGGACGGGGGGAAGGAATGGTGCCTAACCACTTGGATGGCCAGGGGATTGAACGCCGATCTGCATGAAGCGAGACCGCCACTCTACCGTCCAGCCCAAGTGGTTGGGCTTAGAACAGGAAAAATAGGAATATTTTGACGAACATTTCCTTCCGCCCGGAAACACAGGCATGAGTTAAGTTTTGGACACGCGGACACGAGGAAGCGAAACACAGCTTCTGTGATGAGAAATGCTGTAAGGGACACGGAGGACACGCGTTAAGGCACGGAGCACAGTCATTTATATATATACGTCCTAGGGACAGGACACAGAACGCGCCGACACGGAATGCGCCACGGTACAGCCACGGATTACCGGGACCTGTTTAAAACATGACGACACGGCGCTAGAAACATAAATTTCCCGTAAGACACGGTCACTGAGCAGGACATACACGCTGGCACTAGGACACGGAACCACAGTATTCATGTCCAAGGGAATGGAAATACACAGGGCATGGGACAGGGATGGTGGGGGGAAGGGGGGGAGGGGGGTGGTTCAGACGACACAGTGTAATGATTGTTGTTGTTTAAGATTCAGCTCCTCGGAACACAACGTTCCAAGTAGCACGGGCTATGGTGAGCCCGTAGTGGACTTACCCGGCACAGGAGCGGGGCTGTAACTTGTGGTTTTTGTGGAGATGTTGTTGTTTTAAAAGTACAGAGAGCTACAGGATACAGACACACACAGTCACACTTCAGGACAAATCAAATATTCAACGCAAGAGAGGACGCAGAATATAATAATGAAATCTAAACGCAGATCAAAATATACGCAATTTCGGACAATGATACATTTTAGAAAGATATTTTTTCCCCATAGCTTCAAGATCGAGGAAGCTACATCCGGGCGAGTGGACACTGGGACACAGGACACTGGGACACAGGACACAGGGCCGCAATATGGCCAGACTGAACACGAAAAGAACCGCTATTGGACCTCTAGGTACCCATTTCCAAGGACATATTACGGGAAGTGGATACAATGTGTTAAAAATCCTGAGACCTTAGACACCGAGAAAGATAACGCAAAGGGGACATCCCGAAGGACACGGGCGGCGTAGAGACGCACTGTTAGACACAGTTTGATACGTGGGTTAGGACACGAGGACACGTACTCTTCACGTCATAACATGATATATTTTAGGACACGGACACAAGTTATGACAGCGGCGCACAAATTTATCTGCGCCAGCAACACGGACACACTAAAACATGAACAAAGTGTAGGACACAGTAGGAAACTTTACGGCACTGTTAGGACACACTTTCCGGCACCTTTGGACACATTTTTGACACTTGGACACACTTTAAGACGCACGTTTAGGCACAACGACACACTTTAGAACACGGGAATATGTTTCAGGACCTTGCGATACACACAGGGACACAGTAGGACACAGGGACACAGTAGGACACAGGGACACAGTAGGATACAGGGACACAGCAAGACACAGGGACCCAACAGGACACAGCGACACACTTCAGGATACGTAGATCTTGACACTCACCGTAGAGGGCACTGCGCCTCGCAAGATGGCCGCCGTCGCCGCCAAAGCTGCGAGCGACCAATAGGTCGCGGACGGAACTGGGTCCACCGCCCAATTCTGGCTGCTGGGTGTACCGTGGGCGTGATGGACCGTGCGGGCGTGCTACTGCTGCAGGAGAACTGATGAAGGGCGTCGGGGAGATAGAGAGAGAGGGAGAGAGAAAGAGAGAGAGAGAGAGCGGGCGCGGAGAGAGACGCCTAGAGCGTTTGGCTTGACCCGAAGAAGCGGTCGCGAACCCTCCTGACTTATCGGCGCCAGTAAACCACCAATCCGCGCCCTCCAACCCTTGAGCTGACATTTGATCGGTCAAACTCCAAGTTCCTTCACTCCTTTCCGACGCCCGCCATTGGCTGGCGAGGCACTGTGGGCGGGGCCGGCCAGAGGGGGTGACGGCGCGGGGACTGGTTGATCAGTGGCACTAGCTTGGCACAATGGCTAATCGAGCAGGGCCTTAGCCAATGGGCATCGAGGGCGGGAGTCAGGCGACCAATGAGCGGGCGGGTTACCGCTCGCGGTCGATGCCACTGACATATTGATCACAGACGTGGCCTTGCTGCCCCCTCCCCCCCTCTTATTTACCCCCATCTCGCCCCCCACAATGCCAACCTTAACCCCTTTCCCCCCCACTCCATCACCCCCCCCCCCCTCTGCCACCACTTTGGCCCCCTCCGCTCGCCCACAACATAACACGGATTTATTGATGGAGTTACAGAGTCGAGGTTCATGCAGGTGTGAATATGTGCGTTATGTATGCGTTATACTGAGTTATGGGCGCGTTATATTGGTTATGTATGCGTTATACTGAGTTATGAGCGCGTTATATTGGTTATGTATGCGTTATACTGAGTTATGGGCGCGTTATATTGGTTATGTATGCGTTATACTGAGTTATGGGCGCGTTATATTGGTTATGTATGCGTTATACTGAGTTATGGGCGCGTTATATTGGTTATGTATGCGTTATACTGAGTTATGGGCGCGTTATATTGGTTATGTATGCGTTATACTGAGTTATGGGTGCGTTATAGGTGCGTTGTATTGCATTATGTGTGTGTATT
>NC_091175.1:6944488-7086988 GCF_040958095.1 Procambarus clarkii | reverse complement strand
ACCAAACTCTCACAAGTCAAGCCTGGCCTCGGGCCGGGCTTGGGGAGTAGAAGAACTCCCAGAACCCCATCAACCAGGTATCAACCAGGTTTAGCTTCTTCGTCCTCCTCGACCGACAGTTTTCATTCAGTGTGGTCCGAAACTCTACAATTCTTGTCGCATGGGATTTCTTCTTCACACAGCAAGTTGGCCGAGGTGTAGCTCCTGGTCATTTCCCCGCTAGTTCTACGTGCAATCTTAGATAGGTGGTAGATTACCAGTAAACTCAAAGGTGAATGCTATCGAGGGCCACATTCCATCGGCTTCCCATTAGTGTGTTGCACACGCTAGCAGAGCCGCATTCCTCATATCCTCACACTACCATAAACGGGGAGAAGTTTAACGATTCGTCAACAGAATCACGAATTGCAAATAGTAGTGATGGGTCAGCCTCGTCCACCCGCCTTCCTTGTTCACTACACAACGATTTACAATTATTCTTCAACTTCCACCAACTTTATTGAGGCTTTGTGACCAATCTGTTGTCGAACTAACGACACCTTTGTCTTCCTGTGTGACCTAATTGTTTTCATGTAAAAAATAAAAACAAAAAAGTGGCAATACTATCCACCTCATTGTGTTTTGTGCTTTAGGCTATTCATAAGAATATAAGAATAAAGGGAACTGCTGAAGGCCTATTGGCCCATACGAGGCAGCTCCTATTTATAACCACCTAATCTGATATATATATATATATATATATATATATATATATATATATATATATATATATATATACACCAGGTGTCTTATTACTAATGCTTCGATAAATAAATCCCAGTGTCCTATTTGTCTTATTACGTACATTTATTTTTACGTAATTCCCCAAAATTGTTAACCACTGTGTGTGTGTGTGTGTGTG
This sequence comes from Procambarus clarkii, assembly GCF_040958095.1. NCBI lineage: Eukaryota > Metazoa > Arthropoda > Malacostraca > Decapoda > Cambaridae > Procambarus > Procambarus clarkii. The sequence goes on along the minus strand of NC_091175.1, from coordinate 7,086,087 downwards.
TGTGTATGTATGTGTGTGTGTGTCCTCACCTATTTGTGCTTGCGGGGGTTGAGCTCTGGCTCTTTGTGTGTGTGTGTGTGTGTGTGTGTGTGTGTGTGTTAGAGAGAAATATATGTAGTATATATAATAGGATAAATAAATTGGTTAGAAAGCCGGGGTGTCTAGGAGCTGATGGCTCGATTCTGCAGACACAACTGAACCATAGATGACAATATTTACTATTACTAGTAACAGTAAAATAGTAAAAAAAAAACACCCACACGTGTCAGTAGTAAAGACACGCTAAAAACAAACATAACAAGCAAATCACCACAACAAAGAAATAATCTAACAACCCCCCAACCCCCCCATCCCACTCACCTTGTTTCTCCCCCCCTCCCCCCCACCTTGTCCACCACCACCCCTTCTTAACTACCCCCTTAACCCCCCCCTTAACCACCCCCCCCCCCTTCACGCACTAAGACGCCCCCTCGCGGTAAACACACTTATTGATTTCCCTAAAGACCTTCACCGCCCCGGACCGACCAGACTCTGATGACTGTCGCTATGTCTGCTGAGAGAGTGAACTATCAGGGGGAAAGCACCAAGCCATTACGACTATATAGCACTGGGAAGGGGTCAGGATGAGGATTTGGGATGGGACGAGGGTAAGGAATGGTGCCCAACCACTTGTGGACGGTCGGGGATTGAACGCCGACCTGCATGAAGCCAGGCTGTCGCTCTACCTTCCAGCTCAAGTGATTTAGCAAATAGTGACTGTCTGTGTGACTGATGACTGACTGGGCACTGTGCTAAAAACTAGTCCCTTATCTTAAGATGATTTCGGGGCTTACCGTCCCCGCGGCCCGGTCCTCGACCAGGCCTCCTTTTTTGTTACACATCCCTCCAGGAAGCAGCCCGTAGCAGCTGTCTAACTCCCAGGTACCTATTTACTGTTAGGTGAACAGGTAGTTCAGCGTGAAAGAAACTCTGCCCAATTTGTTTCCGCCTTCGCCGGGGATCGAACCTGGAACCTGAGGACTACGAGTCCGAAGCTGTCCACTCAGCTGTCAGGACCTCCCTGGTTCAAAACTCGCCTTATAATTGCCATCAAATGTGATTATGTTGCAAGTTTACCTTTATTAGTAAACCCAAAAGTACACCAAACGTGTACAATACACGTTTATTAGTACACCAAAAAAGTGGTGTACCGTTGGAGTCAATGTTCAGGGTCTACAGGATCACTGGTACACTACACCTCCCCCTGGGTACGCAGGAATGTGATGTATACCCAGAATGTATACTCCGTTTCTCTATGTAAACTCTATGAGTTTTCTTAAGTGTTGATCCATGTTCTGGATTAATGTATACTTGCTAGTTAGTGAGTAAGTTATTGAGGAGGTCTTAATAACCCTCCAGAGGTTGATGGGCCTTAATAACCCTCCAGAGGTTGATGGGCCTTAATAACCCTCCAGAGGTTGATGGGCCTTAATAACCCTCCAGAGGTTGATGGGCCTAAATAACCCTCCAGAGGTTGATGGGCCTTAATAACCCTCCAGAGGTTGATGGACCTTAATAACCCTCCAGAGGTTGATGGGCCTTAATAACCCTCCAGAGGTTGATGGGCCTTAATAACCCTCCAGAGGTTGATGGGCCTAAATAACCCTCCAGAGGTTGATGGGCCTTAATAACCCTCCAGAGGTTGATGGACCTTAATAACCCTCCAGAGGTTGATGGGCCTTAATAACCCTCCAGAGGTTGATGGGCCTTAATAACCCTCCAGAGGTTGATAGGCTTTAATAACCTTCCTATTAGTTAATAAGTTTAGTTAATAAGTTTAATAAGGTTGTATGATAGCACTTTCTTAAAGACAATGACTTGTGTTTGGAGAAAACTAGACATATATGTAAATCTGTCGGGTGTGATAGCGGCCGTGTCAGGTGTGAGAGCGGACGTGTCAGGTGTGATAGCGGCCGTGTCAGGTGTGAGAGACCACCCCAGGTAACCAGTAATTACCGACACGTGTACCTCTGAGATCCTGTCTTATTGTTCGGCTTGAGAAATCCATAGACTACAGCCATTACAACCCTATTACGTCTGGTGATTACCTCGCCACTGTGATGGACCCTCAACCACCCGATTATCTAGTCATTAGGGCTACACCTTAAAGTCGGGTCTCTCGCCGCATTACGCAGGATAATCGCTCTTGCGCCTAATGCGTCTAGCATTGTTTACACTCAAAGGAAGTTGCCAGCGATCATTTTTGTCAAACGTTATTTGCCTATTAATTGTAATTTTTTTTTATATATTGTATATGTATTAAATATATTGGGAATCGTGTGGTTAGGGGGAAAATAGTCGTTTGTGTACTGTTATTAATTGTGGATAATTTGTTGGGTGTATATATATAGGAGTTATCGTACTGCAGGACGCTGTGGGCGGCGTCAGCTGGCAACAATTTGTCAGGAACAATGACGCCACTTTTGACGGCCGCTAAACCCGCCGCCAATTTGTCACCCGCCTAGTGACGTCACCAATGACAAATGAACAGCGGTGGCCGCGCTGAAAGCAACTCTCGAGCCGCGGTGTGTTTAAAACAGATTAAATCTTTCACGCTGATAAATTCCGGGGTGAGTGCGGGCAGGAGAGCCGCCGGCGTCGCCCGCCTGGACGCCCGCGGTCATTACCGGATTACCAAGGTGGCTCCAGAATTGTAAACACAACCCTCTTTTGTTTTTTCTAAGTTTATCAACAAACGCACACGCTTCAACTCTCGATACAATTACTTTTCATCAACATTTGATGCAGGGAAAAAGTTATATATATCCCCCCAGTCCCTATATACCTCAATCTCTAGATAAATTGTCATATAGTAATAGGTGTTCAATTATCGGCTCAACATGACGTCATCAAAGTGCGATGAGACGATTGGTTCCGACTCATCAAAGTGTCGTTTGTGGCCAACAGATGGCGGCAGCGATATTGGCCCTGCCAGGCACGGTGCCGCGGCATATATTCCTCCTCTTGACGGCCGCCCATTATTATTGCACAGCCTAATATGGATGAGGCGGCCATGCTCGTTACTTTAATAAATTCGCCTGCACTGATCGATGGTTTAAATGGAGAAGTGGCCTCTTCTGTAGTGGATATTGATGCGTTGGTGTCACTTGGTCTGACGTACGTGGCAGTCATTCTCTTCAGTCAGTTGTTGGCGGTGGTCCAGGCAGGCTGACAGTGCTATATGTGGCAGGCTGACAGTGCTATATGTGGCAGGCTGACAGTGCTATATGTGGCAGGCTGATAGTGCTATATGTGGCAGGCTGATAGTGCTATATGTGGCAGGCTGACAGTGCTATATGTGGCAGGCTGACAGTGCTATATGTGGCAGGCTGACAGTGTTATATGTGGCAGGGTGACAGTGCTATATGTGGCAGGCTGACAGTGTTATATGTGGCAGGGTGACAGTGCTATATGTGGCAGGCTGACAGTGTTATATGTGGCAGGGTGACAGTGCTATATGTGGCAGGCTGACAGTGTTATATGTGACAGGCTGACAGTGCTATATGTGGCAGGCTGACAGTGCTATATGTGGCAGGCTGACAGTGCTATATGTGGCAGGCTGACAGTAGGGGGGTAACCATAGGAGTCGAATTCTTTAAAAGGAGCAATGAGACCGAAATTCCCAACCACCCCCACCCCCCACCTGTCACCCTGCAAGGTTTAATGAGGCTAGCCCCGAGCGTCTGGCTTCATAACCACGATCAAACAGACAGACATGATATTATATAGATATATGCAGTAATTGCTTCGGTGTAAATAATTTATTGATCTTGACATTAGTTCAGCTCTCATGATAATGCAATATATTTATGACCATAAATATATAACTTTTTACACAAATATGATGATAAAACTAATTGTTTTTTTTTCTCACATTCCTCTTTATTTTTCCGCTTAATGGTAATACTATACAGCTTAGTGTCGAGTGGTTCGATCCCCGACGCAGCGTCGCCAGCCAGAACTTCCGAGTCGTGCACCAAGAAATGAAGACACGTTGATAATCCGTTTTAAGTCACCTATACACTCTCTCTGCCCCTGTAGACTGGAGCATGACTCCCCACGCTCCCCTGTAGACTGGAGCATGACTCCCCACGCTCCCCTGTAGACTGGAGCATGACTGTTGCCAGGGTGAGCGTGCCGGGGCTCCGTCACTCCACGAAGACTTAGCGACCGTATCTGAGGAGGGATGTGAAGAACTTAATACACACGACAATAACACTAATCCAATTACAATATACAGAGAAAAAGAAAGGATTAAACTGCGTATGAATTGGGTACGTTTACAATCAGGAAAGACCTGGGGTAAATACTGGTTTCGAAAGTAACCCGGGGGTGAAGGGGGTAGGGATGGGATTCGCTGAGTTGTTTCGAGCGTAGGCTAAACATATATGAATGAGTTTGGGCGGACATACATAGGAGCGGCAGCATATGGGTTAGTTTAGGTCTTCTGTAAGATTCCTTGGTTCTTGCGCCTCCCAACTTGGCGCCTTCATTTGGTAATCTTTGGTTAGCGCTGTTTACGCCCTCAGATTTGATTATATACTAGCTGTACCCGGCCACGCCTTGCTGTGGCTCAGCAACGAGTCCGCGTTGCTGAGCCACAGCAACCCTTTCCCCTGTCCTCCCCCACCATCCCCCTTCCCCCTGTCCTCCCCCACCATCCCCCTTTCCCCTGTCCTCCCCCACCATCCCCCTTTCCCCTGTCCTCCCCCACCATCCCCCTTTCCCCTGTCCTCCCCCACCATCCCCCTTTCCCCTGTCCTCCCCCACCATCCCCCTTTCCCCTGTCCTCCCCCACCATCCCCCTCTCCCCTGTCCTCCCCCACCATCCCCCTTTCCCCTGTCCTCCCCCACCATCCCCCTCTCCCCTGTCCTCCCCCACCATCCCCCTCTCCCCTGTCCCCCTCGTCCTCTCCACCATTCCCTCACATGAAAACATGGATTTACGTGTCTCAAGTTTGACATGTATATAGTAGGTATATAAAAACACACGCGTATTCGAATGGAACATTGTGTCAAGATTGCAAAGCAATCGGTGAAGAACTTTCGGATATTAACGAATTAACAAAATGAAGAACATTATACACATACTATGTATATGTATGGGTGTAGCCCATATACATTGAGATGTATACCAGTCGGTCTATACAGCGTGGACAAATACAGTGACTGTGCCTGATAGCCTCGGGTTTACCCTTGCCCCGCCCAGTACACCAGTAAACCCATGCTATACATTTACTACAGATTCCGGACCCCTCCCCCACCCCCTTCTCACGTAACACGTCGCATTTTGTACGTTTCGGTCCCTAACGTGCAAATTACAGAGTAATATGGACAGCAGCGGCTCACAAATATCCACGTCTTCTATGATTTGGCAGATGAGGTTAGGTGGGTTGCTTGGGTTCATACGCTCCTGGTTAGGTTAGTACGCTGTACTGTGTACGTTGTGGCACAGCAAGAGGACCAGAGTTACTATGATGTATATTGTTCTCAAAACTTGGTCCAAAGAACAAGATGATCTGTGCAGCGTCGGCTGTATTCCTTTAGACTACAGCTGTATTATTGAGCACGATTCATCACGTATTTAAGAGTCTATTTACGAAACCTGTGCATCTTTCTTCAATCGTGGCGGCTTAGATTCAGTGTTATTTTTTTAACAATTTATTTTTAGTCTTATTTAAGGTCCTGGTGCTTCGGAGCTCATTAACTGTTAAATAATTATAAACAAAGCCGCCAAAGATTGTACACGATAGGTCCTCTCTAGACTTTCCTGGAACACCTAACAGCTAACAGTTGATTCCTTGAATGTTCTAGTGTCCGAGTTGATCTGAAATAGCGGTATAATTAGAAGGTAAAGAGAAGCTTCTTACCCTCCGCCGTGGCCGCCGCCGCGACCGCCGCCGTAGCCGCCGCCGTGGCCGCCACCGTAGCCGCCGCCGTGGTTAAGATAGACGCCGTGGCCGGTGTTGCCTCCGAAGTAGCCGCCGTGGTAGTTGCCGGAGGGAGCCACGAAGTAACTACAAGTGGGGAGTGAAGGAGGTGTGAGGAGCAGTCACGTGGGCTCGAACACATGGCGTTACCACCATAATACTACACACTATGTGCTTTACACACCAAGGCATTACTCCTCTACAAGACTCAATGCCTTGGGATTTAAATACCATTGTGATACTCTACAATTACTTAATTATTATTTGACCAATTATCAACTGTTCGCAAACTATGTGAATAAAAAGAGAGCGGTTAAAGACATATATATAGAATTTAAGACTAAGTGTGGTGGTGTCAAATACTGTAGGATCAAGCACAGTTATGATCCCAATATTATGGAACCAAATCCCAAGATACTGAGCATCGAAGTGTTAATTAATGTCGGTTGTTGGGTGGAAAACGATGCAGCTATAAGTACTGTAACATTAGATGCCATGGGATCGACTCCTGTCTCAATATATACTACGGGATCCATTCCTGTTTGAATATATGCTATTGGATCAGATTATACGAATTTACTGTAAGAATAAAGACTGTGACGTGAAAGAATACGTAAATATAAACCAGAATCAAACAGTGGGATCAAACAGTGGGATCAAACAGTGGGATCAAACAGTGGGATCAAATAATGAGATCAAACAGTGGGATCAAATAGTGAGATCAAACAGTGGGATCAAACAGTGGGATCAAATAGTGAGATCAAACAGAGGGATCAAATAGTGAGATCAAACAGTGAGATCAAACAGTGGGATCAAACAGTGGGATCAAACAGTGGGATCAAACAGTGGGATCAAATACCGTTCAATTGTAAGTGTTGTGGTCAAGTGGACAGTAAATCACAATAACGGGGCTGAAAATTTGACACCCAACCCCACACACACATCTCAAAATAAACAAAAAGTCGAAGTTTCGGTCCGTCCCGGACTATTATCAAGTCCATTACACGCCTTGATAAAGGTCCAGGACGGACCGAAACGTCACGAGTTCTCTTATTCCCAGACGTGTGAGTTTGGTGCGAGGGTTCGATCCCCCGCTACTCCCAAGGACGCCGTCTGACGTTGCTACAGCCACGTTCTTTACCTCACCTGGGGACTGCCTCACCTGGGGACTGATACACCTGGGGACTGCCTCACCTGACGTCGCCTCACCTGGGGACTGCCTCACCTGACGTCGCCTCACCTGGGGAGTGCCTCACCTGAGGAGTGCCTCACCTGGGACCGTAGTAAGAGGTGCCGCCGTGGCCGTAGCCGATGCCGCCGCCGCCACCATAGCCGCTGTAGGCGCTCTGAACACCATGGTACACCGCCGCGGCGCCTCCGTAGCTCCCGCTGGCTCCCACGTGACCCCCGCTCCCCACCTGACTGTGGGAGAGGTCACACAGGGCAGGTCAAATGCGGGGTCACAGATGGGGTCCCTTAACACCCAGTCACCATATGCAATAATTGGTGTTAAACTGTTCAATATGTATGTTAATTAACTGTTAAAAAGTGCAAATAAATAATAAGGTTGGTCTGAAGGTCAAAGACCAAATCAAATCAAAACTTACTAGCTCCTAGTGGCTCTCTACTAGCTCTTGGTGCTCTCTGGTGACCTCTACTAGCTCCTAGTGGCTCTCTACTAGCTCTCGGTGCTGCCTGATGCCCTCTACTAGCTCCTAGTGGTTCTGGTGCTCTCTACTAGCTATTGGTGCTGCCTGATGACCTCTACTAGCTCCTAGTGACTCTCTACTAGCTCTCGGTGCTGCCTGATGACCTCTACTAGCTCCTAGTGGTTCTGGTGCTCTCTACTAGCTATTGGTGCTGCCTGATGACCTCTACTAGCTCCTAGTGACTCTCTACTAGCTCTCGGTGCTGCCTGATGCCCTCTACTAGCTCCTAGTGGTTCTGGTGCTCTCTACTAGCTATTGGTGCTGCCTGATGACCTCTACTAGCTCCTAGTGACTCTCTACTAGCTCTCGGTGCTGCCTGATGCCCTCTACTAGCTCCTAGTGGTTCTGGTGCTCTCTACTAGCTCTCGGTGCTGCCTGATGCCCTCTACTAGCTCCTAGTGGTTCTGGTGCTCTCTACTAGCTCTCGGTGCTGCCTGATGCCCTCTACTAGCTCCTAGTGGCTCTCTACTAGCTCTCAGCACACCTTGGTGCCCTTAGCATGCCCTCAGCGCCCTCTAGCACACGTGTTGCTCCTGCCGGAGGTACTTACGGGACGTAGCCGGCGGTGACGAGGGCCGCGCCGAGGCTGACAGTCTGTGGAGGAACAGAAGAAGTGGAGTGAGGAACTAGCTGACGTTTGCGCTGCTGCCACAGATATATTGCCTTGTCTGAACCGTATCATCGGTTCCTGTCAGTATCTTCCCTTTTTATTTCATTTTGACATGTATCCATCCCACATCTATTATCATATTCATTTGTCAGATATTCATTTGATAAATGATATTCATTTGTCAGAATTCGCTCCAGTTATCCACCCTTGATCCCACTCCACCTGGTGGTGGGTTAGTTTGAGCCAGGGCTTCCCATCACTCCCTGGGGATTTCAATCTATGGACGACCCAGCAATGGAGGTGTGTGTACTTATTGGTTTTGGGATATTAGTGTTGGTTGCACCGTGGTTGTAGCGTGGTTGTAGCGTGGTTGTACTGTGGTTGTACCGTGGTTGTTTTGTGGTTGTACTGTGGTTGTACTGTGGTAGAGCGCCACACGCGTGTGAGAAGACCCGGTGGGAGGGTCGTGTGAGGGAGGGGATAATACTGGGTTCTCTGGGCGGGGGTCGCCACCGGTGGGGAAAGGTCTTCACCGTGTGTAGGAGGGGAGGGGGAGGGGGGGGGGAGCTGGCAGTGTTCACTGAACACAAGAGGAAAGAAAAGGCAGAGAAAGTGATAGGGAGGAGGTGGGGGTAATAGAGAATGAGAGAGAGACAGAGAGTGAGTGAGAGATAGAGATATATATGAGGGAGGGGAGAAAGGTGGCCTAGTATCAGCTGTGTAAGAGTCAAGTTCTGATTTCCTTGTTAACCGATAATTCTAAGTTGGTTCCCAGACGAGGCAAATTGTAAATAATGAACTTATGTTTAAGATTTGTCCCATCTCACGAGTATTCAGAACTTGAGCAAGTTGACAAATACCACCTGGTGAATTATACAACGTAAGTAGTCATTGTTTAACTCTGTTAATCCATAGCTTATCCTTAAGCCATGGATTAATTCCTAGTTTACACCAGGGTCATATGCAATTTCAAGCGTGATGTTAATTCTAATCTACATGTAAACGCCTAAATCATATGTCATTTTAGCACTCAACAACCAGTTATGGGAGTCATCAGACCCGAGAAAGAAACACTCACAAGGACCACAGATTTCCAGCTCATGACGGCGACGTTAGCGGAAGAACTGATGTACTCCTTCGGCAGGTGGGCGTCTTATATACCTCAGAGTGGACCAACACTCCGTACCTCTCACCGGCACGCCTTTGACGACTGCGCTCCATGCCTCGATGGGCCCTTTGTTGGGCGGTGAAAAAGCTCGACTGTAGAGATAATGGACAACAAAAAACAAAGATGTTTACATCCCGGGCCTACCTTGCTCTTACCTGTGCTCGGACACTGGCAGCGGCGGTCAGAACCTCCGCTCCACGAACCAATCACGTTCCTCACCATTGAGCCGAGGGGAGAATATCCATCAGGAGCCATCCTTTTTTCTTTATTAATACATTAGGTACATCTACATTTGTGCAGCTGCCCTAGACTATATGAAGGGGAGTACAGCGTGTCAAAAAGCTAGCTACGTGATGCTAAAAAATCCCCATCACACAGGATGGTTAGTCATACAGAGGCATGTGATCAGTAGTCTGCACTGGCAGACTCTGGGTACATTATGAGGATATCATCAACACAAGAGTGAATAAGGTAATAGTGGTACTAAAAGTCCCCATCTCGCAGGTTCTTGAGTTTATCTTGAGATGATTTCGGGGCTTTTTAGTGTCCCCGCGGCCCGGTCCTTGACCAGGCCTCCACCCCCAGGAAGCAGCCCGTGACAGCTGACTAACACCCAGGTACCTATTTTACTGCTAGGTAACAGGGGCATAGGGTGAAAGAAACTCTCCCCATTGTTTCTCGCCGGCGCCTAGGATCGAACCCAGGACCACAGGATCACAAGTCCAGCGTGCTGTCCACTCGGCCGACCGGCTCCCACTCCCCGACCGACTAGGATGGTTAGTCATACAGGGCCATATGTTCAGTAGCCTACACTGACAAATTTTGGGTGCAATATGAGGATATCTTCAAGAACACGAGAGTGAATAAAGTAATTACAAAGCTCCAGGTACCTCATGCCAACGGGTCTGAAAGGTCTAATAACTGGGCATTCGGTGGTGTAGTGTGGGAGATCGTGCCGCAGTTCCTGCTCACTGCCACGGAGGAACAGACATATATATAGATTGTTAGCTATTTATGAGAATTTTAGAACCATATTGTTCAGTTAATACAACAAAATGGCCATTCCCTAGCTGTTTCGTCTACTGATGTACTGTAGGCAATAACAATGTTTGACCCGTAATATATCAAATGTGACCGAGGGTGCCTCAGTGGAGACCCTTGGCGACCCTTTAAATGACACTTAGAGGGACACTTGTCATTAACCATATAGTATAGGCCGAAAGTCTCCGTTGAGGAACCTACCTGCAGCCCTCAGCCAGGGTTCACTACCCTCCGGCTCATCCTTCCAAACATCTTGACTATTATCAATTTCCATGTGGCAGCTGTCTCAGAATTTAACCTTTTTATTAGGTTATTAATAACCAAAAGGTAACCGCACTGAAATATTTAATAACACTGGTATAATTTCCTTCAGTTGTGTAGATTAGAAGTACAAGTAGTACATCTCGCCTTGACCCATGTTGACCAGGTGACGAGCGTGTCTGCCTCAGACAGTTTGACTTCCTTATGGTATTTAAATCCATGATTGAACAGTTAGGGTGACTATGGTGGTCCGAGAGAGAGACCCACAGACGGGCCCAGGTGGCCAACAGATGTCGCTAGGCGTACAAAACTGTTATAATTCCATGCACTTAAGTGATTTTCCCTTCTTTAAGAACTTGGAGTTTCAGAATAATAATCAATCTATACTTATTGAAATCTAGTCACATTATTTTGCCTTAATCTAATCACAAGATAATTCGATATTTACCTGAATCTCATTACGTATTTTTTTTTTTTTTTTACATTAGTCCACGCCGTCTGGCCTATTGACAGGAAACTCTTGTGAAACCGACCTACATGGTGCCCAAAACCGACTGAGGAGGAGAAAAAACACTCCTTTGCCTCAGCCACATCAAGTCGAGGCAGGAGAATGAACACTTGTGTCTTGTATCAACGACAAAGGACCTTAGACAAAGGTGCTTGAGAGACATTAGGTGCTTCGTCACCCGCCAAACATTTCCAAAGAAAATGGCGTGTGCTTACCTAACAGTAATAGGCTAAGTGGACCGTTCACATAATTCATCGTATGGTTCGACCCCCATTGTTGGTGGACAGGGAACATGTTAGGCCTGTCAAGGTCCGCCAAGGGTCATGTACTGCCCTTCCCCGGGATGCAGCCCCCACAACAGTTGTCTAATTCCCGGGTACTTATTTAGGTGAACAGAGGCCTCAGGTAAAAGGAAACTTGCCCAACCGGCTCTATTCCACCTAGGAATCGAACCCTGAATCATCAGTTGTAAGTTGATGATATACAATACTGTGCTACAAGGTTTGGATATATATATATATATATATATATATATATATATATATATATATATATAATATATATATATATATATATATTCGCGGTTCTCTCCCGGATGTGATAAATATTGAGGCGTGTACACTCAAGGTGTAACACATGAGAGTGTATACCAGTGAGCCTTAGAGTAAGTCCTTCCCAAACTGTGTGCTCGAGGTGGAGGGAGTCAGAGTACTCCTTTGTGTGGGTTCGAGAACCAGGAGTTTTACGCTTAAAAAATAAGTATTAATTAGATTAGTAAAAAGTAACATAAGGTCGCATATGATGTTTTCTCATTCAAGTGTAGATTTAAGGTTATTAAATAATAATTTGAATTAATATAATTATTCAATATTATTTATAATCATTATACTTATTCATTATGATCACTGTAATTTTAAAATGTTAATTATAAGCATTATAATTGTTCATACCAATACCCTTTCCTTCCCCAAAATACATATGTTATACATTAGTTCATTGAAGGCTTCCACATATATATTCTCAAAAATATTTCCTATACATTTTTTGTTACAACATCTCAATGGCTGGTTTGCATGTCTGTAGCTATCTATTAGACCGAAACCCGTAAGTATTTTGTATGTCTGGACAATGTCCCCTTTTATTTTCCCCTTTCCTGATGTATCATTATGTTAATTCCCCTCAGTCCATCCCAATAACTCGAGCCCTTCAATTCTGGGACTAGTATGTCTGTACTCACCTATATGTGGCAGTACGGCGAGCTTCAGCTCCTTAGCCCGAGCTTTCTGTCCCAGATTGTCTTTACAATGTTAGATAAAACTAGACAGAACTGCCTTGCTTGTCAGTCAGAGAGACGGCACCAGTCCTGTGCCAAGTAAGTCCACTACGGGCTCAACATAGCCCGTGCTATTTGCCCCGCTCCTGTGCCAGGTACGTTACGGGCTCACCATAGCCCGTGCTACTTGGAACCTGTTCCGAGTAGCTGAATCTATAACAACAGCCTTGCTTGTACCTCGTTCATCTTGGTCATTCTTATAGTCAAGACGGGCTCTCTTACCTGGAGTGTAGCTCGTCAGAGCTTCTAGTGTCCAGCCATGTCTTCTCGTCTTGTCTATATTCATGCTAAACTTTTCATCTTTATTCACCTGGAATCTTATACGTCGTAATCATGTCGCCTGTTGTCCTTGCCATACTGGTGAAGTCTAGTTCGTTCAGCCTTTTCTCAGAGCTGAGTCCTCTACGATCACCGAGCAGTCTTGTAGCGAACTTCTGCTACATGATCTACAAGGTTCTTTACCTTAATTTACCTGAAAACCACCAGCTTTAGTGGCCTCGACGGGGACAGAAAACCGGCGACTTGTCAAACGTTCCCCCATTATTTATGTGAATTTCTTCTGGATTAATTTTAATATGAAGTAATATCCAGCGACTTAAGGCTTCGACGGGTAGGTGGTTCCAAAAGGTTATAACCCATTGAGTGAAAAATATTCTCTAATGTATTTAAGTGTTTCATCTGTTTCACCAGAGCCGTCAGCTTGGCACCAGTATGGCACTCATATCCGTCATTAACCTCTATCCTGAGAATTCTTCTCCTCTAAGTAAGATTACTTTTTAAATTGAGTTGGAGGCGCATATGTAACGCAGACCCAGGCGGCAGACTTATTAAACCAAGACACATAGTCAGTTCCCAGTGGTCAAGAGCCGCCCATAACTTCAAACATTATCACTAGTTTCGTGAACACAGTTCAATTTAGATGGTTTCCTTATGTCACAACACCACCATACTTCCAGAGATGGCAATCCTGCCCAATGAACTTAATAGTTATATAAATAAGCGACTGAGGTCAGACCAGGCAGAGAAGAGTGGGCGGATTGTACATCTTAGACTGTCAGAAAGTCTTCGACACTGTACTCCACAGGAGACTATTGTACAAAATAGTCCCTGTCTAATAGTGAAACAGGTAGAAATGACAGGGAAGGTACTCCAGTAGATAAAAAGAGTACCTCTACGACACAAAACAAAGAGTCACAGTGGGAGGAGAGACCTCAGCGTGGCGGGATATTAGCAGTGGCGTTCCACAAGGTTCAGTTCTGGCTGATTCTATTCCAAATCTATATGAACGACATACCAGAGGGAGATACATTCCTTCCTCTCAATGTTCGCCGATGATGCAAACCTTGTGAGAAGGATATATATACATCTGAAGATTGCATAAAACTTAAGAGGATCTGGACATAATGAAAATATGATCTCTGTAGTGGCTACTAGAGTTCAACTCTTGGATGTGCAACGTAATGAAGCTGGATACGGGGGACCGGAGGCTTGACTCAAGGTATTTCATAGAAGAGGGAATCCTATTGGAATCGGACAGAGAAAAAGACTTTGGAGTTTATTACCTGAATAATAGGTAATAAATTACATGAAAGAATATTACCGTTCTTTTCTTTAGCCTATGTAGGTTGGTGATACATATTGGTTTATTATGTGAGACTTCACATATAGTAACCTGTCATATGTGGCTAGGTTAGGTTAAGTTAGGCTTGTTTAAAAGAGAGAGAGAGAGTAGCGATGACGTAATTGGGCCACATTTAATCAGCACTAAGATCACTTCTTAACTGTACTGACGAAGGAATTACCAGGAAAGATTTGAAGAACCAAACTACATCATATGAGGGTGGAAATGTGATTATATCTTAAAAATATTAAAGAAAATCTAAGACCAGAGAGTGGGGGGGGGGGGAGAGGACACACGAGCAGGGAGACACATGAGCACGGGGACACACAAGCGGGGGCGGGGGGACACAGGGAGCAATTATGCACCAAAATGAGTCGTGGAAATATGGGGTGTCTATAGTACAGTCTGTTCTTCACTCTCAATCGCGAATTCCGGGTTCAAATTCCTGGGAGGGGGGGGGGGTCAGAAATAGTTGGGCACGTTTTCTTTCATCTAATGCGCCTGTTGATTTTTTTTTTTTTTTGAGATATATACAAGAGTTGTTACATTCTTGTACAACCACTAGTACGCGTAGCGTTTCGGGCAGGTCCCTGGAAAACGATCCCCTGCCGCGAAGAATCCTTGTTACAACCAAGTACACATTTTACTGTTGCGTTAAACAGAGGCTACAGTTAAGGAATTGCGCCCAGTAAATCCTCCCCGGCCAGGATACGAACCCATGACATAGCGCTCGCGGAACGCCAGTAACGCCAGATATAGCAGTAAATAGGCACATGGTAGTTAGGCAACTGTTGTATCCTGGGGAAGGTCAGTAGTTCGACCTTTCAGGGACCTGGATACAAGCCTCATCTCAATCATCATCATCTCAAACTCACATCACGTAAGCAATCGTGCTCAAACGTTTTGCTTTATTAATCATTTATGTTACCCCTAAATTCACCATTTTCTAATAAAAGTGTTTAATAGAAAACGTTACATTGTTAAGGTATACTTTTTAATATCTACCAGTGTTTATATCTGCTCATATTTACTTATTTATTTATTTATTTATTTATTTATATACTAGAAGGTACATTGGGTTTCTGAGGATACATAGCATGGTATTTATGATCTTGTAAAGCCACTAGTACGCGCAGCGTTTCGGGCAGGTCCTTAATCTAACAGATAATTTTAAGTAGGTAAATTCTAGCAGAGTTAATAAAATGAAAACAGATACATTGCAAGAAAAAGATGAGATGGGAGAGATTAGTACGTATATTAAAGCACATTGGTATATTAAAGTTCTGATTGATTACATTGACAGCTTGATTAGTAATTTAAACAAGATTAATAGGCACCATACAGCAAATTGACAGCACATATAAGAAGACAGCAATGATCACAATGGTAAAGATGTTCGGATTGGGTACATAAAGATTGGGAGATTGGGTAGCAATAGATACAGTGCAATTTTAAAGCAACAAGGTAAAAAACTATGAAGATGAAATTTGGTACTTTTTAGTATTGTTTTTGAATGACGCAAAAGTTGGACAGCTTTTCAATTCATTAGGGAGTGAGTTCCATAGACTGGGTCCCTTTATTTGCATAGAGTGTTTACACAGATTATGTTTGACTCTGGGGATATCAAAGAGATATTTATTTCTGGTGTGGTGATAATGGGTCCTATTACATCTGTCCAGCGAGAGTTTCAGAGCATGGTTTGTATTTAAGAACAGGGTTTTGTAAATATAGTTGACACAAGAGAATTTGTGGAGAGAGATTATGTTTAGCATGTTTAGGGAGTTAAACAAGGGGGCTGAGGGTTGTCTGAAAGCAGAGTTTGTTATTATTCTGATAGCAGATTTTTGCTGGGTGATGATGGACTTGAGGTGGTTTGGAGTGGTTGAACCCCATGCACAGATACCATAGTTGAGATAGGGATAGATTAGTGCATAATATAGAGAGATGAGAGCAGAGTTAGGTACATAATATCTGGTTTTGGAGAGTATACCAACTGTTTTAGAGACTTTCTTAGTTATGTGTTGTATGTGGGTGCTGAAGTTGAGTCTCTTGTCTAGGAATAGACCAAGAAACTTTTCATCATTTTTATTACTAATGATTATATATTTATATATTTTATATTTATATAGTAATTTTTATATTATTTTTTTATTATGTTATTTTTATATTATTATTTTTTATATTATAATTTTTATGTTTGTTTTATAATTGCTATATTATTTATATATTTTATATTTATATAATTTATATCTTTATATATGTATTTATTTACTTTATTTATTTATTTATATACAAGAAGGTACATTGGGTTTGTGAGGAGTGTGAGAGAGAGAGAGAGAGAGAGAGAGAGAGAGAGAGAGAGAGAGAGAGAGAGAGAGAGAGAGAGAGAGAGAGAGAGAGAGAGAGAGAGATAATAAGTCACAATGCCCGAAACGCATTGCGTAATAGTGGCTTTAGGCATTGTATGTACTAGCTCTATCTATATATCAATCCATTAATGTAACATCACTTGTATGTATATACCTTACCTGAATAAACATCTGAATCTGACAATAACGTACTGGTCGGTCCTGGACCCTTGTCGAGGCGAATATGAGAAACAGCCTTCAGGAATATCTCTTATAAGCATCATGATAAGAAAAAGTGAAGTACGAGACATGAGGTGAAAGACCGTGAGGTTAGAGATGTTGAAGTGAGAGAGTGTGAAGTGGGAGAGATAATGAGATGAGAGACTTTGAGATGAGAGACGTTGAGATGAGAGACGGTGAGTTGAGCACAGAGGGGCGGACTTCACTGAGAGAGAGAGGGTCTCGCACCGGGTCCAGTTACCGGTGAAGGCAACAGATGGCAGCACCTCACCGCCCCGTTAACCTGTGAACACATGTAAACACCCCCCCCCCCCTCACTTACTTCTCCGGTCCCGGTAGTGTAGTCATGTTCGTTCTCGGCTCACAGTCGGGAATTCCGGGTTCGAATCCCGGGCGGGATTCGAACCCCGGAAACCCCCGGAATTTCTGCTGGGGTAGAAATGGTTGGGTAGCATCCATCCCCCTCAGGTCGTTCAACTTTTCTTCACGTATTGCATCAATGACATTCAAGCCCAGAGGTGCCCCTAGCAGCACAGCCTAGAGGTGCCCCTAGCAGCACAGCCCAGAGGTGCCCCTAGCAGCACAGTCCAGATGTGCCCCTAGCAGCACAGCCCAGAGGTGCCCCTAGCAGCACAGTCCAGATGTGCCCCTAGCAGCACAGCCCAGAGGTGCCCCTAGCAGCACAGTCCAGAGGTGCCCCTAGCAGCACAGCCCAGAGGTGCCCCTAGCAGCACACTGTTGGCGGGGACGATCACCGGGGCTCCTGGCAAAACGACTGGCTGCATCTATGATTGGTTGGCTGGACGAGATGATTTCGCACTTTGAAAGATTTCCCGCGAGTCCTAACTCCTCTGCCTTAGATTCCACCAGGTGTGGAATCAGAATCAGCAGTATTCCACCAGCTGTAGATCCCCTGGCAGGGACGGCTGTGTCCCTGCCAGGGTGCCATCGTCGAGGACCCAGATGTTGAGATCGCTGGTGACTTCTGAAGCAGTCATGCAGAAAAAGGGAGGTGTTTGGCTTCAGGACACGTCCTCCGTGTCCGTACTGTACGTGGAAACACTTGCCCGTGTCCGTACTGTACGTGGAAACACTTGCCCGTGTCCGTACTGTACGTGGAAACATTTGCCCGTGTCCGTACTGTACGTGGAAACACTTGCCCGTGTCCGTACTGTACGTGGAAACACTTGCCCGTGTCCGTACTGTACGTGGAAACACTTGCCCGTGTCCGTACTGTAGGTGGTAACACGTCCTCCGTGTCCGTACTGTAGGTGGTAACACTTGCCCGTGTCCGTACCATTGGTAACTAAGTTATCGTAACCTATCCACCACTGCCCACTGGATGGGGGGCGGTGTGCAGGACAAACATATCAATTGTGACACTAGCTCTCCACATATGTCAGCTGCTTAATTTAGAAACTGTAGTTGTGGTCGGTCACGAACCCATTGTTGATGTGACGATGTGTATTGAATTGTGTAAGTAGCTCGTCGATAAAACGACAACCTCGCTTCTTGCGGGTCAGGGTTCGATCCCCGATGGCCCAAGGCACAGTTTCTTCCCATCCCAGCTTCTTGTTCTCAGATGCGTTTCAAGTGCCGTATATATATATATATATATATATATATATATATATATATATATATATATATATATATATATATATATATATATATATATATATATATTGCCAATGCCATAAAGCACATTAACGTGGAGGATATTGGTGGCTTACAGGTGAGGCCGGGCGGCCCCTCCCCGCCCTCTACAACACCCCCACATCCTAGAGGAGGGGCGGCTACAGCAGCTCTCCGTGTACCAGGAGTTAGGAGCTGGGCTGCAGAGGCGATCATCGGGCAAGTGGGAAAATATAATTGGCCCGAAGCGTGGCCAGGGAGTCTGGAGTTAGCAGGTTCATGCTCCACCCGAGGGTTGCCGCGCGCTGGCGGTCACTTCTCTCTCTCTACCATATTCCCACACATCTGGACCCCAACGAGTGTGTACTCGTGTTTCAGGAGGTCGTATCCAACCCTTGGCTCTCCTTCGTGTTGAATTTTATTTTGTTTATGCAAGTGTAGTAATAATATTCTCACAATGAGCAAAATCCCGACTAGGGACCCGCCGCCCCATCTTCTCCAGGACTTCGCCTCAGAGGAATTCAGGTCCGCACATTCTACGTCTGACCATGACGGGAGGTGCGCCGGACCACCCTCACTACCCTACATCTTGATAACCAACTCCCGTTGCGACCCTTGTGCCCCACACCGGACCACACCGGCCACTAGGATTACCCTGGCAGTGTTACGTGAGGTGGCATGTGACAAAGAGAGAAAAAAAAGTGCGGATGAATCGATGAAGTTTTTGAAGGAATTGTGTGGGGGGTTGTGTAGACGGGCGCGTGGATTGGTGCAGGAAAGAAAATGTCATGCTTGTAATATTTTCACACCCTTCTGAAGCGCTTTACGACCCTGGATCGTGCGTGTGTCACTGCGGACGGCGGCTGGTCCAAGGCCGCCACCAGCGTCTGGTATAGTTGGACGCAAGTGGCTATATGTGAAACTAAAATAATCGGTTAAATAAACGTTGAACACATCAGCCGCCACCGTCCCCGGAGGGAGGGCCGGCGCCTACCTGCCCTCTGGAACACCTCTGAAATACCCTGTGATAACTCCCAAGACGCTCACCACCCACAGGGGAAGCCTCGCCACCAACAGGGGAAGCCTCACCACCCACAGGGGAAGCCTCACCACCCACAAGGATACCTCACCACCCACAGAGAAGCCTCACCACCCACAGGGAAGCCTCACCACCCACAAGGAAACCTCACCACCCACAAGGAAGCCTCGCCACCCACAGGGGAAGCCTCACCACCCACAGGGGAAGCCTCACCACCCACAGAGAAGTCTCACCACCCACAGAGAAGCCTTACCACCCAAACACATATACAGTGATCACAATGCTTGAACCCTGACACCCTCCGTCCACCCTATCCCCTACTCCCAAACTAACACTGTAAGTTATGGGCGGGAGTATTGGTAAGGGAGGTTCAGGGAAGGCCGGGTCCCTGCTCGACGCCCTGCCCTCCCTAAATGCGCCCTTACATGTAGTGATGCTAGGGCTAGACTCGGCCGGCAAGACCACGGCCCTATACCGCCTCAAGTTCGACCAGTACCTCAACACGGTCCCAACCATCGGCTTCAACTGCGAGAAAATAAAAGGCACGTCGGGCAGGTGCAAAGGTGAGTCCCAGGTGTTGGGCGAGATGCTTGTGCAGGGTCAGTTTTTGCTGCTGGGCTGGCCCGGGGCAGCGTCCTGTGACAGGCTGCGGTGTTGACAGGCGGCAGCCCGGTAGTTTGGGGCTGGGTATTGTGACAGGCAGCAGCCCAGTAGTTTGGGGCTGGGTATTGTGACAGGCGGCAGCCCGGTAGTTTGGGGCTGGGTATTGTGACAGGCAGCAGCCCAGTAGTTTGGGGCTGGGTATTGTGACAGGCGGCAGCCCGGTAGTTTGGGGCTGGGTATTGTGACAGGCAGCAGCCCAGTAGTTTGGGGCTGGGTATTGTGACAGGCAGCAGCCCAGTAGTTTGGGGCTGGGTATTGTGACAGGCGGCAGCCCAGTAGTTTGGGGCTGGGTATTGTGACAGGCAGCAGCCCGGTAGTTTGGGGCTGGGTATTGTGACAGGCGGCAGCCCAGTAGTTTGGGGCTGGGTATTGTGACAGGCAGCAGCCCAGTAGTTTGGGGCTGGGTATTGTGACAGGCAGCAGCCCAGTAGTTTGGGGCTGGGTATTGTGACAGGCGGCAGCCCGGTAGTTTGGGGCTGGGTACAGTTGTCACAGCTGGGGTGATGGTCCCTCCCGGTACAGTTGTCACAGCTGGGGGTGATGGTCCCTCCCGGTACAGTTGTCACAGCTGGGGTGTTGATCCCTCCCGGTACAGTTGTCACAGCTGGGGTGATGATCCCTCCCGGTACAGTTGTCACAGCTGTGGTGTTGGTCCCTCCCGGTACAGTTGTCACAGCTGGTGTGTTGGTCTCTCCCGGTACAGTTGTCACAGCTGGTGTGTTGGTCTCTCCCGGTACAGTTGTCACAGCTGGGGTGATGGTCCCTCCCGGTACAGTTGTCACAGCTGGGGTGATGGTCCCTCCCGGTACAGTTGTCACAGTTGGGGTGTTGGTCCCTCCCGGTACAGTTGTCACAGCTGGGGTGATGGTCCCTCCCGGTACAGTTGTCACAGCTGGGGTGATGGTCCCTCCCGGTACAGTTGTCACAGCTGGGGTGATGGTCCCTCCCGGTACAGTTGTCACCGCTGGGCTGATGGTCCCTCCCGGTACAGTTGTCACAGCTGGGGTGTTGGTCCCTCCCGGTACAGTTGTCACAGTTGGGGTGTTGGTCCCTCCCGGTACAGTTGTCACAGTTGGGGTGTTGGTCCCTCCCGGTACATTTGTCACAGTTGGGGTGTTGGTCCCTCCCGGTACAGTTGTCACAGCTGGGGTGTTGGTCCCTCCCGGTACAGTTGTCACAGCTGGGGTGTTGGTCCCTCCCGGTACAGTTGTCACAGATGGGGTGTTGGTCCCTCCCGGTACAGTTGTCACAGTTGGGGTGTTAGTCCCTCCCGGTACAGTTGTCACAGTTGGGGTGTTGGTCCCTCCCGGTACAGTTGTCACAGTTGGGGTGTTGGTCCCTCCCGGTACAGTTGTCACAGTTGGGGTGTTGGTCCCTCCCGGTACAGTTGTCACAGCTGGGGTGTTGGTCCCTCCCGGTACAGTTGTCACAGCTGGGGTGTTGGTCCCTCCCGGTACAGTTGTCACAGATGGGGTGTTGGTCCCTCCCGGTACAGTTGTCACAGCTGGGGTGTTGGTCCCTCCCGGTACAGTTGTCACAGCTGGGGTGTTGGTCCCTCCCGGTACAGTTGTCACAGCTGGGGTGTTGGTCCCTCCCGGTACAGTTGTCACAGTTGGGGTGTTGGTCCCTCCCGGTACAGTTGTCACAGTTGGGGTGTTGGTCCCTCCCGGTACAGTTGTCACAGCTGGGGTGTTGGTCCCTCCCGGTACAGTTGTCACAGTTGGGGTGTTGCGCCCTCCCGGTACAGTTGTCACAGTTGGGGTGTTGCGCCCTCCCGGTACAGTTGTCACAGTTGGGGTGTTGGTCCCTCCCGGTACAGTTGTCACAGCTGGGGTGTTGCGCCCTCCCGGTACAGTTGTCACAGTTGGGGTGTTGGTCCCTCCCGGTACAGTTGTCACAGCTGGTGTGTTGCGCCCTCCCGGTACAGTTGTCACAGCTGGGGTGTTGCGCCCTCCCGGTACAGTTGTCACAGTTGGGGTGTTGCGCCCTCCCGGTACAGTTGTCACAGTTGGGGTGTTGGTCCCTCCCGGTACAGTTGTCACAGCTGGGGTGTTGCGCCCTCCCGGTACAGTTGTCACAGTTGGGGTGTTGGTCCCTCCCGGTACAGTTGTCACAGCTGGTGTGTTGCGCCCTCCCGGTACAGTTGTCACAGTTGGGGTGTCGGTCCCTCCCGGTACAGTTGTCACAGTTGGGGTGTTGGTCCCTCCCGGTACAGTTGTCACAGTTGGGGTGTTGCGCCCTCCCGGTACAGTTGTCACAGTTGGGGTGTCGGTCCCTCCCGGTACAGTTGTCACAGTTGGGGTGTTGGTCCCTCCCGGTACAGTTGTCACAGTTGGGGTGTTGCGCCCTCCCGGTACAGTTGTCACAGTTGGGGTGTTGGTCCCTCCCGGTACAGTTGTCACAGCTGGGGTGTTGGTCCCTCCCGGTACAGTTGTCACAGTTGGGGTGTTGGTCCCTCCCGGTACAGTTGTCACAGCTGGGGTGTTGGTCCCTCCCGGTACAGTTGTCACAGTTGGGGTGTTGGTCCCTCCCGGTACAGTTGTCACAGTTGGGGTGTTGGTCCCTCCCGGTACAGTTGTCACAGCTGGGGTGTTGCGCCCTCCCGGTACAGTTGTCACAGCTGGGGTGTTGGTCCCTCCCGGTACAGTTGTCACAGCTGGGGTGTTGCGCCCTCCCGGTACAGTTGTCACAGCTGGGGTGATGGTCCCTCCCGGTACAGTTGTCACAGCTGGGGTGATGGTCCCTCCCGGTACAGTTGTCACAGCTGGGGTGTTGCGCCCTCCCGGTACAGTTGTCACAGTTGGGGTGTTGGTCCCTCCCGGTACAGTTGTCACAGCTGGGGTGTTGGTCCCTCCCGGTACAGTTGTCACAGCTGGGGTGTTGCGCCCTCCCGGTACAGTTGTCACAGTTGGGGTGTTGGTCCCTCCCGGTACAGTTGTCACAGCTGGGGTGATGGTCCCTCCCGGTACAGTTGTCACAGCTGGGGTGATGGTCCCTCCCGGTACAGTTGTCACAGCTGGGGTGTTGGTCCCTCCCGGTACAGTTGTCACAGCTGGGGTGTTGCGCCCTCCCGGTACAGTTGTCACAGCTGGGGTGTTGGTCCCTCCCCTGAACACTAGGCTACCTAACCTTAGGAATCCTGTGAACACTAGGCTACCTAACCTTAGGAATCCTGTGAACACTAGGCTACCTAACCTTAGGAATCCTGTGAACACTAGGCTACCTAACCTTAGGAATCCTGTGAACACTAGGCTACCTAACCTTAGGAATCCTGTGAACACTAGGCTACCTAACCTTAGGAATCCTGTGAACACTAGGCTATATGTCAAATCAACAAATAAAACCTGCCGTTTCCCATCATGGTAAACAGGGTATATCTTACCGTTACCAAGCAGTTGGCGCCCCATAAATCCCCGCCATCGGCCCCTGGAAACAGAAAGACAATTCCGTTGTGTTTGACGATGACACAGCCTGCGTTTGGAGTAGAGTCTAAACCCTGAGGAAAATATGCACCTTTCACGTCATTGCTGTTA
Organism: Procambarus clarkii; assembly: GCF_040958095.1. Taxonomy (NCBI): domain Eukaryota; kingdom Metazoa; phylum Arthropoda; class Malacostraca; order Decapoda; family Cambaridae; genus Procambarus; species Procambarus clarkii. Next base: position 7,062,409 of record NC_091175.1, on the reverse strand, counting down.
TGTAAAGACATCTAACTTGTCCTCTCCTATCCTAATCTTACCTAGCGTACCTAACCTAACCTGATATAATTACCTAAACTAACGAAAATAAGTGTTACAGATTGTGTTTTAGTATGGTGCCCCCCCCCCCCAAGTGTGACGTCACTATGACGCCATAGTGTTCAGATCGGTACAGGTTTTAGACCCTACTGGGAGTTTGTGACGTCAGGTCACGGAGAGATTCACAGCCAAGGTTAGGCTTTGGTTTGGACTGTTAAACGATATTGTTTTAAATATTTTATTATGCTGTTGTTTTGTCGTTAGTGTTATTTGTAGAATAAGTGGTTATTTACTTAAATTTACGATCTTAAATTTACGATAAATTTACTTACGATCGTTTGATGCGGGTCAATATGAGGGCCTCGGCGTCGACGCTTGAGTCTGTCTTGGACTGGCACGTTCAGTAGGAGGTCTCTGGGCGGTGCTGCATACTCGAGAACTTGTTCCACATACGTTGGGACTTGTTGAACAGGTTACTGAAGGCAGAGTCGATATTTAAGTGACTTAAGTGAGCTCCAAACGTTATTCCGAAGACTCTGTCTTCGATGGTTCCCATATAAAAATTAGCAAACAAAACTCCTAAGGGGGAGCCCATTGATACTCCGTCTATTTGTAGATACATGTCTCCTTGTGGACTGATGAAAGGGGCTTCCTTTGTACATGCTTCGAGAAGACTCTTCAAGTGTGGCTCGGGTATGTCTAATTTGGGGGTGCTCTCGTCTCTGTATACTCTGTCCAGTATCATTCCTATGGTTGTGTCGACTGGGACGTTGGTAAATAGGGATTCGACGTCCAGGGAAGCAATGATTCCATCGGGCTGTGTAGTTTTGATTATTTCTAGGAAATCTGCTGATGATTGTAGACTATAGTTGCTTGGAGTGTTGGAGTGCATGGAGTGTGTATATATATATGCCATTCACTCATATGTCTCCGCCATTTCTATGTGTAGTGTGAAAGTGTTTGTACCGACGCTGTTTTAAGCGACGTGGGTTAGACTGGGGTCTGTGGTGAGTACCTCACTGCCGGCCGCTTCAAGCCATTCTCTTGATCATCTACCCCCCTTACATTCTCTCCTGGTCGAGGTGGGTCGGGCATCAACACCCACAGGAAATAGTTCCCGTGTTGAGCTGCCGGCAGATACTGGTCACTACCCGGGTATTCCCAGCACAGGGAGTGGGGGAGGGAGAGAGAGAGCAGCCACAGGACCGGGGGAGGTCTGAGGACACGATTGCAGAGTCATAGGGAAAGGTAGTGGGGACGGGGGTAGAGGGAGGCGTGTGTGTGTGGGTGTTCCGGAGGTGGACAAAGGTGGTGTGTGGCGCTCCATATAATATTTCATGGTGTGTATTGTGTCTCCAGGTCACTCTGATGGCTGGGGGCGATAATGAGCTCTTTCCTTCCCCTCGTGGGGGTGATGGGGCGGACCCATTTTACCACCCTCACGGTCCTCACACACGATAACTTCGTCGGTGTGTGTGTGGGGGGGGGGGGGTTCGCTGGCCCTGAGTTCGACTCCTCCTCAGGTTGTGGGAGCAGCAGTGGTGGCTTCCGGCCCGGCCCTAGATCACATTACCTGCAACTTTTTCATTTTGTCCCGAGAGACGAGTTGATTGGTCATCGTCACTCATCCTGTGAGTGGCCATACTGACATAGAGGCAGTAGTGGTCAGCGTCACTCATCCTGTGAGTGGCCATACTGACATAGAGGCAGTAGTGGTCAGCGTCAATCATATCTTCTACAACTACATTGTACTCCGAACCATTTGGGCGACGCCCTCGCTTCTTGCAGGGTCGGCATTCGATCCCCGATGCTCCAAGGAGTTGTGCAACAGTTCTTCCCCTTCTCCCCTCCCTCTCTATTGCTATATCCCAGTTGCATGTCCTCATATCTCAGCTTCCTGTCCTCGTATCCAGTGCTGTATAGTCAAACAGGCTTGGCGTTTTATCTCAATGTTTACCTTCCCACAATACGCAATCCTGATTATACCTGTGACTTGTTCAAGGGTCTTGGGAAGGGGGAGGGGGTGGGGGGGATGATAATGGGGTGTTACTCATCACCCTCATTCATCATCATTCATTGACACATTCATCACATGAGTTCAAGCCCCAGAAACGTGGCCACAATTTCCTTGATTAATTATCAACTGTTGAGTAGTGAGTTGAGGAGTGTGATGAATAGTGACGATGAGTAGTGAGTTACGACATGTGTTGAGTAGTGAGTTACGGCATGTGTTGAGTAGTGCCACAGTGCAGTACATCGCCTCCCGGACTCACCTCCCCCCCCCCCCTGCCCCTCTCTCCTAGAAGTGGGGGGGGGGGAGTAGGGGGATACATGACACCAAACCCGGAGTTGATGTGTTCAAGGGAGGGGGGGAGGGGGGTATTAGGGTGGTGATTCCCCCACCCCCTCCCCTCCCCCTCCCCTCCCCCTCCCCCTCCACAACCCCCCCCCCCCCCTCACGCACACAAGAGAGTGAGCCACAATAAGTTATACAGAGGTTCAATGGCAGGCGTCGAATAAATCAGGAGAATTAGGAATGATTAAAATAGATGAATGGGAGTGGTAGAGGCAGGGGGGGGAGGGGGGGGGGTAGCATGCACCTCTGCTCTTATAGGACCTGCTCACCCCCACCCCCCTCCTCACACTCACCATAAGCTCATCATCCCTTCACTATGCTTTCACTATTTCATCATACCATTCCAGTACGGATTCAAATGATGTTATGATAACACAGACGGTTCTGTACGTCTCACACGAATATCTTAAATGTGAAGAGGCGGACCCCAAGAGTTGAAGCTCATCCTTCCCCGCTGTAATAACTAGTGTGATACGCAGAGGTTCAGACGTATGCCATCAGACTAGTACATGAGTTGAGGGGTATGAGCTACGAGGAGAGACTACGGGAACTAAACCTCACGTCGCTGGAAGAAAGAAGAGTTAGGTGGGACATGATCACCACATACAAGATTCTCAGAGGAATTGATATTGTAGATAAAGATAGATTATTTAACACGGGGGCATACGCATTAGGGGACACAGGGTGAAATTGAGTACCCAAATGAGCCACAGAGATATTACAAAGAACTTTTTCAGTGTCAGTGTAGTTAACAGATGGAATGCATTAGGCAGTGATGTGGTGGAGGCTGACTCCATACACAGTTTCAAGTGTAGATATGATAGAGCCCAGTAGGCTCAGGAACCTGTACACCTGTTGATTGACAGTTGAGAGGCGGGACCAAAGAGCTAAAGCTCAACCCCCGCAAGCATAAATAGGTGAGAACAGAAACCCCAGCATCGTCAAGACCACCACCCCCATCACCACCACCACCCCTACCACCACCCCCATCACCACCACCACCCCTACCACCACCCCCATCACCACCACCACCCCTACCACCACCCCCATCACCACCACCACCCCTACCACCACCCCCATCACCACCACCACCCCTACCACCACCCCCATCACCACCACCACCCCTACCACCACCCCCATCACCACCACCACCCCTACCACCACCCCCATCACCACCACCACCCCCACCACCACCCCTACCACCACCCCCATCACCACCACCACCCCTACCACCACCCCCATCACCACCACCCCCCCTACCACCACCCCCATCACCACCACCACCCCTACCACCACCCCCATCACCACCACCACCCCTACCACCACCCCCATCACCACCACCACCCCTACCACCACCCCCATCACCACCACCACCCCTACCACCACCCCCATCACCACCACCACCCCTACCACCACCCCCATCACCACCACCACCCCTACCACCACCCCCATCACCACCACCACCCCTACCACCACCCCCATCACCACCACCACCCCTACCACCACCCCCATCACCACCACCACCCCTACCACCACCCCCATCACCACCACCACCCCTACCACCACCCCCATCACCACCACCACCCCTACCACCACCCCCATCACCACCACCACCCCTACCACCACCCCCATCACCACCACCACCCCTACCACCACCCCCCACAACACTCCCCAATCACTTCTTTATCAGTCAAGTGTAGACAATTGTATGTAGTGTATTATGTAACCTATACACATGTCGGCCTCACAGTTGGGCGCCAGACTGTGGGGCTCCCTCCTGTTTTCACATGTATACAGCTTGCTTTCCTGGGTATGTATACCTGGTGTGGTATGTATACCTGGTGTGGTATGTATACCTGGTGTGGTATGTATACCTGGTGTGGTATGTATACCTGGTGTAGTATGTATACCAGTGTGGTATGTACTGGTATATGGTAACATTGTATGCCACTGTGGTATGGACACTTGGTGTGATATGCATTCTAGCGTGGTATGTATTACTGGTGTGGTATGTATACCACTGTGGTATGTATGCCCGGTATATGGTGCTTTACTCTTCATTTGTATAATTTGCTATATTCATGCCACATTATACATGCATATATATCATGTATATATTTTTTCACGATATTATACACCACTCAGTTACTGCATATTCATATACATATATGTATTGCCTACTTACCTGCAAACATACATATCCATGAATAGTACAAACATACATATACACGCATAAAACAAGCATAATATGAGTATACATAGCCATGCATATACGTGCGTGTTTATATTATTGTATCAAATATGCATACACATGCATCATTTAAACATTCATATGCATGCTGAAAACAAGCATATATATATATATATATATATATATATATATATATATATATATATATATATATATATATATATATGACAGTGTCAGATCACGGAAAAAAATTGAAACAGGAATTTCCTTAAGTACTTTCGTATATTAATACATCTAGGAAATAAATGACATCCAGACCGTCCATGCAAGAGAGGTGTGTATAAAGATTGTATTTGTGTCGCTGGTGTGATAACTGCCTTGTCCGTACCTGGATGTCCACTGCCAGGAATATTTTGTATATTGTGATCATGTCTCTCACTTTCATTTGTGTGATATTCATGTCCTTTAGTGTGTCCTTGTAATTCATGCCGTTCAACAATGCGATTAGTGTGGTGACGCATGTCTGTGGTTATGTTTGTAGTCATAAATTTGTGTTTTCAATATCGAATTTAAGCTCTTCAATTTCGCCTTTCCTTATAAAGGTTCTTATATAGGGCTGGCGTCATTAGAGATGCGTTCTTGAGGTAAACTTTGTTTGTATATCTGCTGCTAGATCTCTGTGGTGTGTGTGTGTGTGTGTGTGTGTGTGTGTGTGTGTGTGTGTGTGTGTGTGTGTGTGTGTGTGTGTCCCCAAGGTCTTCTGTCTTCCAGTGTCGTGAGGTGCAGCTCACGCAGCCTTTCCTCGTAACTCATGCCTCTTAGTTCTGGGACTAGCCTGGTGGCATACCTCTGAACTTTTTCCAGCCTTGTCTTGTGCTTGACAAGATACGGGCTCCATGCTGGCTGCATACTCCAGGATTGGTCTTGCATATGTGGTATACAAGGTTCTGAAGGTTCTTTACACAGGTTTCTGAAGGCAGTTTTGATGTTAGAGAGTCTCGCATACGCCGCTGATGTTATTCTTTTGATGTGGGCTTCAGGAGACAGGTTTGCCGTGATATCCAATTCTAGATCTTTCTCTCTGTCCGTTTCATGAAGGATTTCCTCTCGTATTCGGTATCCAGTGTCTGGCCTATTTCCTCCACCTAGTTTCATTACCTTACATTTACTTGGGTTGAAGTTTAGTAACCATATGTTGGACCATTCCTTAAGTTTGTCAAGGTCATCTTGTAGCCTCATACCATCTTATTCTGTCTTAATCCTCCTCATAATAGTTGCATCATCAGCAAACATTGAGTGGAACGAGTCTATTCCCTCTAGGAGATTATTTACATATATCAGAAACAGTATAGGCCCAAGGACTCATTCCTGTGGGACTCCGCTGGTGACGCCTCGCCACTCTGAGACCTCACCCCTCACAGTGACTCGCTGCCTTCTGCTGCTTAGGTACTCCCTTATCTAAAGGAGCACCTTCCCTTTCACTCCCGCCCGCATCTCCAGTTTGTGCACTAGTTTTTTATGTGGTACTGTGTCAAAGGCTTTCTGGCCATCCCAAAATATTCCGTGTGTATATATGTGTGTGTGTGTAACTGTTCCTCCATCTCTCACCTCCCTCGCCGCCCTCTCCCTAGGCACCAGCTTCTTAGTGTGGGACGTGGGGGGCCAGGAGAAGCTCCGTCCGCTCTGGCGGTCCTACACCCGCTGCACCGACGGCATCGTCTTCGTCGTCGACTCCACCGACACAGAGCGGATGGACGAGGCCAAGATGGAGCTCCTCAGGACGGTGCGGACGCCGGAGAACCACCACGTCCCGATCCTCGTCCTGGCCAACAAGCAGGACCTGCCAGGCGCCAAGGACGCCGCCCAGGTCAGTGCCAGGGAGGGGATGGCAGAAAATGAGACACACACTCTTGTTTACTTTCCTATTTGGCATACACCCTTAGTTTACCTTCCTTACCTGTCATACTCCCTCAGTTTGTCTTCCCCACCTGTCATACTCCCTCAGTTTGTCTTCCCCAGCTGTCATACTCCCCTAGTTTACCTCCCCCACCTGTCATACTCCCCTAGTTTACCTCCCCCATCTACCATACGCCCCAGTTGAGCCACCTGCCACCCTCCCTAAGTATGCTCCCCCGCGCCTCACCCCATCTGTGGGTCTCCTGCAGGTGGAGAAGAGCCTGGGGCTGCGGGAGCTGGGGCCGGCGCAGCTCTTCCACGTGCAGCCGTCGTGCGCCATCATCGGTGACGGGCTGGAGGAGGGGCTGGAGTGCCTCTACGACATGATCTGCAAGAAGAAGAAGATCAGCAGAAGCAGTCACAAGGGTAGTAAAAAAAGGTGATTTTGTGATGGTATTAGTTCCCGTATGTAGCGTGTAAGACCGTAGGATTAAATAAATTTTATGAGTGAAAGGTTTTACAAGTGGTGTTTTATTTGTTATTGTTTTGTTTTTAACCTTTTTGTCTAGCGGTTGTCCCCCGGTGTATGTGTGTGTGTGGTAGGGGGAGGGGCACCAGGTCGGTGACATATACCTCCTAAAGTGTATGTATATGTGTACTGGTGAGAGCAGCTTGGTAACGGACCTCACACCCTGTGTGCTAGGGATGATGATGTCGACTGCCCCGGTACAGGTGTGTGGGTGTTGACACACGAGTCTGGCTTTGCTCCTGGTCCTGCCCAGACGCTTATATAGTAGCCATTATATCCCGCCAAACACACACACCGAAACTTCGACGTTGGTACAACGTTCGAACAAGTTTTAACACCTCCTAACCAGTTATAACAACCAATATAGCAAGTTGTAACAACGTTCTAATGCGTCATAAACACGTTAAGCCAAGATGTAACAACTTTATTACAAGTTGTAACAAGCGGAAAATAAAGACAGTTTCGGTTTGTGCTTCCAGCCATCTCTCTTCACGCTCCGTCAAAACCTGCATCAAAGACTCACGAGGGCTGTTCATTAAATTCCATGACTCCATCTCACGAGTAATAATTGTAGTGACATTGAGTATAGGCAATCAGAGTGAGGATACTGTAGCCGAGTAGTTCAGCACCTCCTCACGTCTGAACCCAAAAAAAAAAGGCACTACGGGCTCACCATAGCCCGTGCTACTTGGAACTTTGTTCCAGGTAGCGAATCTTTAACAACAACAACTGAACCCATACTGCTGCCCTTACAAGGTGTCGGCTTGGAATCAAATACGTCTCGTTATTCGAGGTGGTTGACAATTCTCAAGAATATTAATTACACGAAAGCACAAGTTCCTTCCCCAGGCCTGGACATGCGACCATTACAGAATGACGGATTAATTTGAGAAGCAGAGCCTAGCATATATCATTCAACTTAAACGCTAAAAGCCTGATGGAGAGATTACCTTGGGAGCCTGAAGCTCGATCGGGAGATTAAATTGAGAGACGAAAAACTTAACAAGAAATTAATTCGTGAACTAGAAGCTTGAACGAATTATTAACTTAAGGTCAAGCTTGAAGTAGACTAATGCTGGTATAATTGAATGATAATTTACCGGGTAAGATATTATATAATATCGGTATAATTATACTTTAGCTAGGCAGTAATGAGCAATTATCGTCCAATTAACGTTAGTTAAGGTTATTATCGTACTGTTGGTTCACATTATACAATATTCCTATAATAAATCTTGATAATTGATAAGTAAGGTATCTATCAATTTATTTGAAAAAAATATAGAAAAATCATTATTTAAGGAAATTCGGCTTTTTTAAGAACTGTCAAAATAACATTAGCTTAGTTCGGAACATCGAGGATTCGAACTCTGGAACATGAGGTCGATGTTTGGTAATTACGAACATCGTTTCATTTTTTATTTTGTGGAATTACCAGTCAATATAAATGTATAAGTCAGTGCTTAACATTTAACGACCGGTAATTGGTATTTTACCTGTTACGCGTGAAACTTGCCTAATGATGATTTAATATCTAGTAAGGCATGTGTTAGAATCATGAAAAAGCATTTGCACTTGCAATGTTGGATAGGGGGGGGGGGGGGAAGGCCACCGACAAGCCGCCGGCTTCCTGTCCTCGTCAAGGCCACTAGGTTTAGTAGCCCTCAGGTAAATTAGATCTTCATTAAACTGAGAAAGCGTGCTAATGAATACCAACATTGCTTAGTTCTGTTGAAATTGAAATAAGTTTATTAAGATATAAATACACACAAAGGGAGATGCGTGTCTTGCTACTACCACCAGGTGAGAGTGCCTTCACCTGTGTACACTTTGGTCACGAGGTAGAGTGCGTGCACCCACCCAGCCCCTCCGCCGACTGGGGGACAAGCCTTAATGTGCACTCTGTCTTCTCAAATACACCGTATTTTGACGGTATAATCCCCAAGGGGTGGTATGAAAACTAGTGATGCTCAACCATGCTTGGGTAGTTTAGGTTAGGTCGGTATCTTGGGCCCGCGCGTTTTAGTAGTCCCTATTTTGTCCGTTGTGGCAAGTCTAGAAGGGCAGGCTGTATCAACACTTGTGTTAGAGCGACGCTCTCAGACCATCAACACGCGGACCAACTACCAATTGGGCAAGACCGGTGTGAGTCTACCACCATGACGACCGCTGGTGCTCCTTAGTCCACCTTGCTCCACTAAAGTAACAACTCAGCCCAACAGGAACGTAGCGTCACCGCGAGGAACTATACGACAGTTGCCACCACCTGTGTTCTTGTCTCTGAAGTCCTGCGGTGGTGGTGGTTCCCAGCGCTCCGGGCAACAACGACTTGCAGCAATTTATTAGCTGTGCCACGTACAGTCTCTTCCTGTGTCTGGGTGACCGGTCATGTACGACAGTGTAGTTGTCAAATGGTCCACATTTCACGACAAAGACACTGAAGATCCAGCGACTTGTTAACTGCCTGCAGGAGGAACGGAAATGGTTTAACGGCTCTAACGACTTACAGATATTGAAGTGAGCGCCATACAGATGAAGGTACGGTACAGTTATCTTTTAAGAAATTTATTCCCACACTAAGCTACAACAAACTGATTAGTTAAGAGGTTAATAAGGAGTCACGAGGACATGGAAAATAGACTAAACCTGGAATATAACACAAACAGCAACCCGTGTTACTATAATATGAATGTTATATTACAAATATATTTTGAATTGTTAGCGGTGATTCAAAATCAGTTTTTACTATTATTATAATATTCACTACAGAGAGACGGGGAAACAAGCAGGAGAAACTTAATTTTCAAGGAAGCTTTGTCTAGTATGTGAGGGTGAAGCCTGGTACTCGAGGGGGGGGAGCCTGGTACTCGAGGGAGGGAAGCCTGGTACTCGAGGGAGGGAAGCCTGGTACTCGAGGGAGGGAAGCCTGATACTCGAGGGGGGGGAAGCCTGGTACTCGAGGAGGGGAAGCCCGGCCCTTGGCCCCCACCTCCCAGGGAACGAAAGCTTGCTTACATCAACATCACATGGACCTGATCAACCAGGCTGTGATTTGTACATCAGGCTACGAGCAGCCGCGTCCAACAGCCTGATTTGTCGAGTCCAGCAACCAGGAGGCCTAGTCGAGGACCGGGCCGCGAGGACATTGAGCCCTGAAATCATCGCAAGGTAAGTCATCTCTGGGACTCGGTTGGCAGCCCAGCTACTTCCCCCTGTCTCGTAAGACCCGGAAGTGAACGACTCGTGTCTCTACTCCTGGTTCAGACAGCTCGACATTTTGACTAAATACGGACTATTACCGCCTGGGATAGTCCGCATGTTCTGCAAATGTGCAGTCGTGAAGCTGATGGATCACTTGAGATGATTGAAGCGTTGGTAAATGATTCTCGGGAGATGAATGGAACATTCTGATGACTCACGTGGGATGAGCGGGGCATTATGATGACTTGCAACAGACACGCTGTTGTACGCATCGGGATCTCTCTCTCTCTCTCTCTCTCTCTCTCTCTCTCTCTCTCTCTCTCTCTCTCTCTCTCTCTCTCTCTCTCTCTCTCTCTCTCTCTCTCTCTCTCTCTCTCTCCCTGCCTCCCTCCCCCCCCCCCACTCTCTCTCTCTCTCTCTCTCTCTCTCTCTCTCTCTCTCTCTCTCTCTCTCTCTCTCTCTCTCTCCCTGCCTCCCTCCCCCCCCCCCCCTCTCTCTCTCTCTCTCTCTCTCTCTCTCTCTCTCTCTCTCTCTCTCTCTCTCTCTCTCTCTCTCTCTCTCTCTCTCTCTCTCTCTCTCCCTGCCTCCCTCCCCCCCCCTCTCTCTCTCTCTCTCTCTCTCTCTCTCTCTCTCTCTCTCTCTCTCTCTCTCTCTCTCTCTCTCTCTCTCTCTCACACACACACACACACACACACACACACACACACACACACACACAATGATGTATGTACACATGTACACATACACGGTTTCAAATGTAGATATGATAGAGCCCAGTAGGCTCAGGAATCTGTATACCAGTTGATTGACGGTTAAGAGGCGGGACCAAAGAGCCGAAGCTCAACCCCCGCAAGCACAGCTAGGGGAGTACCTTCCCCCCCCCCCTCCCCCAACCCACACACACACACCCACTAGATGAGTAAACAGTTGAGAGGCGGGACCAAAGAGCCAGAGCTCGACCCTTCCTACTACAAAAGAACTACAATCTTCACCAGCGGGCAACAACACCAGACGATAAAAACAACATGGCGGAATGTGTCGCCGGGAGCGGTGTCACTCTCATTCATACACTCAACCGTCTGGTGAGAAGCCCAATAAAACAAAAGAACTACGGTACATATTAATTTCGGGACCTGGATTTATATATTTCCCTCTTAAATAACTCACAAAATAGATCGTTAAAGCCTTCACGGAGGGAAAATAAATAGGAAGATAAGAGGTGGAGCGGGTGACTCTGTTGACCGTTACTTCAGGCGCGTTCAAATCTCCTGGCTCATCGCAGAGTCCTCGCGCACCTGGCAACCCACACTCTCTTCACTAACTGCAAATTTGTGGTAATTTTTATGTGTTGCTATGTGAATACATATACATTTTTGATTGGGAACTGATCAGTTACTCATAAATGCATTCAAACTGGTGATCTTACTAATCATGTTTTGCATATTATGAAATATAAAAGGGCAGGTTGGTGAACAGCGGCAACAATGCTAATAGTTTAGGATTGCCTGCTTTAAATGTTATATATATATATATATATATATATATATATATATATATATATATATATATATATATATATATATATATATATATATATATGTGTGTGTGTTTAATGAGCTATGGTACCTATAATTATCACTTTTATTAAAAGATACTTTATCAACAAATTTTATATATTAATTTCCGGATTTGTAAATCAAACAGAATATTTTTTATAAAGGTACTGAAACTAGTTAAAAATATCTGATATATATATTCTATGAAGTTAAACACAAGGTATAATATAATATATATACTCTTCATATTACAAAAATATAAATATTTAAACTGAAAATGTAATTCGTGCTTATGTTAAGGAGGGAATTGGGTAGTCCGGTTGTTAGGTGGGATGGAACCAGCCGCAGAGGGAAGGAAAAAGTCTTAATGGTTGTTGATGCTGCTTGTAGGAGTGGTCAGCGTCTTCAACTACCTCCCCCCCCCCTCCCCCTCTTTTTCCCCCTCCCCCCCTCCTCTCCCCCCCCCCACCACCACACAGCTACACCCACCTGCCCACTCACTGGTCCGTCTAAATGTTTATCTTTTGGTGGGCAGGTGCGTGGCCGTGTGTGGGTGGTGGGCAGGTGGGTGGCCGCGTGTGGGTGGTGGGCAGGTGGGTGGCCGCGTGTGGGTGGTGGGCAGGTGCGTGGCCGTGTGTGGGTGGTGGGCAGGTGGGTGGCCGCGTGTGGGTGGTGGGCAGGTGGGTGGCCGCGTGTGGGTGGTGGGCAGGTGCGTGGCCGTGTGTGGGTGGTGGGCAGGTGGGTGGCCGCGTGTGGGTGGTGGGCAGGTGGGTGGCCGCGTGTGGGTGGTGGGCAGGTGGGTGGCCGAGTGTGGGTGGTGGGCAGGTGGGTGGCCGCGTGTGGGTGGTGGGCAGGTGGGTGGCCGCGTGTGGGTGGTGGGCAGGTGGGTGGCCGCGTGTGGGTGGTGGGCAGGTGGGTGGCCGCGTGTGGGTGGTGGGCAGGTGGGTGGCCGCGTGTGGGTGGTGGGCAGGTGGGTGGCCGCGTGTGGGTGGTGGGCAGGTGGGTGGCCGCGTGTGTGGGTGGTGGGTGGGCAGGTGGATGGCCGCGTGTGTGGGTGGTGGGTGGTTGGGTGGGCAGGTGGGTGGCCGCGTGTGGGTGGTGGGCAGGTGGGTGGCCGCGTGTGTGGGTGGTGGGTGGTTGGGTGGGCAGGTGGGTGGCAGTGTGTGGAACCATACATTACAATGAGCCAATGGGATTTACAGAAGCATTTCTTCAGTGTTCATTAAAGCATTTTATTTAGGAGTCATTGCCCCCGGGGGTCCAGACCAGCCCCCCGCCAGGACCCTCCATGCTGAGGCCGTCCAGCTCCCCGCCAGGACCCTCCATGCTGAGGCCGTCCTGTGTGTACTGTTCTAATGACTAACTACGGGGGGGGGGGGGGGTTCACAAGTCGATATTTGCAGACGCTACAAAATTACCGAGACGAGTCAATTAGAGCAGAAGAAGATTGTAAATCATTACACGAGGACGACTTAAACAAGCCACAGAGCCGGTAGCCGGTACGTGGCTGGCGCGCCCTGCAAACACCACGTAACGGGCCCTGTGATTCCCTTGTTACAGCTTGTGGAATGAGCTTGTTACATCTTGTTATTCCGTTTGTGTGACGTATTAGAACGCTGTTACAACTTGCTATATTGGTTGTTACAACTTGTTACAAGGTGTTAAGCTTGTTCCGAAGGTTGTAGCAACGTCGTAGTTTCGTGGTGTGTTTGGCGGGGTGGCTACTGGATTTCATCAGCAGCTAGTGTAAGGTGATTAAGGTAGAAGCAAGTGACAAGAGACCACAAGGATGGTACACACTGAACAACCACCGTTTACCTCTAATGACCAGAGAAAATGGCATGCAAGGCTAACACTGTGGGTGTAAATACAACGTCAACAACATGCACTAACCTGGCAAATGTCTGAACATCATTGAGAAACCTAAATAAAGAGGCGTTCACATTACTGTACACCACCTACATGATACCATTCTTAGAGTATGCAGCCACATCGTGGTACCCCACTACATAAACCTCGCAAGGAAACAACAAATCTGCAAAAGCTTCCAATGAACCTCATCCTAGAATGACGTGGGTATGAAGAAAGGCGGGAAGAGCTAGACCTAACATCACTTGAACATAGTAGAGGGAACATGATAGAGACGTATAAAATACTTAGGAGGTTGACAGAGTGGAAAATGAGAAGATACTAACATACTCCATCCCTTGATGGGATACTCCATCAAGGGATGGAGATATATAAGGGATACTCCATCCCTTGATGGCTTGGCACTTTCCCCCTGATAGTACTCTTCCCTTCACAATTGTCCCAATATAACAAGAGGGCGCGGATACAAACTTGAGAAATGGATGCTACACATAGACCCCTAGAAAGTATATCTTAACATATCAGGGGAAAGGGAATGAACTAAACGATCACAAGCTTTTGCCGCCAACTATACTCGTAAATTTAAAAAGCAGATATGATAGAAAACAAATGATGCGTCGACAGTCATTGTCCTAGACAACCTGCTAAGGCGGAGTCCAAGAGCAAAAGCTCGATTTCGCAGACACAGACACGCGGATGTACCCGCCTCCCGTTGTTGAATTTTCTCTCCGCATTAAAAATAGAATTGAACTGAAGCCATGAACCACTCTTGAATCTAAGCATTCAAGAGTGGCCACACCTGCTTCAGGTGTGGCCACACCTGAAGCAAAAAATGACCAACAGACGAGGGCGTGAACGTCGTCTCGACACCCACCTTCAGCCGTGCCAGCTGTGCACCTGCCGCTGGTGAAGGTGGGTGTCTGGAGCACCTCTACGCCCTTGTTGAGCCTAGTCACCACCTGCCCTGGTCTACCAGCACTGGCGGTGGTTCCAACAAGTTTTGCTGTTATGGTGCCAAACATCCTTTGTTTGATCCTGTTTTCTAAGGCTGGTAAGCTGGTTTCCATTCTTAGATTCTCTCGACGTGTCCATATTGTCCATACCTCCCAACATTGTTCTGACGCCGCCTTTGTGTCATTTGAAGCTGAAAGTGTCATTTTGTGACACTTCCAGCTTCTCCCATTGGTTATTACCGAGGAATGTAAGAGCAGGAGCAGCATAGTCAATGAGTGACCTAATGAAGCTTGAACGCATAAACAAAGGTTTGAAGGATAATTAATTATAGTATCCCCTCCCCAGCTTAGACAACAACAAGAGAGCACGTGTGTTCTTTCACTGGGGTAACTGAAACATCATGACAAGAACACCTGCCGCTCTCAACAGCGTGTCATAAACAAGGGTGTATGTATCATCTTGCCAGCATTGCTGCTTTTTTAGTTATATTTAGTAGATTACATCTAATAATAAACAGTTTAATCAGAAAAATGTGAAGTAGTGGATTAAGTAGTCGTAAATGTATAAATATATGTATAATATATTTATCGTAAATGTATAAATATATGTTATATTATATTAATGTTATAATATTTTTTTTTTTTTTTTTTTGAGATATATACAAGAGTTGTTACATTCTTGTAAAGCCACTAGTACGCGTAGCGTTTCGGGCAAGTCCTTAATCCTATGGTCCCTGGAATACGATCCCCTGCCGCGAAGAATCGTTTTTTCATCCAAGTACACATTTTACTGTTGCGTTAAACAGAGGCTACAGTTAAGGAATTGCGCCCAGTAAATCCTCCCCGGCCAGGATACGAACCCATGACATAGCGCTCGCGGAACGCCAGGCGAGTGTCTTACCACTACACCACGGAGACTGCAAATAATATATAATATATATATATGTTATATATATGATATAATATATGTTATACTATATTTATCCATCCACGTATATTGAAAATGTATAAGTATACAGCCCATCCTCCTGTTTTGATAGTACGGCGAGGCCTATAGTACATATACCGACGGACAGTGCAATTAGAAAGTAGAAATCGGTACTGTTGAATTTGGACAAACCGGAAAACGATTTTCTTCTTATGTTGCAAAGACAGACTAAACTAACCTAACCTAACCTTCCTAGGCCTAATACACGCTATCTGAGGCCTAATATAGTACATATATGTGCTATACTAGGCCTAGAAATATTTAAGATCTGTTTTTTAAAGTTTAATTTTTTCAGATTTTATAAAGTGAATAGTACAAAGTTCTTCTATCTAATGAACAAATATAGTTCTTCTATCTAATGAACAAATATAGTTCTTCTATCTAATGAACAAATATAGTTTTATCTAATTGCTCAGCACGTCAATGTTTGAACTATGGTGACCTCTGTAAATCTATAAACCTGAGATTATCAAGCGCGCTGAGTCACCTAGTTTAAATAATACAATTCCCTTGGCAAGCTCATCTTATGCAGAGGAAGGTAGGATCTGCGTGGCTATGTGGACACCAAGACCGTCGAACCTGACTGGAAAATGGATTTGGTTTCCTCTGTGAATCCTTGCAAAGAAGGTTGATAGTATTTTCTAACATTGCCTTCAGCAGCATGTGGTTCTCTTCACACTTTGGGCTGTTAGTGCATAAGTATACGGCAGAAACTAGGTTAATTTGGGAATGGATGAGTAACAATTATTAGAGTAAAGGATTTCCAGAAATTCATGGTGTGAGCAAACGGAAACTTATGATATCAGAGCTTATGATAATAAATAATTCACAAAAATCCTAAACATAAAGAATGATTATGTAATAAAAATATAATAAAGGGTTAGCAATAAATACAAACTTTAATAGTAATTTAATATTTATACAGAGGAAAAACATCTTTCACGAATACAAAATATTTTATAGATAAATCTGCTGAACTCTATAGAAATAAATTAATATTTCATTTATATAGTTACTGAACTGTTTAATACATTATCGTTAGAGAAAATTATTTCATTTATTATGAAGATAACGAAATTAATAACTATTCTTATTAAGATTTAAGACAATAAACCACACAAATTTTAATAATTTTTGTTCGTAGGAATATTGCGGCGCGGGTCCTAAACCTCTGCCTGGCCCACTTAAGTGTTATTCCTTTCTTGTTTCTGACTTAAGCAGCGGGATGTTAGCAGTAATGTGGGAGTCAACCGACGCTGCCTCTGCGTCAAGCCAACACTCTTAGCCTTAACTGATCACTTGCATCGGTGGGTCTAACAACCTAGACATATTATAGCCCAGGTGAGATACTGTGTAGAGTCCATTGATGGTTCTCCGCTGACGTAACTGTGATCATCAACGCCAGAACCTTCAACGTAGTTAATTTCTCAGAACCGAAGCTTTAAACTTAAAGCATCGGGTATATTGAACTAGTTCAAGTAGTTAGTACAAGGAAGGGGGGGGGGAAGGAAACTAACTAGTGTGAGTGCGAAGAGTCTAAAGCAATTCCATTCACCGGGGCTATATGGGTCTCGAACCCTGGACTTCACGAGCGTGAGGCCGTAGCACTATCCACTCGGCTTGAGGTCCAGGGTTCGAGACCCATACAGTCGAGGGCGAATGACATGTATATTTCCACGGAAGTGTGGAATGCAATTTATATAATCTAAAGCAATGTAACTAACGTCACCGTGCAAGAAGTTGTGCAAGATTGAGCTCTGGGCCTAGCATCCACGAGTCTGTATCCACTAGATCGCGAACCACTCGAACTTCCTTCCGGACGAAGCCGTTCCTGATTCCCTCCCGCCCTCCCTCCCGGCAGGTAGAGCTGGGGGAGGGCCGGGGGTGGTTCTGCAAGGGATTCGTCATTCTCGTGTTGAGTGTGGCGTTACCATAACACACACTTCCTGCTGGGGTTCATGGGCGAGCCGGGGACGCAGTTGAAGGCGGCGGAGAACTCTGGGGAGTTGTGGAGCGGCCCCAGGATGCGATAGTCAGCCGGAGAGTGGGCGTCCATCTCCAACAGGAACCTGAGGGCGTAGAGCGAGTGTCTGCTGCACCACACCTGACGGAGGAGCAGCAGCAGGAGGTGTCACCATAACTGTGCAGGAAAGACCAGTTCTCCACTCCCCCCCCCCCCCTGGCTTTTTATCTAAACCGGATGAGATGTGTGTTGTCCTCATGATACGATTCTAATGGCTTGACTTTCAGATGGCTAATTACTGATTGCTCACACACACACACACACACACACACACACACACACACACACACACACACACACACACACACACACACACACACACACACACACACACACACACTGTTGAGAGGGGGCATGAGAGAGCAGACCTCAACCTCCTCAAGCACAACTAGGTGACTATAACTAGGTGACTACACACCTTGCCGAAGCCAATAAAGAACAGTTGATCTGGCGTGTAGTGCTCCAAGCCCGGGAGCTTGAGCAGCTCAGAGTCCTTCTGCAGGCGGGTCCTGTAGGCCGCCCACGCCGCCCGCAGACCTGCCCGGGGGGAGGAGGTAAGGGGCCGCCCAATATTAACAACAATAATACCTTTATCAGTTATTACATTTTTAACCAAGTAAATTACAGTTAATTTCTAAAAACCAAACATAATATTTGAAAACATTTGGTCATTATCTCGGATATAAAAGTCGAGAAATTCACACTGTGGGAGTACAACTCTCGAAATCATCAACAGGTAAAAACAAGGCACTTCACTGCTCAACGACTGAGCAAGCAGGGTTAAAGAGAGATAGTGAGCCATCGTTGACAAGAGTGGAGAGAACATGTTTAACATCTCATAAGGAGAGACACCTTAATGGTTGTTAACACGTCATTTAACGATGGTAAAAACCACTAAGCTGGGACGTGTTGACTCTGACATCCTGCATGATCTGACACCCTGCATGATCTGACACCCTGTATGTTCTGACACCCTGCACACTAAGGGAGAAAGATCTTGGAGTTGATATCACACCAAACCTGTCTCCCGAAGACCATATCAAAAGAATAACATCAGCGGTCTATGCGAGGCTGGCTAACATCAGAACTGCCTTCAGAAACCTGTGTAAGGAATCCTTCAGAACCCTGTACACCACATATGTAAGGTCAATCCTGGAGTATGGAGCCCGTACCTTGTCAAGCACAATACGAGGCTGGAAAAAGTTCAGAGGTATGCCAATAGGCTAGTCCCAGAACTAAGAGGCATGAGTTACGAGGAAAGGTTGCCTGAACTGCACCTCACATCGCTGGAAGACGGAAGAGGTCGTGGAGACATGATCATCATATAAAATTCTCAGGGGAGTTGACAAGGTAGACAAGGCTGGATTATTTAACACGGGTGGTACCCGAACAAGGGGACACAGGTGTAAGCTGAGTACCCAAATGAGCCACAGGGACATTAGAAAGAACTTTTTTCAGTGTCAGAGTAGTTAGTAAATGGAATGCACTAGGAGGTGATGTGGTGGAGGCTGACTCCATACACAGTTTCAAATGTAGATATGACAGAGCCCAGTAGGCTTAGGAATCTGTACACCAGTTGATTGACGGTTGAGAGGCGGGACCAAAGAGCCAGAGCTCAACCTCCGCAAGCACAACTAGGTGAGTACACCCTGACACCCTGCACACTTACCGTCATTGTCTGCCACGTTCTCACCCTTGGTCTGTGCTCCGTTAATCTGTCAAAGGAAATGTTTGTGTTGTGATTAAAAAGATTCAGGAAAATGAAGACATGACAGAAACGACACAAACTAGTGAAGCACTCAGGATGAGCACCTCTGGAGCGGAGGCACCTCGTGTTCACCCTCTCCTGGTTCCGGGATCGATGTCCCCGCGGCCTCCTCTGGTTGTTGGTCTGGTCAACCAGGCTGTTAGACACAGCTGCTCGCACCCTGACGTATGAGTCACATTCCGATTGATCAAGTATCTTTTGGAGTTGTTTATACACTCCTCTTTTGAACACGACGAGAGTTTGACTAGTTATGTCCCTTTATAGGTAGTGTGTTGAGAAGGTGTCTCTCAGCGTACCTCTGCTTCTCAGTGGAGCTATTTTGCACTTCCTGCCATGCCTCTAGATCTCATAGGGAGTTATTGCCGCGTGAAGATTTGGAACCAGTCCCTCTATTATTTTCCAAGCGTAAATGATTGTATTTCTCTCTTGCCTACGCTCTAAGCTAAACAGTCAGGTTCATTTATTATGCACCCCATACCTATCCTGTGGGCGGTAGGGGAAAATGTTAGAGGCACGCAATGGCCCAAAACATCCGATATGAGGATGAGAAAAATATTGGGGACGAAAGAGGTCTCTCATAGTCCTTAGAAAATACTCGAAAGTCAAGGTTATATAATATAGAGTAGTATTATTAAGTAAATAATATTATTAATATTAATATTAAGTATTATTACTATTAAGTAGAGCAATATAAACTTGGTTATACACAACTGTATTAATATCAGTGGCACAGGACGTTTCTCCTATCGGAAAATATTAGAAATGTTGCCGGAGCAAAGGTTGAGGTCTTCTAAAGGGGAACAATAGAAGTTCCTGCATCTGATGTCAGCCTGATTATAACGGCTGTGGGTCTGTAAGCCACGCAGCCCGTCCTCCTAAGGTCTCCTAACGACAAGAAAACGGTCATTTTTTTTGTGTCCTCTTAAGACCTACCAGAAGACCCAAAACGGGACAGTACGTCACTTTCGACAGCCGCTTCCATTTTCTAGTACGACAACTTTTGGCCATATGTAACGCATACGAGTGAAAAGCAACGTTCTTTGTAGGAGGACAGGCTGTAGGAGGACAGGCTGTAGGAAGACAGGTTGTAGGAGGACAGGCTGTAGGAGAACAGGTTGAACAACCACCAGCAACAACCTCCCTCATTAGGCCATCAGTACGGAATCCTGCTCGTCGCCTAGTAATCCTTGGCGACGAGAGCAAAGAACTTCGGAAATTATCAAACCAAGAACTGGTTCTAACATACCCAAACAGGTGGCTAATGTTTAAGGGTGACATGAAGTAATTAGAGGAGTCGGCAGATATTATTAACCAACAATCCCAGAAATTTCAAAACGGTGAAAATTAGCGTTATATATTTTGTGTGTGTACCTTCATGCCTTTGGAGGGACGGTGGTGAGGCGGCAGGAGGTCGGCGGCGTCGTAGGCCGAGTACTGGTCCACGAAGCAATTGGTCCTGTTGGCATACTGCTGCAGCGTCTGGTTGGTCCACCAGTGCTTCAGCGCCCCGCTCCAGTCCCGGTGACGACCTGTGAGGGGCCCCACCAAGCGGCCAGGTGAGGCAAGGATTAGCTCAAGGTGGAGGCAAGAGTTAAGAGAAGAAAGAGGTAAGGGTTAGGCAAAGGAACAGGAAGTGTAAATATGAGGAAGGGATAGGTAGTGAGGGGAGAAGAGCGAACGAAGAATAGATGAGTAAGCGAGGGTAGAACAGTACTGTAGGTGGGTAGAGGGGAAAGGTAGGGTGAGTGAGAAGTGTGTTTGCAACAGAGAGGGAAGTGAGTTACACACTGGAAGGAGACGGTCACACAAGCAGTGATAACTCACCGTTGTTATCAAACCCGTGTGTTATCTCGTGGCCGATGATTGACCCGAGACTGCCATAGTTGAGACCCCTGATGGAAGTAAGGTTACATGTTACCGTGAGGTCAAAGCTACTATCGGAGCTTATCAAGCCAGCTATTTGTAAAGAGAGAGGTCACACACACACGACGTTATCTGGGGTCAAGGGTCGCCTTGGAGTTTACTGATATATTGGATGTGTTATTACAGATCATATGAGGCTCTTGTGCGCATTCAAATTAGGTCAAAGGTCAGACAGATCTATAAGGAAGAGCAGATGTTAGTTGAGACTGAATAAGTTTTGATGACACTGTGGATGAAGAAGTCAACGTTATGCGCAAACATGCGTCATCAGGTCAATATTTTACTATATCATCAATATATAATGTATACAATATGAAGTGCTGCACCTGTTTAGTGCACCTGGGTGTGTGTGTGTGAAGCACTTGGGTGTGGTGAAGCACCTGGATTAGTGAAGCACTTAGGTCAGTGAAGCACTTCTGTCAGTGAATCACCTGGGTGTGGTGAAGCACCAGGAAGTGGTGAAGCACCTGGGTATAGTATGGCACTTGCGTTAAGTGCACCTGGGTTAGTGAAGCATCTGGGTATAATGAAGCATCTGGGTATAGTGAAGCACCTGAGTTAGTGAAGCATCTGGGTTAGTGAAGGACCTGGGTATAGTAAAACGCCAGGATTAGTGAAGCACCTGGGAATAGTGAAATACCTGGGTTAGTGAAGTACTTGGATCAGTGAAGCACCTGGATATAGTGAAACACTTACCTGAGGTTCTCCAGGTGGAAGATGGGCGGCTGCAGCACTGCCGTGGGGATCACTGTGATCAAGAAACACATCACAATCTGTCCTACAGTTCCTTTAAATTAAGACTCACTTAAACATTAAATTAAGACTCACTTAAACAAATCATCACAGTTATCCATACTTAAATGAATCACCTCAAGGTAGCAAAAATTGTTCTATAATCCAACCCTAATTCAAGTCACTAAGCTGCGCTCTAAATATTCACCACCCGATAACATCTTAAGGTAAACAAGTCTTAAATGTGAGTATAATTTTAAGTCGGTGAGTGTAGAGATAATCAACAAGTCTGGTAAGGGGCCTTAAGGGAAAACGTGAGCTTTAATGGGAGACTATTGTAAACTTTAGGCTTCTCTACTGTTAGAACTTTATAGTGTATTCAAACCAGCCAGGAAGGTATACACTAGTTACTTTGATCAATACTATGTTGCTACACGGTCACAACACTGTAGACCTTGTGGTGTGTGGTCACAACACAGGATAAATCTATACAACATACTTACCAATAGTGTTGTGCAGAGGGCTGTAAAATGCATTCGTCTCCATGGGTCCTCTGGGCCACCTGGTAGTTAGTGGTAGTTAGTAGTAGTTAGTGGTTGTTAGGGATAACGACAACTAGTTATAGTTACACCATTGTAGTTTAAATGTTGAACGTTAACTTTCACAAATAATATATAAAGAGTATAGAAAAGTGTTGGTTGGACAAGGCAGTCAATATGCTACTAAGCTACTATTGCAATTAGTACCATTGTTATATCCCCCTACTATTGTAACTACAGTTATAACAACCGCTTCTACAACCAGGACACTGACTCTTGGGCTGGTGGAGGCTCCCGCAGGTGCAGGAGGGACCGGAGGCTGTGCCACGCTACCAGGGACGCCATGTTCCCGAAGTGGTCGCTCGCAGAAACCTTGGGCATCTGTAAAGATATGACAGTCACTATAGTCGCTAGCACGCCCTGCGTCACTTACAACGATGTATCATGCGTCACTATAGCCACGAGGACGCTCTGCGTCACCCACAACGATGTATCATGCGTCACTATAGCCACGAGGACGCTCTGCATCACCCACAACGATGTATCATGCGTCACTATAGCCACGAGGACGCCCTACGTCACTCACACAAGCATACAATACGTCAGTATGCTCATTTGAATAATGAAAATCACACAAGTTATCTGCTGCAATAAAAAAATAAAAGTTTAAGTAAAGAGAAAACGCTTCTTCAGAATAAGAAAACAAATTGAAAGCTTCTTCAGAATAAAACGAAAACAGAATAGAAAGCCAAATAAATACAAAACAAACTTATTTACACGTAAAACAAAAGAGATATAACTTTAAAACATCATAGGACGAAACTACAGTACTACGTGACTACAGCGTCAAATTTTGAAACTAAAAGATGAACTGAGGAAGGATTTAGACGCAAGCGATGTTCTAGAAGCCACGAGAGGAATGTTCTTCGGTACTTCGCATTTCTTCATAACTAGGAGACACTCCATTCACTGAACTGTGGAATTACAATTGTTCAGATCCATTTCCACGGGAGACATCTCCCGTCACGCAGGGGGCAGCCGCACCTCCACAGATCTCCAGTATCATCTATTGATACTGGTAATGGCTCAGAAGGGCCACCACTTACGGGCTATTCATGCTCGTGCCACCTTTTGGGTGGCTTAATCTTCATCAATCAATCAATCAGATCTATTTTAGTCGAGGAATGACTGCAACAAATACCTGAGATGAAGAGCGGGCGCTCGAAGGAGATTTTATGAGGCTTCGATCTCGCGTTCGAAGTCGGTACGGGAGAGGAAGGAATATTGGAGGATTATATTTGCAACGTCTACACAAAGCCACTTGGATATTGTGGCCACTTGGGCGTGACTGTTACGCCGAAGAGTGCTACAGAAAAAGGATGAAATATAAAGTATAACATATTAACTATGCCGCTTCCAACTCCGCCTGACTCACTCCCAGGTGGTACTCCTCCAGCAGGTGGTCGTCCCACACCAGGTCCGGGAAGGCCACGAGGTGCTGCATGTGATCCAGCTTCTTCAGCGCCGCCTGCTGCGTCTCGTTGTCCATCCACGAGGCTGAGGACAACATGTTCCTGAAGGCCGCTGACACGTCCTCCACGATCTCCCTGGCCTGCTCCTGGGGAACGGAAGAAAATTGAAAAAACTTGAAAAAAAGGTCACGAATTGGGCAGATGAATGGAAGGTTTGACGTCATGGGTGGTTAGGTTAGGTAATTAACAGGAGAGAGCGCTAAACAAGCATAACTATATAGTACATTGAAGGGCTATGATAGAGAATAGGAAATAGGGCCTGTCATATGAGAGGAAAGTAGATGGGATATGAAGACAGAATAGGAGCTGGGATATAAGGACAGAGTGAAAAACTGTAGCTATCCACAGGGACCATCGTTTCAAAGGCCTAGTCCGGAGTTCGTCAGAATATGCCATAACCAGGAGTTGATTGCAACGTCAATGAAGCTATTGTAAGGACAGATTATTGAAGATCAGAGCATGTTAAAGGTTACGAATAGCCAAGGTCTGCCAAAGTCAACCATCACTGCTGGAAGTTTTTGAAAGTCGTAGGTCACAGGAGTTCATAAATTTAGCAGAATAGATCAACGGCTGTTCAACTTGACCGAAGGCAATAATTGATCTGTCTATCAGCTCAGTGAGCTGTGTGCTGGTAGTGTGATCGTTGCCTTGATTATATGGGAAAACGTATAGGACCAAGAACTCACCTCCACCAATGAGATTTCTCGAGACACGAGAATATCTCGCACAATTGGCTGGTGTTTTCCACTCTGACCAATCATAGAGAGTCATATGTTACTTACTAACCATTGGCCATGACAGGTCACGTGACGTCAAGGCAAAAGTCATCGTAGCTTCCAAGAGGCGCCATTTTTGTTTTTGTTTTGTTTTAGACACAAAAATACAGTTTCTTACAACCAAAAATAGTAAAATATAAAATTTGTGCAGAAATGAACGAGATGTAGTTCCTGGTCACGGTACGTGTGTGTGAAGCATATTAGGAGGCACACTGGGCGTATAAAGTGAAGCTCATTGTGAGAAATAACTTTCATATTTCGAGAAATATAGGCCTAGGACCCAGCACTAGGCTACGCTATTCATCTCAATATTTGTCCCAGAAAACGATCCGCCAATCACTGTCCTTGTCGAGGGTCTGCAAGTGAAAGTGTGTGCAGGTGAGTGAGTGAGTGAGTGAGTGAGTGAGTGAGTGCGAGTGAGTGTACTCACCACATGAGTCCCGTTGGGGTGTTCCTTGCGGCGTCTGACGTAGAGGCTGGTCACCGCCAGGGGCACCAACATCCTCGTCTTCTCACTGCAGTCTTGCCAACTGACGCCGCGTCGTAATATATTAATGCACACTTATATACTCGAAGCAATGAATAATACAAGTGCTTTCGTGTGGATATTATACACACACACACACACACACACACACACACACACACACACACACACACACACACACACACACACACACACACACACACACACACACACACACACACATATATATATATATATATATATATATATATATATATATATATATATATATATATATATATATATATATATATATTTGTGTATGTCTATCTGATGGCTAATAAGGACCTGGGCTCGAACATTCAGTGCTTGTACAATTTTTGTTTCACAACATTGTGAAATAATTGATCATTTGCAGTGTGGCAGTGTGGCAAGTGAAACCCCTATTCATACCAAGGGATACAAGACAGACTAAGAACGTTCAACACCCTACGGACGAGCGCCAGTGGTTCTCTTGGAGTCTGACCTCGTTGAACCCAACCTATCGAACTCTTTACCAACCTGTCAATCACTCTGTGTCCAAGTCTTTAAAATATATTCATTTACTTGCTAATTTATTGTGATGAATGAGTTCCATTAAGTCAACTTCATACGCTTTCAGACCAGCTGTTACTCACGGCCTGGAGTTGGAGCGACCAAGCGACCTGAAATACACCATAGTTGTTACTGTATGTTTGTGGGCGGGCGTGCGGGCGTGCGGGCGTGCTTGGGTCGGTGTGGGCGTGCCGCTGATACAGGGAGAAGGTTGTTTATGTTTCACAGTTATATGAGACAGATAGGCTACACACACTTATCTTTGTCACACACACACACACACACACACACACACACACACACACACACACACACACACACACACACACACACCAAAACTAGAAGATAGAAAAAAAGAGGTGATATGATCACCACTTACAAAATACTAACAAGAATCGACCAAATTGACAAAGAGGAATTCCTGAAACCAACAACTTCACGATCAAAAGTTCACAGATTCAAGCTACGGAAACAAAGGTGCCGAAAAAAATATTATAAAGTTTTCTTTTGCAGAGTGATAGACGGTTGGAACAAACTAAGTGAGAAGGTGGTGGAGGCCAAGACCGTCAGTAGTCTTCAAAGCGTTATACAACAAAGAGTACTGGGAAGACGGGACACCACGAGCGTAGCTCTCATTCTGTAACTACACTTAGATCATTACAGCTCACCTGACGGAGGGGCGACGGAAGGGCACGTCTGAAGGGTTCGCCAGGTACCGGACAGTGGTCTCCTCGCCCATGTCCACCACCACCGGAAACAGCAGGTAGTTGGCTGCAGGTGAAACAGGTCAGAGGTCATTTAATTATGAATAATCACCGAAAATCTAGCATCATAGAAAATGGGGACGAATTGAGAGGGATGACTACAGCCAAAGAGGGTCACCCCCAAGGCGAACGTCGTCAGCAAACAATGCAATAATCTCCACTCTCGAATGTGCGTTAAACGTCAGTTTCTACGTCTGCTGTATTTCAGGCCTTGACCAGGTGAGGAATTAACTGGAATCAAGTTTACTTTAAAACAGGCCAACGGGCAAGTTCGAGGCTTAGGTCACGTATAATGAAGCAGATATTAAAGAAAAACTTCCTTAGAGACTAAGAATAAGATTAAAAATAAGACACAGAGAAGTCACAAATAAGGCCATAGAGATTCACATAAACTTACCTCGTCAACGGAGACAACGAAAAAGGGTTATCAAGGACCAACAGGACGTTCGAAGGAATAACGTAAAAGTTCACTAGAGTTCACGAAAGTTCACAACCCCCAACGAAAGAGTTAAGTGCATATACTTAAGATTAACAGGAAGCGTCAACAGGAATATGACAAGGTCAAGCAGGGATCACAAGATGAAAACAATCTTATACACATGGAAGTATGAGAGGATATGACAGACAGAAGATCAAGATACAGCTAACAAAGAGAGAGTGAAATATCAGCGACGGAAAATGAATAGAGGCGAAAGCGCCCTTCCTCCAGGAGCACCGCACCTATCGTTCTGGGAGGAACGTGCTGCAGAAGGCGCACCAGCTTAGCGAAGTACTCGGGCCGGTCCACGACGACAAGCTCCTCCCTGCTGATGGTGATGTTAGTGCCCTCGAACACCTCCGTCAGGTACGACACCCAATCCACCTGCAGGAGGCGTCTTAATGACATATCTAATCGTTCAATAATGAACAAAATAATCAAAAGTTAAATAAATGGAGATAATTTAGTTTAATTAGTTTATTAAGGATCGGCACCTTGTGGGTTGTAGAAGAAAAATAACCAAACCACACATCAGAAAATGGAGAAACGACGACGTTTCGGTCCGTCCTGGACCATTATTAAGTCGGAATGAAAACGTCGGTCCTTGCCGACGTTTCGGTTAGTCAGGACCGTCGGTCTTGATTGTTTCTCCATCTTCTGATGAATGGTTTGGTCATCATATCTTCAGCCACGTTATTATGGCTCATTGTCTGCTTGTAGAAGAGATGTTTCGGTCACATGATGGTTCAGGTAATGTAGCCAAATGATCTCTTAAGCTAAACTGCTTACATTTGTTGCAAACCTGCTGCATGCACCTATCATTTGCCTGGTAGATGGGGATGGAATTACATGTTGTTGTTGTTGTTTTAGATTCAGTTACTCAGAACAATAAGTTCCAGTAGCACGGGCTATGGTGAGCCCGTTTGGGATTACAGTAACGCGGAAGCTACCTATAGTAGACAAAAAATTGGTATACGTGGCTAAGAATTTGTATGGTATATAACTTTATATTAAGTATTTATATATTTTTAAACATTTGAAATAGCGCTATCTATAAATTGTTGATTTTTGGTTTTCAACATTTCGTTATACAGTGATGCAGGATGTACGAATACTTTTCCCGACAGAGAGTGTACATTTCGTCACTATCTGCATCCGCAGATGCAGATAGTGGTTAAACTATATATTCTGGTCTGATGGTTGAATAAGTATGCCAGGAGCAGCTAAGGAAACGAGCAGGTCATACCGCTCTCTCCGCTAACGTTTTCTTCCACCTAAATTCATAATAATAATGAGAACGGGAGGCAAAGAGGAGGGGGGACACTAGTAACATCAGTAGAGATCTGACCACAGAGCGCGGCGGCCAGTCAATATTGCTATCTTACTAGCAGCTATCTTACTAGCAGCTATCTTACTAGCAGCTATCTTACTAGCAGTTATCTTACTAGCAGTTATCTTACTAGCAGCTATCTTACGCAGTGTTTCCTTGACGTCCACATCTTTTTATTTTTGCCAGGTGAGTCATTTCTTGCTGTTATTCTTGTATTGCATGTAATGAGTATCCAAAATAACTTGTTTATATATATATATATATATATATATATATATATATATATATATATATATATATATATATATTTATTTGTTTATTTATTTATTTATTTATTTATACAAGAGTTGTTACATTCTTGTACAGCCACTAGCATGCATAGCGTTTTGGGCAAGTCCTTAATCCTAATTTTCACACACACACACACACACACACACACACACACACACACACACACACACACACACACACACACACACACACACACACACACACACACACACACACCAGGAAGCAGCCCGTAGCAGATATCTAACTCCCAGGTACTTATTTACTGCTAGGTGAACAAGTGCATCAGGGTGAAAAAAACTCTGCCCATTTGTTTCCGTCTCCGCCAGGGATCGAACCCGGATCCTGAGGACTATGAACCCCCAAGGTCTGTCCACTCGGCCCGCAGCCCCTGTTATTCTCACTATTTAATTTATTAATACTATTTTTGGCATACTGAAATGGTATGTAACTTGTACTAGAGATAATGGGAAAATAACCCAATTATAACATGTTGATATATGTATCCGTTGATAAGGTTCAGGGCGTCGGATGTACACTGTAAACACGAACTTGTTATGTGATTCTTTTGTTTAGTTGGTAGATTAGGGTTAAACATATAAATTAGATACTTTGAGTGAGGAAAGACCTGGGTAAATACTGGTTTTTAAATAGGGATGTTGCTTTATGGAATAAATGTACTAGTGGACTAAATGGGCTTATGGATTAGTGGCTTTACAAGATTGTAAATACTATGCTATGTATTCTCTCAAACCCAATGTACCTTCTTGTATATAAATAAATAAATAAATAAAAATAAATAAATAAATAAATTACCGGGTAACATAATAGATTCGATTACTAGAGTGTTTCAAGCGTAGGTTAGAAATATATTAAAGAATTTTGGCTGGATTTGAATAGGAGCTGCATTGAATGATTCAATAGGCCTTCTGCAAATCAGGCCGCCTGATGTAAAAATGATCCTGTAGACCAAGCGTTAGGACACAACTCAGAGGGCAGATGTCCTAGTGTAACGATACACACTTGATGATATACTGGACTTGCACCCAAGAGTGAATATGTAAAGCATCAGTTATAAACTGTATGTAATGTAACTCAGTGAAAGCATCTTAATCACCTTCAGTGGTTAAGTGCTTAATAACTCACTAGTTTCTATAGCAGCTATCTTACTCTGTCAAAGTAGGATAGACATATATGTATGTGTGTGTATGTATATATGTATATACAGGATATGTGGAAGCTGGTCAGAATTGCACTTCACCTTTGTAAACGCACATTAAGGGTACTATGTAAAAAGACACCTCGAACACTGTTTATGTTGGACAGACATTAATCTGTGTATTTGCTGAAGGCTTATATACTTATGAATGTAGGTTAGATCAACATTTTAAAAGCACTACAATCACCTGTGGTTGATTGTTCAACAAATCACTAACTATATGTTTAACGGATCTCTAACCCTGCCCATGGAGGACAGAAGAAAATGTACAGATGCTGGTTAGCATTGTAAATGTGTGGCCACGTCTGTGGTAGAGAATAATAATAGAACAAAAAAAAAGATACTTGCTCTATGCAATCGTCGCTGTGTCTCTAACCTTGAAGGAGGAGTTGACGGCGTCAGTGAGAGCCTGTAGCTCCTTGACCGGGATGGGGTTATACACCTCCCAAGGGTCCTCCAGCAGCGGGGACGAGGAAGTGATCTGGCCAGAGAGGGAAGAGTCAGAAGTGAGTGAGTAATGAAGGCCTTGAGAGTCTTGCAAGTTGTCGGTATTGTTTGAGAGTTTCCGGAGAGTTTCCTCTCTCTCGCTCTCACCTCAGCCACCTGCACGTAGAACTGCCACAAGTCGTCGATGTCGTTGTAGAGAGTGGTGAGGTGGGTGCGGTTACCGAGCTTCCCCGCCTCCTTTAAGAGCTCCTCGCCCGTCATTCTCATGTAGGTGATCTGGCTGGCCTTGTGCTCCACCGAGGAGAAGGAGGCGTTGGGGGTGTCGGGAATGAGGTAGCTGCGACGGAGAGGCAGCAAGCCCTCACTCAGCTAGTGGGCAGAGATGAAGCGTGAGGGGCGGGCCTTAGTGAGTGAGGGAGAGTGTGAGGCGAGAGGAAGGGAGTGAGGGAAGATTGGAAAGTTTTGAAGAAAAATGTAAACACAAAGAACACATTATTTTCATTGGGTACAAAATTCCCAATCACCACCCAACAAACAGGTGAGAGAGAGATATGGAGGACGGATTAGACTCACTTCTCACCCTCCTCATTCACTACTCGGGTGGCCGACTCACTATATAACCCCTTCCTGCCTCATGACTCACGTATATGAGGGAGATGGAGGTATTGAGACTGTCCGGCCCCACGGTGAGGCTCACAAGACTCTGGCTGGCCAGCCTCCTCCGCAGGGCAGCCAGGCTCCTCATCACCTGGAACCCCTCGCCTGTCCACTCGGGCTCCAGCATGGGTAGGCCTCCTTCCCTCCCCAGCAAGTCCAGCAGAGGCCGTAGGCCTACCTTCTCCCACATGGCTGCAGAAGGGTATAATGACACAGCCTAAGCTAGTCTGAAGATCTGCACCTCTGAACTAGAGGGTACCTCATAAATAATGAATAAATCAGTAAATAAACAAATGATAAACGAAGAAGGAATTGATTGATAGAAAACCCACTGATCAGCAATACAGTAAATGATCAATAAAGAGAATTAATATCAATATATTCTATTGTAGGTTCAAGTACTCAAGTCTGGAAGCAGATGTGTGAGGCAGGTGTGGTAGACAGGTGTGTTAGGCAGGGGGTGGGAGACTGGTGTGTGACAGGTGTGGGAGGGAAGCACTCACAGTCGTTGACACAGGCCTGGTAGATGGTCTTGGAGGCGGTTATGGGGAAGGGCTCATCTGCGCCAGGCTCCTCCTCCAGCATCCCTGAGGGAGTATAACATTATCCCGTCACTGTCAACTGTCAAACGTCAGCTGTCACTGTCAATTATCACTCGCGCCAAGTGCGGTGGTGATGGTGAAGACTATGGTGGGGTGAGACATGAATGTTTCACCTCACTATGTCATAGACATAGGTGTGACATAGACATTATGAGACATAAGGGAGGTCACAACTCACCCCTGAGGTCAAGCAGAGTCTGCTGGTCCAGGACGTTAAACACTCCCCAGCGGAACCTGCCCTCGGGGATGGGGTTCTCGCGGCGCCAGCCCCCGCACGCGAACTCCGCGAAGTTCTCACACGGCGAGACGTCCTCGTTCAGCGACCTCAGGATATCACCAGCTGCGGGAGGTCAAGGTCAGGAGAGGTCATCGAACAGGTGTTGCAGAGTCACGTGTTACTGACAGGGTCACGCCCGCGAGGGGACGGAGGGAGGGGGGACCTAGTGAGATGAAGGTGAGGTAGTGAGGTGTGACCAGGTGCTAGGGAGAGAAGTGAGGTAGTGACCAGGTGTTAGGGTGAGTAGTGATGATGATGCTCACCTGTCTTGACACACTCGGCGCTCAGGCAGGTGTTGTTGATGACGTCAGACCCCCTCCGCGCATCTGTATAGGACAGGTATACAGTTGTTTACATACCTTTAAATTAGTCAGTCTCTCTGAAACCCCCTCCACACCTTCCACACCCTCTACACCCTCTACACCCCCCACACCCTCCACACCCTCTACACCCTCCACACCCTCTACACCCTACAGCGCCAGCAGGAGGAGCACCCACCTAGAGAGAGCGCCAGGAGAGCCGTAGCGAGGGTGAGCACCAGCAGCGTGAGGGCGGAGATGGTGAGCACCAGCACCCTCTCCCGGGGCGGCGTCCCCTCCACCCACCACCCACACACCCTGCAGGAGGGCGTGGCCGTGTCAGTGGACACACGATATTAAATAAGAAAAAAGTGGAGGAGACGAAGGAAAGACAGATAAACACAGATGACAGGGAAGAGAGTGTGAACAAAGACAAAGGAGAAAGAATTTGTATTTTTCGCGTTAAACTTCATTCAGTTTTCAATGTCCACCCAGGCGGAGGGGGCTAGGGATGACGAGGGGTGGAGGGACTTAGTGACTCTTGGTACAGGTCAGGACTCTTAGTGACTCTTGGTACAGGCGGTCAGGACTCTTAGTATGGGAGGTTCAGGACTCTTAATTCAGGTTCGTGACTCTTGGTACGCGAGGTCAAGCCACTTAATGACTTCCTATATAAGAGGTCAAACCAATTAATAATATTCTGGTACAGGAGGTTAAGGATGACTTGACAGGCCACTTACCCGGGTCCCTGATGGAGTGTGTAGCTGCTGCCTCGCCGCCTCCAGGAGAGTGGAGGCGGCGCTGCTGGGCCCTGTCTGGAGCGGCCCGGATCCGTGCCAGGTCTTGGGGCCGTTACAGCTCCTTCGTGGTCCGTTGTAGGGCTCCTGGTGTCTGACGCGGGTCCTGGGGGCTCCTGGAGTAAGGCTGCAGGACCCAGATATCCTCCCCCGGGGTCCTGTAGCGTCCCCGTCGGCCTGGAGGAAGATTAGTTTGCCATGTAACTTAAATTATTATTGTGTATGACTTATATATAATCAATTTTCGATAAGATGAATCACTGTTTTATATAACAGAATATTTTTCCATATTCACGTGATGGAATAAGAACAATAATTGGTGTTCATATAATCATACAACACTGTATATCTATAGGAATTTTGTATCGTTAAGCAACAACTGTGTCTGTATTACACGGATAAAGTATACATAGATAGGTGTACCCCGGACGCGTATCCTGTATATACTTTTTTTTTGCAGGGATATTCCTGCGCGGACACATGTCTTAAAATGTTTGGCCCGAGTTCCGTAAATAGAATTTATAAGCAACGCTTTCCCATTTGAGATGAGATAGGCCATAGGTAACATATAGGCAATATATATATATGATAGGATGTGAATTATTTACTGATAATTTTTTGCTTCATAATAGTTACTCATCAAATAAACATCATTTTCTGCTTTAGAAACAGAAAACTGATGCAATAGATGTTCCTTGAGGGACTCAGTTGTTTCGAGGGAGGGTCCACGATCCACGAATTTCGGGTTTTGGGTTCACTATTCACCATTGACTTGGTATGGGGGTCCGACACAGTAACACGTCCCATTATTTGATTGTGTATAAAACTAATCTGAGCATCCTTCCCTCGTACAATGGGTGCAAAACTATCTGGCTCTCTCATGGGGGTGACGTGGATGACAATCATCTCTCATGAACCATGGGTATGACGTCCTTACGAACTATCACCGTGTTAATGGCTTAGTCTGCCGTTAGATGTGAAGGAAGGAATATTTAAGAAATTGCACCCGGGATCTTTAATACAGATATAAATGGAAAGAGACGAGATAAGCATCTTGAGGAGCATCGTAGTCAACTGGAACGGCAGCGGAAATGGTACCATCAATACCGATAGAGATAAAGCTATTGGAAATGAAATTAGAGATGAACCAAAAAAGATTATTTAACTCAATGTTTTAGAATATGACAGTTCGAGGCAATTTAATTGAAGGAATGAAAAACTGAAAGCTGATTCGATCCACATCATGTGCCAATGACTTTTGCATAGTTGAAGGGACTTTCATTAGAATAAAGTGAATCAAAGGAAGATTCCAAGAAGGACGTTGTAATTGTTGTTGTTGATAACGGATTTGGGACAGCTATAATGACCAAACTACACATCATAAAGTGAAGAACCATCGTTAGTGACTCATTGACTGCATATAGGGACAGCTACAGCACAGGGCCGTATGCTCCCCTCTACAGACCAGCTGACTGTGGTAAACAAACCCTCCAGGACTCACAATGGCGGCGCAACCTGAATCGTGTTGTAATTGGTCGACAATTCTATTCCATTTGGTGACTGGTTATTCCTGGTGGCGTCTCGTGATTGGCGCGTTGGATGGTCTACGGGAGTCATGATTGGCTGACGTTCGTCGTCGGCGGTGTCTGGAGACAACTGTCTTCGAAAACTGTTCAGTGTATTCATAGATGTGTTCTTTCCGAACGCCACTCTCTCGTCAATGTTCTCATCAATAGATTGTTTCTTTTATTATTATTATTATTATTATTATTATTATTATTATTATTATTATTATTATTATTATTATTATTATTATTAAATTTGTATCAGGGAGCCGTATTCTTTCTTACTTTTGACTACTGACATTTCTAGCACCTTTATACCTGAATAACTGAAAATGCAATCGATATAAAAATATTAATTGCTCTATAGAATCGGCGTGGCCACGATGTCATTTTGTTTATCACTGAACATATGTTTTAAGAATTGTACAGATGAATACTGTCCCTTATATGCAGATACTGACAACGATATATAAGCCTTGGCCTATAAGCCAAGTCAAGACAATCGACTTGAGAATGGTCCAGGACGGACCGAAACGTCGTCGTCCCTTCAATTTCTAGTGTGTGGTCTGGTCAACATACTTCAGCCACGTTATTGTGACTCATCGCCTGCATAAGCCTAACGTGTACTGTATATATATAGACTGGCTGCCTGTCCCCCGAAACAATGAATTATTATTATTATTATTATTAAAATTACGTTTTAATAATGTTATAATATTCACGTATATTATGTGATCATGGCCACTATACTGCCTCATTGTCATCACTCTCTTCACCACCACTTTGCCACCACTATCACCATCATTACCTATTCACTATGTCACCGTTACAGCTGCCCCCCCTGACACTACTATCAGGACTATCCTTCACTATCATAATCCCCACCACCACTTATATAATTTAGCATCACCACTGCTCACAACCACTAACCTCCCGCACCACTACTGAACTCACCATACCTCCCCTCACTACCACTATTACCTCCCCTCACTACCACTATTCCCATCCACCACCACCACTTCTACTACTAGTACCATCACCACTATTCCCCACCACTAGAAAAACGCCACTGGAAGGACATATATAATTCCGCCACAGTGAACTCATCCACTTGAGTTCCGTTTATCACAAACCGTTCTCCTATTTTCCCCATTTTTATAGTTATTAATTATATTATATAAACATTCACAATCGTTTAATGTTCTTGTTTGTGTTGGCGTCTTGATGTTTTGGGTCAAATTAATAACTTGGAATAAGTGCATAAATGTTGTAATAATTCGTTCGTTGGTATCGTCGAGGAGAACAGATGTTGGCACATGTGTACACCTGTGTCTCAGTAGGACACACCTGTGTCCCCCTCCTTTCCTCAACACCTGACCTGTCTATCTCTATCTGTCTCTGTCTGTCTCTCTTACTCTCTCTCTCTCTCTCTCTCTCTCTCTCTCTCTCTCTCTCTCTCTCTCTCTCTCTCTCTCTCTCTCTCTCTCTCTCTCTCTCTCTCTCTCTCTCTCTCTCTCTCTCTCTCTCTCTCTCTCTCTCTCTCTCTCTCT
The DNA here is from genome assembly GCF_040958095.1 of Procambarus clarkii. Classification (NCBI taxonomy): domain Eukaryota; kingdom Metazoa; phylum Arthropoda; class Malacostraca; order Decapoda; family Cambaridae; genus Procambarus; species Procambarus clarkii. The sequence continues at coordinate 7,026,205 of NC_091175.1, read as the reverse complement.
CTCTCTCATGTTCCAAATGCTCCTGATGGCTGAGCGCCTTGTGTTGTGGTTAAGAAACGACGACATTTCGGTCCAGAACGGACCGAAACGTCGCCTTTTTTTGTTATTTCATGAGGTGTAGTTTGGTGATATCTTCTGCCACGTTACTGTGACTAATCGTCTGCACGAAGATCTCCACCTTGTCCATTACTCAGGTAAATAATGGCTGTCAGACCAGTACAGTAGAGCGGTGTAAGTAGTCAAGATGGGAGCGCCAACTTGTGCCTCAAATAGGGTTTGTGAACCCTTACTGTCAAGAAGAAGGTACGTCATGGACGTATTTCATCTTGTAACACCGGCGGCATAGGCCATGCGTCATCCTTACGTCTGAGCTTAACGTAACACCAGCAACATAGACAATGCGTCAGTTTAACGTAACACCAGCAACATAGACAATGCGTCAGTTTAACGTAACACCAGCAACATAGACAATGCGTCAGTTTAACGTGACACCAGCAACATAGACAATGCGTCAGTTTAACGTGACACCAGCAACATAGACAATGCGTCAGTTTAACGTAACACCAGCGACACAAACCCGCGCGCTCGTCGGCGGGTATATCACTGACAGAACTCTATATATATTTGATCTTCAAAAGGTCCTTCTCAACCGAAGAAGAAGAACTTCCATGCAAATATAGTCGTATATGGTCTCTCCCCCTACCCCCACCCTCTCACCATCAACCACCATCGACCCCCCCTTCTACCACCATCGTCACCATGCAGTGGCCCCAGTACCACCATCGTCACCCTCTGTTGCCACCAGTATCATCACTATTCATACTGTTGTCTTCGGAGCGCCTCCAACACCCTGTAAGACTAAACGACACAACCAAACAAGCATCAAACTACCCAACAACCAAACAAGCGTCAGACCAACAACCAAACAAGCGCCAGACCAACAACCAAACAAGCGTCAGACCAACAACCAAACAAGCGTCAGACCAACAACCAAACAAGCGCCAGACCAACAACCAAACAAGCGCCAGACCAACAACCAAACAAGCGTCAGACCAACAACCAAACAAGCGCCAGACCAACAACCAAACAAGCGCCAGACCAACAACCAAACAAGCGTCAGACCAACAACCAAACAAGCGTCAGACCAACAACCAAACAAGCGTCAGACCAACAACCAAACAAGCGTCAGACCAACAACCAAACAAGCGCCAGACCAACAACCAAACAAGCGTCAGACCAACAACCAAACAAGCGTCAGACCAACAACCAAACAAGCGTCAGACCAACAACCAAACAAGCGCCAGACCAACAACCAAACAAGCGCCAGACCAACAACCAAACAAGCGCCAGACCAACAACCAAACAAGCGCCAGACCACGCGGCTGACCACAGATAATCAACGGTCAACTGGGAGTCAGTTGCCACTTGGTCAAATAATCCTTGACGTCTGTTCGTCAACGTCAACCATCTTCCATCAGCTGTTCAATTATTTGCATTAAGCTCGTGGTTGATGGTTCAATTCTCAATAGACACTGGAATTATTTTTTCATCTGTGGTTAAGTTGGAATTATTTATTTTGTGCAGTTCTGTCAAGGAGTTTGAGTATTAAAATGGTGAGACTTGCTACAATGGCATTGACAAATGCAAGAAACATATTTGTATGATTTTTGTATCACGTGTTAGTGATATTAACTATTTTTTTTTTTCCTTTTTTCTTGTAATTGAAGGAGCAAATTTAAATACCACAGCCAGTAAGGGAAAAACAATATCCATTTTGATTTATGGTTTTCTATAAAGGTTCGTTCTGGACTTACGCGATAATGCTAGTGATTTTCGCTCAAAATAGTTGCCAGATATCATGGTTTTGTCCTTCACTATGGTGTGGTGTAAAGGAATTATTTCTTGGTTATATGATACGGAAAAGCGAGGTAAAAACAACACAGTGTGAATTTATATCATGTCTCCCTAGGCCTAGAAATAGCCCAAATAGTTGAGCCTAGAAATAAGTGTTTTAGTGAGGGAAGATATCGTACAGCGGTGACCCCTCAGTGGGTTCCCTCGCTGCGCCGCGCTGCCAGCCGTCCTCCCGCCGGGGTTCACGTGCACCGGCAGCAGCTGTCCGCCACCACGGCTCCCTCACGCCTCACGCCTCTCGCACCACCTCGGCCTCTCATACATCATCACCTTCTTCCCCTCACGCACTCTGCCCATCCCTGAAACGCACCACGTTCTGACGCACCACGTCCTGACGCACCACGTTCCTGACGCACCACGTTCTGACGCACCACGTCCTGACGCACCACGTCCTGACGCACCACGTTCTGACGCACCACGTCCTGACGCACCACGTTCTGACGCACCAAGTCCTGACGCACCACGTTCTGACACACCCCGTCCTCTCTGAGAGGAGCATATAGAGGACACCACGACGAGTCACTACAGGTAAGTAGATCAAGGAGCATTTAGAGGGTAGCTGAGGTATTGTCTACAGTAAGGATGGTTGGCTTATGTGTTGATATGAATTTTGCTTTAATTTGTAATTCAATGCGTCTGATGTTTTGTATTTAGGCTTCTATATATTGTGTTGATTGAGTTGCCCCTTCAGGTTTTATATATAGAGTTATTAAGGCCCTGACTCAATTACTGACCAACCAGCAAGTATACTTTAGTCCTGACTATTAAGACTTAATTAAGTCTTTAGTCCACTAAAGACTAAGTCTGAGTCTCCTTTAGTACAAGACTAAAGTAGATTCACTGTCTACACACGGAGAAGTGGGGGATAAACGTATTTATTTATTTATTAAGTTTTATTAAAAGTTTTCCCACATTATGCGAGGAACCTGTGTGTATATTAGTGGGTGTCATCCGTCCACACATCCTTCATTCTTCCTGTGATCTGTGTGTGTGTGGAGTTTCAAGCTCAAGGATGTTTATTGAGGTGTAGTTATACTTTGTTTGGGTGTGAACCCATGTCTCTATGTATGTACAGTACTTTTACTTACATAAAAATTATCATTTTTATTATTATTATTATTATTATTATTATTATTATAGGCGAGTATAACCCATAATAATAATAATAATAATAATTATTATTATTATACTCGCTTAGTTGTGCTTCCGGGGTTGAGCTTCGACTCTTTGGTCCCGCCTCTCAACCGTCAATAAACTGCACATATTGGTGCTTAAATAGTTGACGTTGTTGCAAAAGCACTAACGCGCTCATCGTCGCCCAATAATTCCTTGAAGCCATCTTTATATTGTATCCCACCTCTAACGCTGTCCCTCATATATTCCAGCTAAGGGCTATATAATTATACTGGAATAGCGCTTTTCTTATTGCATTATTTACAATGTTAAATCAGGGTATATGTTTTATGAAGAGTGCTCAACTTTCTCGTTTTTTTTAGAGTTTGTCCTAATCAAAAACATCCTCCACGTTTTCTTTGACTTCCTGTTGTCCACTATCTCGAGCGCTTATCTCCCGTCTTCCTAAGGTTTTCTAACTTCAAGAAACTGCGTCTGCACAGTCTGCAATAACTTGGCTGAAAAATGTTGACCAGACCACACACTAGAAAGTGAAGGGACGACGACGTTTCGGTCCGTCCCTTCCGTTCTTCTCCTCACCTTTCTTCTGCCTATTTATTGCCTTCTCTTTCAATCGTCACAATTGACTTGAGAATGGTCCAGGAGGGACCGAAACGTCGTCGTCCCACCACTTTCAAGAAATTGTCATACTAAAGTCCCCTATCCTAACATACCAGAGGACCCAAAACAAAAAACGGGACAGAATGTCAATCTCGCGAGTCGCTACCATTTTCTATAACGACAATTTTTGGCCTTATGTAGAGTATATGTCAAAATGCGACGTTCTATTAGGAAAGTTTAGTTTAATTCATTTATTATGCACCCCATACCCATCCTGTGGGAGGTAGTGGAAAGGGTTACAGAGGCACATATTGGGCTCAGGGACTGAACCCCACAATTCATTTAGCTAAACAAGTTACAATCTTGATGAGCTAGTTACAAATTCAGTATAAGTAGTCACATCAACAATGGGCTCGAGATCGACCACAAGTACAGTTTCTAAATTAAGCAACTGACATATGTGGAGAGTTAGTGCCACAATTGATATGTTTGTCCTGCACACCGCCCCCCATCCTGTGGGCAGCGGTGGATAGGTTACAATCACTTAGTTACTACCTACAGTTAGCAAACTGGGGATATTTGACTAAAATTTCTGGTAGCAGATCATTTTGAATGAAATATTGACACATCGCTGGAACATTGGTTATAGAATTGTCTCTGAATTCACGTATCTTTTCGCACTCCATCACATAGTGACGGAGGGTGTGCGAATAATTTTGTTGACACAGTTTACATTTGGTCAGGTCTACATCGGCAGATAACGAGAATTCCCAGAGATACTTGTAACCGAGTCTAAGCCGAGCAGTAGTAACCTCTAGGAGAGAACAGGTAAAGGTATGACGACATCCCATGCTCGCGCGCGCGCGCTCTCTCTCTCTCTCTCTCTCTCTCTCTCTCTCTCTCTCTCTCTCTCTCTCTCTCTCTCTCTCTCTCTCTCTCTCTCTCTCTCTCTCTCTCTCTCTCTCTCTCTCTCTCTCTCTTCTCTCTTCTCTCTTCTCTCTTCTCTCTTCTCTCTTCTTCTCTCTTCTCTCTTCTCTCTTCTTCTCTCTTCTCTCTTCTCTCTTCTCTCTCTCTCATAGCTCTGTCTAACATAGGTTACTGTTGGAGTGCTCAGTGTTGCAGGGAGATTCATGACCTGCAATGTCACACCAGTTGATGTTTTATGTTCTCCATACATATACTCCTTGCTCCCACATGTTTCATATTTTTATAATAGTGTTTTCTACCCTCTTCGGTGCGATTGGCCTTCTGTTAGCTTGAGTTTCTTGGAGTGGTGCGGTGTTGATAATAGCGATTAGGATACTATGACGTTCCTGGTCTGAGCAGTGCTTCCCTTCCCCAAAGTTATCGCACCAAGCTCCGCCCACAGGCACTTCCTGCTCCCTCCCCACACCCCTCCAACCCTTACCATCAGTGTACACAAGAGATACATACACCGAGAGGTATACCTCACTTCGATGTGCATATACGCTAAGAGTTTCTGAAGAAAGAATTCTAATTGCTGGTTGGTCAGTACTGTATTACGGTAAACTCGCAAATCCTCCCGCGGTGTAAACTCATCACTAAATTAAACTTTTCTCCCATGCTACTCTCACCACATTACCTTCATAATACCCACTCCCTCACTGCCCCCTCACCTCATCCTCCTGTACGCCCGTACACTCATGAGTCTTCCTCTACCCCCCCCCCCCCCCCATCCCTCCCATTGCCACTAATGTCAGTGAAGGAACAAGTGATGAAATTGAAAAAAGGGGAGAACAGATACACAGAGAATGACAAGGTGTGTGAAGAACTCAACAATAGATTCCAGGAGGTCTTCACAATAGAACAAGGAGAAGCCCCTGCACTAAATGCAGGAGGCAAACCAAGCAACCTTGGAGGAATTTGACCTCACCAGTGATGAGGTCAAAAGGTGTCTGCTGGAGCTGGATGTGGCAAAGGCTGTTGGGCCTGACAGAATCTCACCATGGATACTAAAGGAAGGTGCAGAAGCACTAAGTGTACCACTCTCTATGGTGTATAACAGGCCACTGGAAACAGGAGACCTACCATAAACTTGGAAGACAGCTAACGTAGTCCCAATATACAAGAAGGGTGACAGGCAAGAGGCACTGAACTACAGGCCAGTTTCCCTAACTTGTATACCATGCAAGGTGATGGAGAAGATCGTGAGGAAAAGGCACGTAGAGCATCTGGAGGGAAATAACTTTGTTATTTCCACCAACATGGGTTCAGGGATGGTAAATCGTGCCTGACAGGTTTAATAGAATTCAATGACCAGGCAACAAAAATTAGGCAGGAAAGAGAAGGGTGAGCCGACTGCATTTTCCTGGACTGCCAGAAAACCTTTGACACAGTACCCTATAGAAGGCTGTTAAAAAAGTTGGAGCAACAGGCAGGAGTAAAAGGGAAGGTGCTCCAGTGGATAAGGGAATACTTAAGCAACAGGAAACAGCGAGTAACGGTGAGTGGGTAGACATCAGAGTGGCGAGATGTCACCAGCGGAGTCCCACAGGGCTCAGTACTTGGACCCATCCTGTTTCTAATATATGTAAACGATCTTCCGGAGGGTATAGACTCGTTCCTCTCAATGTTTGCTGACGATGCAAAAATTATGAGAAGAATCAAGACGGATGAAGATAGACAGAGACTACAGGATGACCTGGACAAACTGGAGGAATGGTCTAGAAAATGGCTGCTAAAGTTCAACTCAGGATAGTGTAAGGTAATGAAATTAGGCGAAGGGAGCAGGAGGCTGAACACAAGGTACCATCTGGGAGGTGAAATCCTGCAAGAGTCAAATAGAGAAAAAGATCTGGGGGTTGATATCACACCGAACCTGTCCCCAGAGGCCCACATCAAAAGGATATCATCAGCGGCATATGCTAGACTGGCCAACATAAGAACTGCCTTTAGAAACTTGTGTAAGGAATCGTTCAGGACCCTGTATACCACTTATGTCAGACCAATCCTGGAATATGCAGCTCCAGCCTGGAGTCCATACATGGTTAAACACAAGACAAAGTTAGAGAAGATTCAGCGGTATGCCACCAGGCTCGTCCCGGAACTGAGAGGTATGAGCTACGAGGAAAAGCTAAAGGAGCTGAACCTCACGTCCCTGGAAAACAGAAGAGTAAGGGGAGACATGATAACCACCTACAAAATTCTCAGGGGAATTGACAGGGTGGACAAAGACAAACTCTTCAGCACGGGTGGGACACGAACAAGGAGACACAGGTGGAAACTTAGTACCCAGATGAGCCACAGAGACGTTAGAAAGAATTTTTTCAGTGTCAGAGTAGTTAACAAATGGAATGCATTAGGCAGTGATGTGGTGGAGGCTGACTCCATACACAGTTTCAAATGTAGATATGATAGAGCCCAGTAGGCTCAGGAATCTGTACATCAGTTGATTGACAGTTGAGAGGCGGGACCAAAGAGACAAAGCTCAACCCCTGCAAGCACAATTAGGTGAGTAATCCCAATTCACCCCATCAACCCATCAACTCCTCTCCTCTATCCCCCCCCCCCTTACTCCTTCTCCTAACCCTCTTCCCCTCCCACTACACCCTACACTCTCTACTCCTGTTTTGCGGGGAGGGGGTAGAGGATGGAGAGGAACATGTGTAGAGAAAAGTTGGGAAATGGGAAATACAGTATGAGTTATAATTGGAGGCGGGCTGTCCGCCTTGCTGCTACTATGTGTGTGCTTACTTAGTTGTGATTGCGAGGGTTGAGCTTCGGCTCTTTGGTCTCGCCTCTCAACTGTCGATCAACTGGTGTACAGATTCCTGAGAAGGTGTGTGTGTTGGCAGCTAAGTTATCTTTTGTCGTGGAGCTGTGTGTGTGTGAGGTTCTTCACATGTATTTCAACATATACGGATATCTGTAGATGAATACTGTGTAGCATTCACATATATTCTACACACTCAGATGCTATCACACATGTTTTGATATTCTGTTTAAAGACCTGCCCAAAATGCTATGTGTGTTAGTGGCATAACACCAATGCTATGTACTCTCACAACCCAATGCACCTTCTTGTATGTAAATAAATAAATAAATAAAGTATATTAAATTTTTGTTCTTGGTATACTACTGCCAAATACATTTATTATTACTGTTCATCATATATTATTGCACTGTACTGTACTATACCTTTTAAATAAGCATATTATGTTTGTCACAGGCTTGGCAGCAGCATATAATGACAGCCTTCTGGAAATGGAGTGCATCTATAATGTTTGTGCTTATCTTTGTCTGTAGCTGCTTAGGCCAGGGTAAGGAAATATTATCATTATTTATTTATTTTATTTAAAAAAAAGAGAGAGAGAGAAAGTACTCTCTCTTTTTTCTTTTTTTTCTTTTTCTCTTAAACAAGGTATAATAAATTTGTATTTATCCAAGTAATGATTATTTTTTTGCAAGCCAATATGTCTGCACCTTTAAATTCAATAAGTACTATACAGTACAGTATGTAAGATGCAATAATAAAGTGTTTATTAAGCACAAAATATTTATACTGTGGTTTTTATCTCAATATACATGAAGATAAATATATAATAAATTTTGTTATTTAAAACAAAATAAAGGCAGTCAATGTTTGATGACGGGCGCCTGATAACTGAGTGGATGGCGCTTCGGATTCGTAGTCCTGAGGTTCCGGGTTCGATCCCCGGTGGAAGCGGAGACAAATAGGCAAAAAGTTTTTTTCACCCAAATGCCCCTGTTACCTAACAGTAAATAGGTACCTGGGAGTTAGACAGCTGCTTTGGGCTGCTTCCTGGGGGGGTGTAACAAGGAGGAGGCCTGGTCGAGGACCGGGCCGTGGGGACGCTAAGCCCCGAAATCATCTCGAGATAACCTCAAGATAACTAATTGTTCTTTAATTGTATAAGTAGAGGATAATTGTAACTGTAGAGGATGACATAGAGGGGTGCATACTTTTCTTAGGTTATAGACCCAATTTACAAATTTAGCTTTGAGCTTTCCTTTCCATCACTTTAACACTGCAGATTGGCACTATGGACGTCAACAAAGTCAAGACTCTGCAGCACATAATCAGCATGGAGGAGGTAGAGGTGTGGGGAGCCGATTCAGAAACCACGAGGATGGTGGGGATGATAGTCGCTTGCTGACACAGGAAGAGAGGAGAAGGATGCGGCAGGAGCGGAGACAGGAAAGGCTTGAGAGAAGGTATGAATGTTAAATATAAAATGGTTAAAATGATTTTAAGAAATTTGTGATGAATTATCACCTTGAAATTTAGTACTAGAAGGTTGCACAATGAAGGAGCTGTGAGTGCCTTAGAGTCCAAGGGTACATTTTCTCATATGAATATTATGATTCATTGTCACAGATAACTAAACATTTTCAAAAAAGAAATAATGTGCATTGTGGAAAAGTTGATAAAAAGTGAATATAATGATTAGTCCATGCACTGCAATGCTTAGTGGTTGAATAACTTTACCACATGAAACCTATACAAAATGTAGTTACTTTTAAGTTATGCCCATAATGCTTTATGTGCTAGTGGCTTTATTAAATATGTATCTATGTAACTACTGAATTAATTACTACTGTATATCATATTCTTCTGCATACTTTTAAAATTCAATTATTATTATTCCATTCAATTCAATGTTTATTAAAAAGAATGTGTGTACAAAGAACATGAGAGTAATGTACAATTGAAGGGACAGGAGCACATATTAATGAAGTCACTAATTATGCAAAATGTTTCCTGCGAAATATAACATAGACAAAAAAGTGAACTTAAAGTGTGAGGGGGTAAAATGCTTAATACTAAGGAGAAGTAAGTTAACAAAATGAGAACACTCTTCGAAAATAACAAATGAATACAAAAAAAAAGGTGATACTTAAAGATGACAGGCATAGACTATTATTATTATTATTATTATAGTTTTATTATTACTGTATTATTATTACTAGTATTATTATTATAGTACAGTATTATTACCAGTATAAAGGATGCAATGAAACATGAAGTGATGACACATTCATGCAAAGGAAAAAGATTGTGATTTTACATGATTTACTTTCTTTTGAATTCAGCTACATTTACACTTTAGTTTAAAAAAAAGCTAATTACCATATACAAATTTGCTAAGAAACATTAATGGAATAGGGCAGAAATATTTTAATTCAAACTCACTAGACCCCCCTAGATATTACTTCAAAATTAAGTAGGCTAAACAGGATGTAACTTTTGTTTTTTAATTACAGTAACAAGCATAGATATACACAGCAATGTGCTGCTATCCTATTCTATATGAAAGATTACACAGTGTAGATAAAAAAAACTAGCTATAAGTTCATCTAATATTCCCATCTCACAGAATGGTTAGTCATACATGGAATCAGGGGAGAAAATACCTGCCTCAGTACAAAAAACAAATTGAGGTACAGTATGTTCATTAGTAAAATGTGAAATTTCAGATTAAGCAACTCCTTTTATTTGAAACAAAAGGATTTATTTTGATGACTTAAGCAGGTCATCATTTGAACTGCTTGAAAACATTATATTGTATTTTTACTTAATGTGTATGCAGTACATGTGTGTGTGCCTAAAACTACAATTGTAAAATGTTACTTCATGACTAAATGTCTTATCAGGGATGAACGGAGGCGACAAAAGCAGGATGGCCGGAGAATAGGTCATGAACCAAGACATGAAGAACCCATTGATGTGGTAGATTTAGCATGGCTGAGGGCTAACCTTTCTTCCCTCTGGAGAGAGTTTCGAGCTTTCACTAAACACCAGGTCAGTGAGCTCAGATGGCACATTGCAAAGCAATGAATTACAGTATATTGAGTATTTTCCCAAGTTAGCCTCTCTTCATTTACTAAAATTTACCTGAGGACCACTGACACTAGTGGCCTCAATGAGGATAAGAAGCCAGTAGCTTGTCAAAGGTCCCTCCACGTGTCCTGATGATTTTTTCCGGCTGGATTTTAAAGTTCAGCAGAATTTTGACATTTATGGCTTCGGCGGGTAGGCACTTCCATGGGTTTATAACTCTGTGGGTGAAAAAGCATCGTGCTTACATTCTTATAAAGCCACTAGCACGCATAGCATTTTGGGCGGGTCCTTAATCCGAATTTTTCCTCGGAACATCACCCGCCAAATCATTTAATGCTGACAAATGTAAGGTTTTGAGGCTTGGTTATGATAATAGAGTTACAAGATACGAGCTAGATGGTGCTGAGATTGCGAAATCGGACTGCAAAAGGGATCTTGGAGTTATGATTAATAAGAATTTAAAACCAAAAATTAATGCATAAATGTTCGTAATAAGGCAAATAGGACACTGGGATTTATTTATCGAAGCGTTAGTAACACGACACCTGGTGTTGTTCTTCAGCTATAGCTTGCTCTTGTTGGACCCCATTTAGATTATGCAGTTCAGTTCTCATCATCATACTATAGAATAGATATAAATTCACTAGAACGCGTCCGGCGTAGGATGATAAAGTTAATCCCGCAAATTAGAAACCTGTCACATGAAGAAAAATTGACAAAGTTTAAATTACATTCTCTGGAAAGGCAAAGAATTTGAGGTGACATGATAGAGGTGTACAAGTGGATGAATGGACATAACAAAGAAGCTATTAATAAGGTATTAAAAGTATCAACACAAGACAAGAACATGAAACAATGGGTATAAATTGGATAAGTTTAGATTTTGGAAAGACCTGGGTAAATACTAGTTCAGTAACAGGGTTGTTGATTTGTGGAACCAATTACCGCATAACATAATAGAAGTAGGATCCCTTGATTGTTTCAAGAGTGGGTTAGACATATATATTAATGGGATTTTGTGGATATAAATAGGAGCTGCCTTGTGTGGGCCAATAGGCCTTCTGCAGTTATCTTCATTCTTATGTTCTTATGTACAGTTAAGGATTGACGTCGTCAAACATCCCCAGTCAGGATACGAACAAAGGCCTCAATAGGGGCCTACGGACTTCCTGTGATTTCAGTAGAGATCTGGTGTATGTCTTTTTACAGGTCTTTGGTTGTCCAGTGGTAGAGTACGCAACTAGCAATGCCAGGGTTGTAAGTTCACGCCATCTCATAGCCCTAGTAGATTTTCTCATTGATATATATCACATTAATGTGATTTCTATGTGTTTCTGAAGTTGGGGTGTAAGGTAGAGGACCACTTGGCCTTTCCATCCGAATGCTTGTGGGTCATACATAAAAACTTGGACTGGCTTCAGTAGGAGCTTCCAGACTTCCTGTAATTTCAGTAAAAATTCATTTGTATGATTTTTCAAGTCTTTGGTGATCCAGTGGTAGAGTACGTGATTGGCAATGCCAGGATCCTAGGTTCACGCCACCTCATAGCCCTGGTGGATTTTCTAATTGATATCTATCACGTTAGTGTGATTCGTATGTGATACTGTACACTGTACTGGTATTTTTATTTATTTATTTTTTAAATTAGATATAATGTTTTTCTTTCCTCAGGGACATGGACATACAAACCGTGGTTCTCTAGCAAGAGAACGCAGTGAGCACTCGGGAGCTAGTGAGGTTACAGAAGATCATGCCTCTTGCCCTACTGGAGTAGATGGTTGTCGCGGCAATGGAGGCCAGATCTGCAGTGGGCATGGAAAGTGCTCATGTGGTCATTGTCAATGCAACTCTGATTACTATGGCAGTACCTGCCAATGTAGTGATCATACATGTGATTTGTGAGTCTGTTTGTAGTTATAAATTATAATTGTATAATATTACTTTACAGTTTAATACAGTACATATATTATTAGCTCCAAATTATATTAATCTGACATGCTATTAAAAATAGGTAAATTTTATAAATTATGCATTTGACATTATTAGATAAATATATCATACTCACAATTTTCATATACTGTATTGCATTCATTTTCCATAGAATGAACTATTATTATTATTATTATTATTATTATTATTATTATTATTATTATTATTATTATTATTATTATTATTATTATAGATATGATGGAATGCCGTGTGGTGGACCAAGTCGCGGCCAGTGTCGTTGTGGAGGGTGTGTGTGTCGACCTGGTTATGCTGGAGAAGCATGCAATTGCCCCACTCAAACTCAGACATGTATGTCTCCAGGGAACAATAGCATATGTTCCAATAAAGGGAAGTGTGTGTGTGGAAGATGCAACTGTGGAGATGGGTAGGTTATTCATATTACACATCAATATCTAACAGTATATTCTAACAGTATTCTAACTATACACATTAATATAACAGAACCCATGAGCACCACACCAGAAACAAATACAGTTTTGATATTCCAAGAGTACGACTTAATCAAAATAGAAATGCTCTACAAATCAAGGGACCCAGAATGTGGAATGACCTTCCCAATCATGTTAAAGACTGTATCTCTCCCAACCAATTTAAGATAAAAACGAAGCACTACCTAATAAATTCCCTGTAACCTACCTTACCCTTTTATGTCTGGGGTAAACCCATGTCTGTTTTTTTTTTTTTTTAACACTGCTGTTTGTTGACCTAATTATATTTGTGCTGCTTTTTCAGCCATGTTCCCCCTTTCCTATTTTTATTTTTATTTGTTCTCAACACATTTTATACTTTAAACTCAATTAGTATTAAGTTTTAGTCTTTAATGTTTTTCCTGCCCGAAACGCTTTGCGTAATAGTGGCTTTAGGCTTTGTATGTACCTACACTCAGGTGAGGTGTAGGACTGGTAATATAAGCAGTTGATAGCAAATCATCATCAATCTAATCTCAAGAGTGATTCAGTACAGGCGCTTGAGTGATATCACACATCTTTAACATTCACCAACAACAATGTAACACTTGACATGTCCAGTACCTACCCCTCACAGGACACTTCAGCCTGGACACAGGGCAAACAGTCAGATTCCAGCCGCATCGAGCTCCACGCTCTAGTCCCGCACTCAGCTCCTCGACTCCGCCCGCATTCAGTGTCACACTCTACACACTCCCCCTCGCATCCGAGCTGCTCTCTATTACCGACCTCAATCAGCTCTCTGCCCTGTTCCAGGCTTCATCTCAATTTCTATAACACTTCATTACATTGCCAACAAACCAGCTGCTATAACCAAGACTATACTAAATAAATATAAAAAACCACTAAACTCTGTGTGTTTAATCAACCGAATACGTACACATAAACATACATTATAAACTATTTTTACTTCCTACATTTCTATTTTGCTCTGAGCTTATTTTTTTCCATAGGTACAAAGGAATGTTTTGTGAGGATACTGTATATGCAGCTGGAGTGTGTGAAAAACTGAAGCCTTGTGTTCTTTGTAAGGCTTGGAAACGAGAGTTCTCTACATGCCACCAATGTCAGATCACAGTCACTGCTGTGGATATTCTGGGTAAGTATCCTCAACAAACTTCAAATATGTTCTGAGTTCATTATTAATCAGACTGCATGGCATCAGGAGCCCAAAATGAAGATTGTTGTTCCTGTTATTACAATTAACCCTTCAAGGTCACTTATCGTCATATAATTTGTTGATTCATTAGTTACTATTGTCTGGTTGGACTGCCCACAGGATGGGTATGGAGGGTGCATAATAAATTAACTAAACTTAAAAACTATCATCTGGTTTTATACAAATTATGTAAATATGGTTAGAATTCATCTACAATGTATAGAAGTACAGTAGTGGAATTGACCAAGACCCATGCAAAAACTCTGCTGTCATTTTGTAATTGCTTACTGTGCAACAAGGTTATTGCACAGTAACTTACAGCTAGTGGCTTACAGTTAATGTCAAATCAAAATTGGGTGTTTCTCACTGGTGTTTGAATGTATTTCAGGATGGTAATACCACACAGAATTGCAGCAAAGGAGTGGGTTGCAAAACATTTCCTTTTAGCAATACCAGGAACAGGTTTAAATACAATGTGTGTAATTATTACATTGTAGTATTCAGTCACTGTTTTTTCCAATTATGTTGAACTTTCTCCAAAGCAGAAATCTCTATACCTGGATACAATAGTCCAGATGGGGGGGGGGGGGGCCACACCAGAGACTTGTACAGCTGAATGACCACCTTCTTTTTCTTAAAGCCAAAGTTCATTTGATTATTCTTATTTTATTTTTACTCCGGCTCCTACTTGTTAAGCAACTTTTAATTACTGTACTGGTTGGTGGATCATAACTCCTAGGTTTGACTGTTTTTCAATATGCTGCATGACCATGTTGTTAATATGATAGTTATAATGTGCCTGGTTATACCCAAAATCCAATGTTTTGCACGAGTTACATCATCATTGCAACCTCACTCTCTCTCAACTCACCTGCTTCCCTCTCTCACATTACAACTGATGTGTTATCACCACTCTTTCCCTATTTCATCCGCTGTTTACTCAACTTCATTCAGGAAGACCCTATTGTTACCTCAAAGAATAAAGATTCACTGATCATCCACACTTCCGTGGAAATAAACATTCTAGTTTGGCAGCAGGAAGCTGCTTCTGAAAACTTTCCCTGTTAAGACTACTCAATAACTCGGTCGATAGAGCTTCAGCCTTACACACATTGGGTCCACAGTTCGAGTCACCTAGAGCCCAGGTGAATGGAACAGTACTGTACTTCATACCTAACATGGTTTTCAGTTTTGTGCTTTCTGGTAAATTATAATATTTCTAGTGAAATATTTGATGTAAGTCTATTACTTATGTAAACAATGTTGCAGAACCATCAATGACAACTTGTGTGATGGTTAACTCTGGCTGCATTCTCAAGTATTCATACATACTACAAGCTTTGGATACATACACTGTTCTTGTGGAAAGAAATAATGTAAGTATGTAAATACTCACCACAAAATTGTTAAGGATGTGATATTGAATAAAGAATTTAAAGTAAATATTTTTGCCTTTTAATTAATTTTCTAAATATCTGTATTTTAATTGATGTAGATGGCTTTGGGATTGTCATTTATTGCAGCAATTGTTTAGCTTATTTACATCTCTATGGCTGCAACTACAGTTATTTATTTCAATCTTTTCTAATTCTAACTAATTTGCAAAAGAAGTAAGGATGCTGTAAATATTTTTTAAGTGGGGTATAATAAAATATAAGTACATTAACTGGTGAAAAAGAAGCTTATGGTAAATATGTCAGCATTGCATCAGTGTTCGTTCTCTTTAGAAATCTTGTTTATTGACATACCGTTATATTATCTACTATAGTACAGTACAGTACAGTACAGTGTGATGCAAAAAATATGCACTTCATTGCAATGTAAACCCTAAAACTAATGAATGATTTTCCTATCTAAGCAATTTTTCAGAATTTAGAGCAGAGGCCTGAACTTTCAAAATGTAGGGGCAAATTCCAGACTGACTCTGCATTGTTAATACTCTGATCATATTTTTTTTTTTATCTGGCTGCCCTATTTTTTTGTCTTTAACATTAAATTTTCTGGGCGGGAAGGAAAACTCGCACATAATATGGGGGGGGGGGATTTGTTTATTAGTTATAAATAATTTTACAAATACAGTATTACATTTAGAAATATTAATTGAATTGCACCTTTCTTATTACATTTATAAATAGGTGGATTAATCCTCGTTAAATACAATTTGCATGTACCTAGCAATGTACATTTTTGCCGCTACTCATTTCAGCAGTGTAAATTTATTGTTAGTAAAGCTTTAAACATGTTCTTGAATAATTAGCTAGCTAGCTGTGTTACTGCAGTTAACTAGTGTATCAATTTGGGTTTCCGGCGGAGAACCCCCCCCCTCCATGTACCACAGGATATTTTAAGAGCATAAAATCAGAAGTGCCCCTTGAGTTCACCCCGTGTAAAGAGGCCAGGAAGCATTGGGTCTCACGAGGAGGGTGGTATTTTTGCTTGAGGTGCAGTCGGTGGACAGTGGTTGCCTCCTCTACTGCCTGCGGTTTAAGTAGCCCGGTTTGTTGCGCGCCACCTGGCGCAACTCGATAGACTTATGTTTTCCTTTTCCCAGAAATTTCTCTGCTTTACAAGCAGTGTCCATATATCTGCTCATGTTTAAAAAAAATGTAACATTTTATGTTAGAAAAAAACAGCATTGAATAGAATGAAACTCAATTTTCTGGGTGAGCCCCGGAGGCTCACTGACACCCTCCCTCCCTCCGGTCGGCGGTTTTCATAGTTCAAGAACTGGAGTGGTGGGCAGCTCCCTTTCCCTCCCTTTGGGGGGGGTTAGGGCTAATGAGCGGGAGTGGTAGTTGCATGAAGAAGTATTGCCTGTTTGTGTTCTTTCTTGGGGAGGTATTTTGATCTTTTAGGACGCAGATTGCATAGTGCAATCAGACAGTGCTTTATTTTGATTCACCTACCTTTCTGGGTTCTTTCCTGGTCAATGGCATTCATGACATACTTTAAATGTAAAGTACATATAGGCCATTGCTCCCTGCGCCTCTCTGAGGGGCCAGGTTCTGGCTCGTGGTCCCCGGTAGGCAAAGGACTCCTGTGACTGATGATCCCAAACTAATATAACACTATATCAGTTCGGATAGCTTCCGGAAGCTGATAGGGCTTCCCACAGAAATCCTTGTTTGTTTATTATTTGAATGTGTAAGCATGTGAAAATATATATTCTATCATCATAGGTAATAAACAAAAACTAAACTTGCCGTAATAATACTAATGCAAGGTTTTTATAAGCTACAGATCTTGTAATGTCCAGAAGTTGTCCAGAATGATAAAGTCAAAATATTTAATTTTAACAGAATTTTATTATGTAATATAATTTAAAATATAAAAAGGCTGTAATTTTTGTTGTATTAACTGTATACTGTATATAACACCTCCACAGGAATGTCCGCCTCAAATTGACTAAGCAGAACTCTCAAGATAATAATCCACAAATGCAGGTCAGAGTGAGTTGTCTCAACGATGAGCAGAACTTGTGTTGCCAGCGTTACAAAAGAAGACCCACAGTGTTACGAAAGAAGACCCACGTAATTGTATTCATTGTTCTGAAGCAAATGTTGCCATGTTCTAATTACAGAGTGTATATCTAGTTATACACAGTAGTACAGTATATTGATTTCAATTCATTCAAGTAATTCAATAATATATTACTTATGTCCATGGTCACAATGACAAATGGTACAAAAATATTAACCAATTCACAAATAGGGTTATATAAGTATATATTAGACATATACTGTATATATATATATATTATATACAGCTATAAATTTTCTAAAAGATTTTTTAAATACTTTTACAGTGAAATTTCAACACAACAAATTTCAAATTTCTAGATGTCGCCTTCCATTGTCAGCACAGTGTTTGATCCGTGTCCGTGTTCTCTTAGTCATTTTCTTCCATATTAAAAGCTGAATTTTATAAATGTCCCTGATGACTGCTTTTAGGTCCTCAACATTCATGAGCCACCATTGAGAGATCTCATTCACAATGTCCTCAATTATATATGAAAATTAACCTTAGATTGTGTGATTACCAAGATTTAATCATATATTTGATGTACAGTACGGTACATACAAATTATATCAATATTTGTTGGAAATTGTAGATATGAATAAATTTTGACAAATTTTTCAGAATTAAAATTGAGGGAAAAACAAATGTGCAAAGATTTTAAAGTTGGGCTCATTTACTGAGCTACTGTAGTTGTTATATTCATGGTTATGGTCAATTTTCTGCAGATGCATTTGACTTTCACAAGACTAAAAGGCTTTACCAAATCTTTGCCACTTTATCATTCTGACTTTAAACATGATTCATTGATTTTTTATTTAATATGTACTTAGATATTACAACACATTCATTCAAGGTTTCATTTTGCTAAATAGTTTTCTATCACAAAATTCAACAAGACTACATATTATTGTAATTTTATGTTTATTTATGTTACTCTTTTTTTATATTTCTTAACTGTTTTAGACACCTGAATGTAAATAGCTTTGTAGACCAGTGTGCATCGTGTTTGGGTCAGGGAAGACTGGGGAAGCCCTGGTAGCTTCAGGGAGCCACCAGAAAGAGACATTTCATTACATTCAATGCTGTTTTTGTTTTTTTAACCTGTAAGAAAGTTAGTGTCACACATGTAGAGGTAGCACTACAGATAGTTAACCCCTGAAACATTTGCAGTTATTGATCAGATTTACTTCCCTAATAGTCACACGATACAACTTTTTTTGGGGGGATGAGGGGTGTAAGAGAGGGGAGAGGCCAAAAGTTAGTCGCTTGCTCCACGAATGTGTCAGCACATTGGGTTGGTAGAATAAATACGAAATATGGGTTGACAGTTCTTGTTTAATACTAGAGCTTCATGAAGATGAATTTACATGCTATTAGTAGCATGAATGTACCTGTATTTTGTATTAGTTTAAGTTCATTTGTATCCCAGTTCTTAAGAACAGATTTTCTACTTTTAGCATTTAATTACTGTACAACTCTCCAATAAATATATTCTATTGTGTCTTATTACAATTAATAATAATAAAATGTATATATGGTAATTCGAGATTATTAGTTATCCTCCATGATGGATTTGTATGAAAATGAAGCAGTAAATGTAATGAAATATGTTTTTCTGGTGGGACTTCCAGTAACTTACCAGGCTAAGAGCTGGTACTGTCAAGCCTTAGCTGATAACACCAGGCCTTGGAGGCCTATCCTTGCTTACCAGATGTCACAAGCAGTATCTGGCTTGCTCTACAAGATGAGGGGCATTTGAGGACCAATGATTAACCCAAACTTAAGGAGAAACCTACCAGAAAATAGAAACATAAGAACCTAAGCAGTTAGCATCAACGGGGCGAAGTCGGACTGTAGGAATATCACTAATGACGTGCTTCAGTTGTCTATTAATGCTTTTGTCGTTATTCATAATATATTTAAATGATCTAAATGTTGGGGGTTAACAATAACATCAAGAAGTTTGTGGATGATGTGACATAAAAGTGGGGTGCATAGTAAACTTGAACGAGAACTCTGCAGTACTCCTGAAAGTTCTCGTCACATTGGAGAGTCAGGCAGAGATGTGGCAGAAGGTCAATATTGATAAATGAAAAGTGCAAATTAAATTTATAAAATAGACAGTGGCACCATCTACCAGAGGATTTTATATACGTTTCTATTTTGCAAATGAGTTAGAAATATGCTAAATAATTTAATGTACCGTATTTAAAAAAAATTCCATATAATGTAGTGTACTGTACTGGCACTTCTTAAATACTAGTACAGTATATAGAATTTCATATTACTGTACTTATGGGCCAATCTAGGAGGGCCTGGCAGTGAGTGGGCAGCGCTCGGGATTCGTAGTCCTAAGGGCCCGGATTCGATCCCTGGCAGAGGCGGAAACAAATGGGCAGAGTTTCTTTCACCCAGATGCGCCTGTTCACCCAGCAGTAAATAGGTACCTGAGAGTTACAGCTGCTATGGGCTGCTTCCTGGGGGGGGGGGGGGGAGGAGGGGTTACAAAAATCAGTTGAGAGGCGGGGCCAAAGAACCAGAGCTCAAGCCCTGCAAGAACAACTAGGTGAGTACAGGACCACAGCTGCAGTGGCTTTTTTTTTTTTTTTTTTTTTTTTTTTTTTACAAGGGATATTCCTGCACGGGCCCTAAGCCTCAGGCTGGCCCACTATGCTGCTTATGTTGTCAGTCCTGCCCAATAAACTAGCTCTGTGAGATTCAAAAAAATCCCAATCATCTATAACTGTAAATTACAGGTCACGTTATTCGTAATTATAGTTTTGTTTTTAATATAAATATTTGCTATAAATCAGTTATATAATTAATAATATTTACTATTATATCTATATGCTGGTTAAATTATTGTTCTTAGGATCAATTTTAATTTCAAACTGCCTTCTCAGTGTAAAGAATTTGGTTGATTTGTGATCAATTATTTAAGAGTTGTGGGCAGCACAAGGCTACAGGTGTCATTGGTGGCCTCAGCCAATCAGCACTCGACAACCTGCATGTTGGGAACAGTATAGACGACATAACATTACAGTCAGTGGAACTACTAATTATAGGACGACTGAGTGCTCGTTACGAAATAATCTATACATAAAAATAAATAAAATAATTCATTTAAATAATAATGTTATATCTTATACAGAAAATTCATTTAATACATTTTTGAATTCCTATTTTTTATGATATTGGAAATTATAGACTTTATAGTTTAAAGAAAAGCACATCGGTGTGTGTAAGATATGGGGGAGGTGGCTGGGGTTCCCTAAGGTAGTCATTCATTAAATACAGACAATAAAACACTCCTTAGAGAGCAGAGTTTATATCTTAGGAATGAACTTTCCTCTAGTAGTAACTTAAGATAGAAAAATTTGGTGCAATTATAGAATTGGATTCCTTTTTAATCGATCTATGAGTCCAGAGTTGGAAGGGGGGGCGTCATGTCTGAATAGAGGGTTAGATTCCTTGTGGTGCAGTGTTGCTTGCCCTACAGTCAATGTAAACAAGCTGGCAACATGAGCTCCGCGGGAGGAATATTGTCCCTTTTCTTGTTCTTATTCTCTGCTTGTACCTTGATTCATTGTAAGAAGGAGGTGAGTATATGTCTACAGAATATAATGTATATGGTGGAATAATAATCAACACGGGGGAAACTTATTCTGAGGCTTTATCGTTCTAGTAATGTCTGGTCCAATAGTGAGCGAGACTAGACCGGCATTTTCTCATTTAATTGACAGTGTTTAGTAAGGTAGATATTGGTAAAATGAGCCAATGAGGAGCCCTCATTAAAAAAAAAATAAGAGAAGATTATAAGTTTCAAGAATGTATTTACTATTTGTGTGCAGAATCGCGCTATTAGCTCTTGGATCCTGCCCTTCTAACCAATCTATTTTTTTCTCTTGTGACGGGTTGTGGTATCGCAGCTATACTGAACCAAGGTGGTATGGCTCTCCGGCTCTCCATCACATAGTTAAACAAAAATGCTGCTATTGGCCCTTGCAGTGTGGAAGTAAAAACAAGTGAAATCATCAAATAAATAATTAAAACGATTTACTGAAATATTAATGAACAAAAAGGGCACCTGAGAACACTTGGCGATCATACCCTTCAAAGGTGAACAGAATAATATGAAAATTAATAAAAGAATAAACTGTGCAAGAAATACAAAAAAATAATAAATGAGTAAGTGCTGGTGGTGCTGAAGACAACTACTATACCACCAGCCCACAAGGAACTACGAAAGGAAACTTGCCCAAAACATATAGATCCAAAGTCGTTCTATGTCATTACAAGAAATAAAATAAAAACTAAGGACTTCGTAGGATCTTTAAAAGATGAGATTAACGAAACTATATAATGGACAACAAAAGAGCAGCAAACTCACACAAAATTAATATTTTACATGTGTTCACACGAGAAAGGTTAGATGACATTCCATCACCCACACAAATATTTCAAGGTGGTGAAGAGAGTGAATTTAGGAATACAGTATATCAGAAAATATGCAATTTAATTAAATTGTATACTATACTGTATAGTACATTATACGGTATTGTGGATTTATTGTTGTATCTTAATGTAAAGTTAACCTAACCATTGTGATCATATTCACATCATATATTTACCATCTTAATTTTTCTAGCCCTTTCATTTGTTCAACAGCTCACACTGTCAGAGCGTGTCCAGCAGTTGTCTGATGCAGGCCTGAAAAAACCAGTCTTACGCTTCAATGGGGACAAGTTTCGGCAGTATGTTAAAGGCACTCCTCGCAACTATTCTATGATTGTAATGTTTACCGCATTAGCGCCTTCTCGACAGTGTGGTATCTGTAGGTGGGTAAGAGTGGCTGTTGTACTTTAATGTGGGTATGGCCATGTGTGTCATTATTCCTTTAAAAAGAAGAGCTTCTTCACCAAAGTGTTTTGGCTGTAGTTTTCAATGTTTTGACATTATTTATGGATGATACACGTGACTGCAATGATGCTAGATTTCTCTTTTGAATCTGTTTTTAATTCATTGTAGCCACTGGCAACCAGTGTACATACACACATTAAGCATATCAATGTCCTCCCCAGCCAGTGGCTGAGCGGACAGAACACTGGATCCTGTGGTCTCGGGTTCAATTCCGGGCGCCGGCAAGAAACAATGGGCAGAGTTTCTTTCACCCTATGCCCCTGTTACCTAGCAGTAAATAAATACCTGGGAATTAGTCAGCTGTCACGGGCTGCTTCCTGGGGGTGGAAGCCTGGTTGAGGACCGGGCAGCAGGGACACTAAGCCCCGAAATCATTTCAAGATCTCAAGAAGGTTAAATTATTGGCCTTCCCAGGATGCAACCCTATGTGAAGCTGACTAACTCCTGGGTACTTATTTACTACTAGGTGAACAGGTTCATTAGGTGATAGGAAATGTGCCCAACCATTTCTGCCCTACCTGGGATTCAAACCCGACTGTACTACTGGGACCCTTTTGGAGGAATTTCAGTGAAAACTAGTAATTCTTAAAATTTGTTCCTGACCTCTGTGTATAATAAGGTAAGATATACATTTAAAGTAATTGGACTGTGAGGACTAAAGGAAAATTTATTGCCAAGGTTTTTGTAGAGACCTTTTATAAAATGATACAGTACTTGAATGGATGCTGTACATTAAAAACCCAGATATATTAACTATCATGTCCAAAGTTTGGCAAGCTCAAAGACATTGGACACGAGTGCCAATATTTGGAGTAATAGTAGTAGGCATCTACCAGTCTCAGGAGACTATGGAGTTGCGCTCTGGTTGTCGGTCTGGAGTGGCCTCTCCAGGGCGCAAAGCCAGGGTAGGTTGATACGGGGGAGAAGCTGTCACCCATGCAGTAGGTTCCCCCCCCACCCCCCACCCACCCACCTTTCCCTCTCCACTGCGCCAACAGTCTCCAATGGAAAGGCAAATACGTATTGGATAATTATGTATTTTTATAAATTCCTCATATAAATGCGATAGTGTTAATATGAACAAATTGGTATCCTATTACGCCCCATATCTGTAACATTATAGAGCAAACAAATGTCATTTTAATAAAAGTTCATGGTAGTTATATCACCCATGTTTTAAAAAGTTTCACCAGTACAAACATGTTGTATGTTGAATATAACAAGTTAAAATTTACAGCTGGAATATAGTTACAGGATGAGAGCCACACTCGTGGAGTCCCTTCTTCTCAGCACTCTTTATCATTGAAACTACTTGATGGTGTGGCCTCTACCACAACCTCATTAAACTTGTTCCAACCCTCTACTACTTTGTTCGCAAAAGTGAACTTTCTAATGTTCTTCCAGCAGCTTTGTTTGGTAAGCTTAAATTTATGACTTTTTGTTCTTGAAGTTCTAGGTTTAAAGTTTCAAGAATTCTGCTTTATCAGTATTGTTCATTCCCATTGCTATTTTGTATGTACAGTAGTGATTATACTGTATAGCCTTTCTCTTCTATCTTCCATCTGTGGCATATTTAATGCCTCTAACCTCTCCTCATAACTCTTGATTTTCAGTTTCAGAAGCCATTTTGTTGCATGTCTACACTTTGTAGTTTGTTGATATGCTGCTTGAGATATGGCCTTAATACAACAGATGTGTATTCCAACTTTGGTGTCTCAAAGGTCATGAACAATTTCTTCAATATTTTCCCATCCATGTATTTAATTGCAATTCTGAAGTTGGAAAGCATAGCATAGGCTCCTCACACAGTTCTTTATATGGTCTTCAGGTGATAGTTTTCCGTCTAGAACCACCCCTAAGTCTTTACCAGAATTCTTTAAAACATTTTCAAGTAATTTGTAGGCTGTGTGTGGCCTATTATCTCCAATTCTGCATTCCATAATGTGACACTTATTCACATTAAATTCCATTGCCAGGTGGTGCTCCATACTGTATTTACTTTGTCCAGGTCTTCTTGAAGGGCATGATAATCATCTACGTTTATCTTCCCTAGTATCTTGGCATCATCAGCATACATGTTCGTATATTTCTGTATTCCTTCTGATAGTGTGTTTGTAGACAGTGAACATTGCTGGTGCAAAAACGAATCCTGTGGTTCTCCACTACTGACATTTCTCCAGTCTGATACATTTTCTGTGATTACTGCCCTCATTTCTATTGGAAATTTTTAATCCATGTTAGAAGCCTCCCTGGCACTCCTCCAGTATGTTCTAATTTCCAGAACATCCTCTTATGCAGGACTTATGTAGTCATAAGAGTTTTTTGGGTCCGGATAAATATGCCATTTCTCTCCAGATGTATTATCTATTTGGTTTTAATTGTTTTCCAATGTTTTGACTACTATGCTTGTCAACAATACAGATCTATATTTGAGAGGGTCTTCCCTGTTACCATATTTGTAGTTTGGAACCACGTTAGCTTTTTTTTTTTTTTTTTTTTGTCTGCCAAGACCTAAAAAAATTGCTCCCTGCGCCTCTCTGAGGAGGCCAGGCTCTGGCTCATGGTCCCCAGCAGGCATAAGGACTCATGTGACTGATGACCCCAAACTAATATAGCACATATTGGTTTGGATAGCTTCAGGAAGCCTCTGGGGCTTGCCAAGAAAATGGCGTTTCATTACATTAAATGCTGTTTTTTTTACAGGCATGCACATGATGAGTTTCAGCTAGTAGCCAACTCCTGGCGATACTCCCAGGGCTACTCCAACAAGCTGTTCTTTGCTCTTGTGGACTTTGATGAGGGTCCAGATGTCTTTCAACAGGTATAAATATAACATCACCAATATTTAAAACAACTCCATTACATATAAAGAACATATAATCATAGGTATTCCCCAGTATATGAAAGTTAGTTCTTAATATTTGTAAAGCAAAAGTCTGCCAAATCTTATTTAACCACTTATTATTATTTATTTATTTATTATTATTATTATTATTATTATTATTATTATTATTATTATTAAATTGGGGATATGTTCTGAAGATATATTTTACACCAAAGATTTATTTAAATGACATACTGTATAACCCTTTAGCTGCAATGCTCAGCAGGAATTGTAATACCAAATTGGCTGTTCAATGCAATATTGAGACTTGTCTCCAGGTGCCTAGATTCCTAGGCCTTTAAAACACGCACACTGGCCCAGTGCATTTTACCTTTTCTTGGCAACAAACCAAAGTTAGCCCAGACTCCTACAGCCTCCTCATTCACACTTTGCTCTTGAATAAACCAATTTCAAGCATTTTTTGCCCTTCCATGGCCAGGAGCTTTGCAAATAGTCTTGTCTTTGTCATAGTTTGGGGCAGAGTGCTGGGGTGTGTAGTGTAGAAGATATTGTAAACAAGCAAGTTTTTTTTTAGGATACAGTATTTATGATTGTACTTCTGTTATCTCGTATGTATTCAGGGCTGATGCCTTCCCAACTAATAAAAGTGATAGGAGGGGGGGGGGGAGTTTTAGGGATAGTTTTTATGAATTGTTTGAATTAACAAATTTAAAGAATGTCATGTGCATGTTACTTCTAGTTATACAGTATTATGAAAATTCTCTTAAGAGTTTCATATCTTACAGTTACGGCTGAACTCTGCTCCTGTGTTTATGCATTTCCCAGCAAAGGGAAAACCCAAGAAGGTGGATACTCTGGATATTCAACGGGTTGGCTTTGCTGCTGAGAACATAGCTCGCTGGGTTGCAGAGAGGACTGATATCCAGGTTTGTTGCCCTTGCCCAAGCTTAATTTGGTGTGTATTATCCACTTTCATATTGAGTAGCACATTAGTTCTGACACAATAACAATAGACCTTTAGCAGATTCACATAAAGGCTTTGATTTATATATTTTCCTTTAAATCTTAGATGCATGATCATAAGTTAATTTTGTTTACCTTGTGGTTCATTGCCAAAGCGTTGGTTGTCATTACTGTATGTCCATTTTGCAAAATGGACATAATGACATCTAAGATTAGAAAAGTAAAGCTTCCAGTATCTTTAAACATAGATGCTTGGCTTGTGTGTTGTGAGAATTTACAAGATGGATCTCAACATAACAATTAATCACACTTCAACTATAACAAAACTATCATACATGCCCTCTATTTGTATAGCAAACTATTAAATTTGATAGTCTTTGTTGTTAATTTTTGTTTATGCATTTTCTGAACATTCCACAAATTTTCTATTTAAGGGAAGATTGTATTAATAACTGGTTAGGATCTAGTGTATGTAGGATAGGGTCAACATTCTGTACCATACAAGAGTTTAGTTTTTACTGTCCCTAACAGATTATACTAGTGCTTAAATAGAAACTGGATAATACTGTCAGGTGGGGAATGTTAATAACCTTAATAAAGTCTTTTGGGCTAATGATTAAAACTTTGGTACTGCAGAAGGTTATTGGTGGGAAAGTTTTGTATTTGCACTGCCCCCCCCCCTTCCCCTTCCTCTCCCAAAATAAATAAATAAATAAAAAATGTGTGTATATTTGTGTATATATATATATTTGTGTGTATTTGTGTGCCGACTGTTATTTCCTCGTATCCACGTGCTGCACATTTTATTCTTTTTCAGATTCGTGTGTTCCGTCCCCCCAATTACTCGGGGCTACTAGCGCTAGTGGTTCTCCTGGCACTGGTTGTTGGTCTCTTGTACCTTCGCAAAAACAACCTTGACTTCCTCTATAATAAGACCACCTGGGCTCTTGGTGCACTAGTAAGTATGAACATAAAACTAAACATATTGGTTGAATTATTGTCCAGGTGACCTTACTTATTATTTTCTATAAATAATGCTATACAGTATTAGCTTTCCAGCCAAAATTTTCTGAATAGTTTGTAGTGACCAGCAAAGAAAAGTGTTAGACGGAATTGTCTAAACTTGCTAGGTGGAATATAATTTGTGATGAATGTTCATAGAAGGTCAATGAGGTGGCTGCTGTAGAGGTAAATGTGTTTGTTTACTTAAAGGTTCTACATATACATACATGGAAGAATATATGAAAGGTTAATTGGAGAATAATGCATTAAGAGATTTTATATTTTAAATAGGGCAGGCTCACAATTATCATCTCAATTCAGTGTGACATTCCCATGGCACCCTATAAGTCTGAATTTTTATATTAATTACTATTAGCAAATAATGGCTTAATGATAGTTTAAAACTCCCACAGCCATTTCATTCTTCTCTTCACTGCATTTGATGGTTTCTAAGTAAACCTCGTCCGCACCTCTCCGTTTCCTCCACATTGACACTCCTATTTAATTTTTATTTTTTCTCCCCGTCTTTACATATCTCTATTCTTATCCTTAATAATCCCATACTATAGTACATATCTCCATATTAAACTCCTTTTCTAAATATAAACATATATTACACTCCTTTCCAAAGTAATAGCCTCTTTTCTCTGAAGAATTTTTATTTGCTTGATTAAATTATTTTCCACGAAGATAGAAATAATGTTAATGAAAAAATCTAGTAAAAGTAAAGTTTCTTGTTTTAATTACCTAAGAAAATACAGTAAGGTATTTGTGTTCAAAACGCATATAAAAATAAAATAGTTTTGAAAAACTACAGTATGCAGGTGGAAACTTTTAGTGAATTGCACAGAAAGAAATTGTAGCTGCTTCCATAAGTATCACAAAGATAAGAAAACATAAAACTTGACATAAAGAGATGTAAATTAGTAAGGTATTGGGAGTTGGGTCTCGCTTCCCTGCAGATGCTGGTGCTCTTTTTACCTATGTTCTGTGGAACATTATAAGTTGATATTAATGAGTAAGGCAAGTTGTTTTGAGAAACTTGGCTTAGGTGCCTGAGCACTTGGCCACATCTGCCTCGAAATTGGGAGGGAAAGGAAATTATCAGGAGAAAATGCCACGCCACCATGACTAAAACTGGGAAGGGATCAGGATAAATGGGATGGGATGGGACAGGGGGAATGGTGCCCAACCACTTGGATGGTTGGGGATTGAATGCCAACCTGCATGATATGAGACCATAGCTCTAACAGTCCAGCCTAAGTGATTGGGCAGAGGAAGAAGAATTATCAGGAGAAAATGCCAAGTCATTACAACTATATCACACTTGGAAGGGGTCAGGATAAGGATTTGGAATGGGATGGGGGGGGGGGGAGGAAGGAATGGTGCCCAATCACTTGGACAGTCTGGGATTAAATGCCGATCTGAGAGGGAAACCACACACATGCACTCATGAAAAAACACTATTTGTTACTGTTGTATTGAATGTTAAGTTATGGATAGTTGTTTTGTTTTATAAAACTATTAATAGAGATGCTAGGAGGTTTTTAAAAGTATAGTTTTCATACTACTGTACTGTATATTGCTTGTTCTTATATGAACCTTGGGTAAATGCAAATTTATAATGCTTTTATAAAAAAAAGCTATCTAATTAAAATGTAAAAACTTTCAAACATTCAACAGGCTTTCACCTTTGCAATGACATCAGGCCAAATGTGGAACCACATTCGAGGACCACCCTTTCTGCAGAAAACCCAAGCCGGGAATATTGCATATATTCATGGATCATCACAGGGCCAGTTCATTGTTGAAACCTACATTGTTGCTATGCTCAGTAAGTTTACTTGTAAATATATTTACATTACTATAAAATGATTGCTACCATCTTCCTGAAATTTTAGCAAAGTTGTGTGTGCTTGATTACTAATGTAGTACTGTAGTGTAAAGGAGTAAATAGGTACCTGGGAATTAGACAGCTGCTATGGGCTGCTTACTGGGGGTGTGTAACAAAACGGAGGCCTGGTTGAGGACCGGGCCGCAGGGATGCTAAGCCCCGAAATCATCTCAAGATGATATGTATACATATCCATCTCTTACATATAGTTACAGAATGAGAGGTATGCTTGTGGTGTCCTGTCTTCACAGTACTCTGTTGCCAAGTGTTGCATCATGCATTTCAGGTCTTCTTGAAAGACATAACGATCGTCTAAGTGTCTAATGTTGTCTAGTATCTTGGCATCATCAGCAAACATGTTCATATAATTCTGCATTTCTTTTAGTAGATTGTTTATATAGACGATGGACATAACTGATGCTTGAACTGAGGACTGGTACTCCACGGGTAACACTTTCCCAGTCTGATACATTGTCTCTTATTGACAACCCCCCCCCCTCCCTCCCCCACAGTGTCAGATGTGTGTGTCAGTCGTCCAGTACATGGCAATAAATGCAGTCAGTCAACCTTTAAATCTGTGACTCTCATGACTCTCACAGAAACTAAGTAGGTTTGTTACAGAGGGTCTTCCTGATCTGATCGAGAACTAGTGTGTGTGTTATGCACTCATGCACATGTACCTGATAGGTGTAGTTGCCTAACAAGTCTAATTTTCCTGATATATTTTTTCAATTATCTTATGGAATGATACTGTGTAAGATTTGTCAAAACTAGACACAAATTTGATTAAAACTAACATAACTTGTTTCTAATATATTAATAATGTTAGGATAAAACCAATTTGGAAAATTTCAAAATGACAAAAATCATTCTGCCTGTTAGGCAAATCAGGCTTGTATTTCTAGGCCAAATAGTGCAGTTCTGGCTATTAGGTACAACATGTATATGTATAAAATTCCATGCTGTAGGTATTTAAAGGGTTTATTAGTTTTGTTTATATTTTCATCATAACTTTAGTATTTTCAAAATTATACCTCAAGACTTAAGTTAATATATTCAATGTAAAGTGTGGTAATCAGAATGATCATACCTGCAATGTTTCTCCCTTGATTAGTAGGTTTTTTGTATCATTTATATAATTGTACTCTTCTAGATGCAGCAGTTGTATTGGGCATGATTCTAATGACTGAAGCTGCCAATAAGAGAGACGATGTGCGGAAACGACGTATCTATGCCATCATCGGCCTAGGCCTTGTTGCCTTCTTCTTCTCTCTGTCTCTGTCCATATTCCGTTCAAAAGCTCATGGATACCCATATAGGTAAGTCAGTGATATAATTATGTAAGAAAGGATTGTCTTCAAAATAGTTTTGAATTTGTGCAGGCTGGCTTATGTGTGTAATTACCTAAGTGTAGTTTATGGATGAGAACTATGCTCATGGTGTGCCGTCTTCCCAGTATTCTGTTGTATAACACTTTGAAACCACTGATGGTTTTGGTCACCACCTTCTCACTTAGATTGTTCCAATCTACCACTGTTTGCAAAGCAAAATTTTCTAATATTTTTTCGGCACCTCTGTTTTCTTGGCTTGAATCTGTGTTCTCTTGTTCGTGAAGTTGCTGGTTTCAGGAATTCCTTTGTCAATTTGGTCTATTCCAGTTATTATTTTGCAAGTGATAATCATATAACCTCTCGTTCTTCTATCTTCGGCATGCTAAACGCCTCTAGTCTTCTCGTAACTCTTATTTTTCAGTTCCGGGAGCCATTTTGTAGCATGCCGATGCACCTGTTCCAGTTTATTTATGCGTTTCTTGATATTTGGGCACCATACAACTGCTACATTTTCCAATTTTGGTCTCGCAAAAGTCATGAACAGTTTCTTTAGTATTTCACCATCCATATAATTAAAAGCAAGTCTGAAGTTGGAAAGCGACGCATATGCTCTTCTCACAATGTTCGTGTTTCTCTGGTGCCGGCTTACTATCCACAACCACCCCTAGGTCTCATTCTTTATTAGTTCTGTTTTCCTTTGCACATAATTTATAAGTTGTGTAATTAAATAAGTAATTACCTAAGTGTAGTTACAGAATGAGAGCTACGCTTGTGGTGTCCCGTCTTCCCAGCACTCTGTCATATAACGCTCTGAAACTACTGACGGTCTTGGCCTCCACCACCTTCTCACCTAACTTGTTCCAACCGTCTACCATTGTTTACGAAAGTGAATTTTCTTATATTTCTTCGGCATTTTTATTTAGTTTAAATCTGTGACCTCTTGTTCTTGAAGTTCCAGGTCTCAGGAATTCTTCCCTATCAATTTTATCGATTCCTGTTACTATTTTGTACGATTTAATGCCTCTAATCTCTCTTTGTAGCTCTTTCCCTTCAGTTCTGGGAGCCACTTAGTCACATGTCTTGCACCTTTTCTAGTTTGTTGATGTGCTTCTTAAGATATGGGCACCACACAACCACTGCATATTCTAGCTTTGGCCAAACAAAAGCCCGGAACAATTTCTTTAGTATTTTGCCATCCATGTATTTAAAAGCAATTCTGAAATTAAAAAGCGTAGCATAGGCTCCTTGCACAATGTTCTTTATGTGGTCCTTAGGTGATAGTTTCCTATCTAGAACCAACCATAGATCTTTCTTTATCAGAATTCTTTAATGATTTCTCACATAATATATAGGTTGCGTGGGGTCTTTGTTCTCCTATTCCATAACATGGCATTTATTCACATTAAGTTTCTTTTGCCAGGTGGTGCTCCATATACTTATTTTGTCCAGGTCTTGAAGGGCATGACAATCAAGTTTCTTATCCTTCCTATTATCTTAGCATTGTCAGCAAACATGTTCATATAATTCTGTGTTCATCTGGTAGATCATTTATGTAGACAATGAACATCACCGGTGCTGTGGTACTCCACTTGTGACATTTCTCCAGTCCGATACATTGCCTCTAATTACTGCCCTCATTTTTCTGTCGGTCAGAAAATTTTTCATCCATGTTAGAAGCTTACCTGTCACCCCTCCAATATTTTCCAGTTTCCAGAAGACCCTCTTATGTGGAACTCTGTCGAAAGCCTTTTTTAGGTTCAGATAAATGCAGTCAACCTAACCATCTCTTTCCTGTAAAATCTGTGGCTTGATCGTAGAAACTGAGTAAATTTGATACACAGGATCTTCCAGATCGAAAAACATACTGTCTGTCTGATATTATATCATTTCTCTCCAGGTGTTCTTCCCATTTAGTTTTTATTAGTTTTTCCAATATTTTGACTATTACACTTGTCAATGATACAGGTCTATAATTGAGGGGATCTTCCCTGGTGCCACTTTTGTAGATTGGAACTACGTTAGCTTTTTTTTTTTTTTGTATAGGTGTGTGTGTGTGAGAGAAATCCGAGAATTGATCTTGGATCCAGGATCAATTCCAGGGCTGATACAGGAACAAATGGACGAAATTTCTTTCATTTGATGCCTCTGTTCATCTAAAAGTGTGTGCACGTGTGCATGCATGTTTAAAAAAAACACAAACAAAAATTGTATAGCCTTCCCAGCTGGTTTCCTTTGGATAATTACTTGCTTATGTAGCAGGTTCCAAGGAAAGTATCAGGGAACAATCCACCTCTTTCTCAAATGTGGGAAATGGGAGGAAAACTCTACTCTTAAGATAATGGTCATAAGGTACTTAAGTTAAATGTACTGTATATTAATTTCATGCTTTTAACTTTCTTTTCAGCTTTCTTTTGAAGTAGACAAGAGAAGGCAGAGATGGAAATGCCAGCAACAGTTAGATATTTTTTACTTGGTCAGTGTGAGCCTTGTATAGTTACTCTTGTTCTGTTTGTATTGACTGTTGCCTTACCCAAGTGTAAAGATATTTGAGAAATGCCTATTTATTCAGACAGTTTATTTTATTTTTAATGTTTTGTAACAAACATTGTAGCTGATCATATGCTTGTGTAACATTGTGGATGGATTTATATTTTATATTTGCTGCAGTCGTTCATTGCATTCCAGAAACTAACTGCTTCTCCCATGTATTTGTGCACATTTTGGAAAATTATCATGCGATATTTGTTTGTCCATATACAACCAAAGCTCTTATTCATTTACTACACTATTAGGGGGTTTGTAAATATTAGTAAGATTTAAATTTATTGTTATATAAAAAAATTATGCAGTTGTATCTCTCCCATAACATTCATATCAAGTTTGCACAGTAAACTATATTTTAATAAGTATTCATTCTTGAAATTGTACTTAACTAATATTGCATTAACGTTAATTGATACCCGTGTAGAAAAACGGCTTTTAGGCCCCCCCCCCCAATACCTGGCTCGTGTGCACGTATTTGAACAATTGATACACACCTGAAAATGAACTGGTTAATGTTTTGGTCCATCGTGGACTTGATTATGGGCCAGGATGGACTGAAATGTTGTAAGTTCTTCATTTTCAGGTGTGAGATGTCAGGCTCTTAAGTCACATAAGAAATTTGTACTTTTATTGAGTTATGAATAATAAATATGAACACTGGGACCATAATACAGAGTTTGCTTAATGGTACACCTTGCTCACTGTTGTTAGCTGCATTTCTAGTTCTACACGAGGATGCATTTTTCATACCATGTTTAATCAATGTGTAGTGCTGTATTTTGTTAAGAATCTCATTGGAAAAAATTTCATGTTCCAGACCTAACCTAACCTAACCTCTCTCTCACACACACACACACACACACCAACCAACCAACCTTAGTCCTGGCTTTGTTGCTGTTGATGCCTCCCTTTCACAGTACATAAATGCTCCAACCTTCTTAAACATAACCCCCGAGTTAAGCCTACTCATTATTCTTCCCTTCCTCCTATTCTTACCCCTCTCCATTCTTCCTGCATCCCATTTGTACCCTTCATCCTATTCTTGCCTTTCACCTTACGCTTTTATTTATTGGCCTGTTCCTTCCATTCTTCCTCACTTGATAATGGTCCAGGACTAACCAAAACATCGCATTTCTTTATCTTCTGATGTGGTTTTGGTAATCCAACAGAATGCTACATGTTGAAAATGTAGCTGGACAATTAAACATATCTGGGTAATAAAATATAAAATTAAGTTTGTATTAGAAATGGCTAAACTTGTCATTTTTTATTAAAGTATATTTTGTTGCATTTAACACAGCAGTTCATCAAATTGCACATAGAGCAATTTCATATAAAATACTTTATAGTGTAGCATGTAAACTGCATACTCCTTCCACTCAGGAAACTGTCAAATCTAAACAGGTAAACACACGCTTCAGGAACAAGTCATTCCTGATGTAGATGTATTATGTACCGTGCTTGCATAACATAAAATTATAAGTAATCTGTTAATCCTAACTGGCTTCAAGGCTTCACTTTTCACATAAATGTAATTAAACCAAAAGTGTCATACTACATTTTCTTTAATGTTGTACCAAGTTGATCAAAATATAACTTAACAAATTTGTTATATATTAAAAGAAAACATAGTTATCAACCAAGTGTGTGTCCTTGTCCACGGAAGGCTCCTCGAGTCCCCACACCGCCACCATCTCGGGGAGCTACAGGGGCATTGCCAAATCTTGCAGCACCACCCACAGTTGGAAAGTAGTAATACCTGAAAAAATAAAAGGTCTTCAAAAATGCAGTGTGCAGTGTTTATAATATAAATAGGTTACTATCAATGATTTTCATGAAATGCCTTTGTTGTATACTAGAAAAATATTTAGAGATAATACAGAACAGTACTTGAAAACATTCTCTATATAATGACTTGCCGATATAAAATTTGTAATACTATTCAACGAACATTACATATTGAAGTGTTCTACAAACGCACGTTCTGAACGACGTATATTATCATTAACCCTCATTTCCCACATTCATGGGGTCAGAGGGGGGAAAAATGAAAGCCTGGCAAAAAAACGTGGAAAATTTCAGATTACTTTCATTAAATAATTCATGATTCAGTGTTGAAATCTATGACAAAAGACAATAATAAATGGGACACTGTATACCTAGCATTTATTTGATAAATGCTAAGTTTGTACAGTACCTATTATTGAGGGGGGAACAAAAAAATGCACAAACTAAAACATGCACAGCTCTCGTTTTGCAAGGAGAGCTGTAAACTGTTGTAATAATGAGAGGCGGATGACATAAGATGATATACGATGAGCAAACCTCTCATCTTGTAATTACACACAAAAGTATGAAAGGTACTTACAAGAATTGAGGGGTTTGCAATAGTTTCCTTCCACCAAAGTCTTCTGGATACTTGAACATAAGGAAGAAGTACAGATGTCCAATGAGAATTCCTACCAGCTCCATCAAACCGCTGTTGGCAAAAGAAAACCCTTGTTAAAATTTATAAGAAAACAGAAGTAATTCTTCTCCCTTGCATTGGCATTTAAAGTAGTAAAACTGAAAATTTAAATGAAACTCTAAACCACATATGGCCACGTATAAATTGTCATGTATTGCATTTTATATTAAACAAAATTCATAACTAAAAAATACTCCATTTCTGGTTTTGCTTCCCTCCCCTCTTCCATTTCAGGAAAACTTTTGGATGCATGCTTGGCCTTTATCTCCATTACGTGCGTGGCTGTAGCCATCACACATATATGATGTTCGTTCTTCAGATACAAAGATCACCATGACTTCAATATATCAGGTCAAAGGTCGGTGGCTGTGTGCCAGATGATGGAGGATGAGACCAATCTGGGTCAGAAAGGCTCACCCCCACATGGTACATTTTAGGGTGGGTGCTACTGCAGAGGTGGATGTTGCTCTTGCTTTGCACGTGGCGCATTTCCTCTAGGCCTCTGCAGTCTATATATTTTCTGCCACAGGGGCCTGTGGCGATTTTGCTTTTCCAAGTGGTTACTTAGGAGTCCCGAGTAAGCAACTCCCAAGTAATGGTGTTGATGTCCAGGCCTTTGAGGGTCGCCTCGAATAGATTCTTCTGCTAAACACCCCCCCCCCCACACACAAAAAAAAAAAGACTATGCCTTGGCATAATTCTCCATACAGCAGCTGTTTAAGCAATCAGCTGTAAGGCATTCTGGCAATGTGACCTGCTCATCAGGCCAGAGTTTTCTGTAGGAGAGTAGACGCTGGGGAAAACCAACCCTGTACAGGACCTCCGTGTCTGGGATTTTGTCCTGCCACCTGTGGTGGCAGTCTGTGCAGGTAGCTCACGTTAAAAGTGATTTAGCTGTTAGGCGTGTCTGCTGTAGACAGTCCAGGTCACACATACATACATATATTACTGCATTTCATGTTACCCCAGGGTTGTGTAGGTAGGTGGTCTGTATCATACAGTGTCTCCCTCTTTGTTCAGAGGGCTACTGATTAACCATCTGTTGATGGTACTTTCTGAATCAGATGGTCTGACTTAACTAAACTTTGTAAATTTTAAGCCTCTGACACTCGAATGGCTTCAAGACTGCATGCTCTGCTGTTTCGGGACTACTGTATCTTGTTCTGGGGTCGTATTCATTTGTTACTGGACCATGTCATCAGCTTGGCACGTGCCTTATGCCCAGCTCGGCCTTTCCTGATTTCTGTGCTTGGCTGTTTCCAAGCTGTGTGCCCAGATGTTCCTGGGCTGCATGCCCAACTGTGCCTGGAGTTTTCAGGCTTTGTACCAATTTGTTTCTGGTCTGAATGTTCAACTGCTTCCTGGCCGAGTGTTTGGCTGTTTCATGTGCGAGTACTGTACCTGGTGTTCCCTGGCTGCATTTCAAAGGTTTCACAGTTCCTGGGGTCTGTGGACCCTGGGTTTCAGATCCCTTCAGTTGGGGGTTTCCTGCCTGTTGGTTTCTTGTGTTTGGGGTGTCCTAAACCTAGCCAAGCTTGTGTTGCACTTTCACCATTAAAGATGATATATGGTCCTCTTTGCCCTGGGCTGTTTAGTCATCTTCTCACAGGTTAGCCCAAGCAGTTTTCTGTATGAGATCTGCAGGCCTCTAACAAGGAACAGTTGTGAAT
Organism: Procambarus clarkii; assembly: GCF_040958095.1. Taxonomy (NCBI): domain Eukaryota; kingdom Metazoa; phylum Arthropoda; class Malacostraca; order Decapoda; family Cambaridae; genus Procambarus; species Procambarus clarkii. The sequence continues at coordinate 6,988,943 of NC_091175.1, read as the reverse complement.
TAGTATAGGAGAGCTACTAAGGGGAATCTTCACATAAATCAAGCATTGATTGTAATGAAATACCCATTTCATGGTGGGCCCCCTCAAGGGCTTCCTGTCCCTGCCCTGTTCCCCCTCTCTTCCATGTAGAATGGGAGAGTTCCTTTTGGGCAGCTAGTTTGTAATGGCTTTGCTGACTGGAGCTTCAGATGACCTGGGCCACCTCCTGGTGGAAGTAGAGTGCAACAGGGTTGGTAACATCATGGTAATAATTACTTTCAGCATTACCTTTGGGTCCCTGATTTTGTTTAAGCAATAACCTATTTTGTTACATTTATGCCTTCTGGCGGAGTCTTCTTGTTTTGGCTAGATCTCTAGTCCTCAAGTTTCCTTCACTTTCCCAGAGTAAACTGGATTCTGATCATGGCTTGTGGTAAGTTAAAGTAGGTCTCAGAGGAGTGGTGCGCATCTCTTTAACACATGGCCTAACAGGCACTTGGCAAAGGGAAGCTACAAAGGTCACCACCAGAACAATAATTCTTTAATGTTGGGATTTAGGCCAAGGGCCAAGTACTGGAGCAAGTTAGATTATTTAAGTTCTTAAATGTACTTTTTATTTTACATGAAACTAAATGTAGGTGATCTAGGACCGGCAACTTAATCTTAACCATACAGGCATACCTCAGAATAAGAGTTTAATCCGTTCCTGGAGACGCCTCGCCTTCCGAAAACTCGCATTCCGAAGTTAATTTCCCCATAAGAAATAGAGGGAAATGAATTAATCCGTTCCTGACTACCCCAAAAACCCCACATCAAACTAAATTTTTATACCTAATTTACCTAATTCATCTAAATAAACCTACAAAACTGTGTTCCAGTTATTACTTACCTTGCTGTCGAGTGCTGTAGGCGTATGGAAGATGGTGAGGAGGGGGGAGGAGGAGAGGAGTTACTGTTTGGAAGGGGAGTCCCCTTCCATAATCACATCACATAACCCCATGCCTTGTAACACTATGGATACCACTTCTCTTTCTAAATTTTTCAAACCAGCCCCTGCTTGCCTTAAACTCTTTCTTATCTGCATCACTCGTTGCAGGGGTATTCTTCAGAAGGTCTTCGTGCAACACCCTGGCTTTCTCACAAATAATGGCCTCCGAAACACTATCACCCCTCAACTCCTTGTCGTGTATCCAAATTAATAACAACTTTTCCACTTCTTCAAGTATTTGTGGTCTTTGTGCCGTTAATGTTCTTACTCCTTTTGCCACTTTAGCACCCATAATCTTATTTTTCTTCTTAAGTATAGTGCATATTGTTGATGTGGCTTTGTTGTACTGCCTACAAAGTTCAACAACACGTGTACCGTTCTCATGCTTCCGAATGATCTCTTGTTTCTCCTCTATTGTCATCCTCACATGAGCTTTCTGGCCTTTATCCTTACCACTGGCTTTCTTGGGACCCATGGTGAGATATATAATAACAAATTGTATAGACAAATCACCAAAAATCCAACAAAACACTGAAAATCCGCGAGAAGAATTGATGTGGGGGTAGTCACTGAGCGCGAGACAATAATAAACTGAGGGGCGGAGGGGCGACGAACGCGCTAGGTCGGCTGTACGCGTATCAACAAACTCGCGCCCAAACTCGCCTCCCGAAGTAACCCTCGCCTTCTGAGACAAATTTTTGGAGTAAATACACCTCGCCTTCCGAAAACCTCGCATACAGGGACAATCGCATTCCGAGGTACCACTGTACTTCGTAAATTTCAAATATCAAGTATTACTGAAGCTATAATAACAAAGCACAGAAAAATAATCTAGCCTCTACTACTACTGTCAACTTGGACACCACCCCCAGATGCTAATGTTTAATACTCCTATTTCTGAGCAAGTTGCTTTCTAAGGCAGCGGCACTGTGCACTGCTCACCCCGTAGGCTTTTGTTTATATTATTCCTTTGTTTTCTCTGGGCTGATGTCTTCCCACCCAACAAAAATGGGAAATGGGGGAAACATAAGAGGTGTTGATGGGGAAACATCAGAGGTCCGTAGTTGTTCAATGTCCTACCAGTGACTATAAGAAATATTGCCGGAACAACCGTTGGACATCTTCAAGAGAAAACTAGACTCTTTTCTAAAAGAAGTTCCGGACCAACCGGGCTGTGGTGGGTATGTGGGCCTGCGGGCCGCTCCAAGCAACAGCCTGGTGGACCAACCTCTAAACAAGTCAAGCTTGGCCCCGGGCCAGGCTTGGGGAGTAGAAGAACTCCCAGAACCTCATCAAGCAGGTATCAAGGGGGGTTAATAATAATGAATTAATTTATATAAATACTTAAGACGAATATATCAGACCCGAGTGACTCACCTATGCACAATGACCACGTTGAATATCAAGATGACCCAGGGCAGGTACATGGCTTTGAACTGCAACCCGAACCAAAAGGTGACAATAGTATCTTTATTAAGCTGACACCACACATAGATGACAACCAGCACCATGACATCCATCAGGAGGGGAAACCCTGCTAGCAGTGCCACAATCACAGAACAGGTCCAGCTGAACAACAGCATAAAGAGGTAGTCAGCTGGTCTTTGAGCAAACATGCCTGTAATAAACATGAAAATAATAGGATGATTATTATACATACCAATAAGCAACCAATAAGCAATGATATTCAAATAAATGAAAAGATGCATTACAAACCCACAAAAGATGAACACAGTACTGTACACTTAATTTGGAACCCTTCTAAATTAGCATTTACAAATTTATTTAACAAAATTCCCAAAAAGTTATAACATTACCTTGGTCTTGTCATTACAATATTTAAAAATGCTGTAGTTGACATCCCTGCCCAAAACTGGCCCTTTTGACATTGATCAGAAAACTTTATAATAAAAAGGTCAAACCATTCTTCAATAGGAAATATGCCAATGGTTTCACTTCCTACATCTGGCCTATGTAACAGCTCCTGCATGAGCTTAGATCTTTTCAAATCCAAATGTTGCTAGGAGCCACCTCATAAAGCCACTATCACTGGCTCAAAGCAACCCAGACACCCATTCTATACTAAGGCACCCAACTGACATCCACACTGGCCAGCCTAGCCAACATGCCAATCAAACAACACCACACACACACCAATAACATAACAGATCCACACCCAATACCAACCCAAGGTGGACAGGCCATTCACCCCACTCATCCTCTATCCTAATCCATCCTATCCCCCATCCTTTGGTCATGAAAACCCAAACAATCCCATTCAATGACTCTGTAAATGGTCTCGTACAACTAATATTCAGTGACACCATTAATTTTTTTTCCACAATGACATAATCTATGTAATAATATTGAAATGGGAGGTCAAAGGCCACAAATAGGTCACTATAATTTGGAAAATGAACGAAGACTTAACACTACCTACCCTAACAAGATCCTAGTCAACATCATAGGTTTCTATGCATAAACGATAAAGAACAAACAATCAAAATCACAGGGAAGTGCATTACTTTCAAGACCAAGTCAAATGACATCCACAATCCTTACTTTCAGACTATAAATCATCAATGGTACCCCCTGAAGATCCCGAGGAATGGGAATCCCCCTCAACACCCAATTTGTTTAATATTTAATTTTAATACCCTATTACTGTATATGGTTGTATAATAGCATAAAACAGTGAAAAGCTGCATAACAAACAATGCAGGTGGTTGTTTGTAGGATCCCGTGTAATGTACTTAATTCTCAAGAATACAAGAATAAAGAAAACTGCAGAAGGTCTATTGGGTCCTTCCATGTCAAATCATCATGAAAAAGTGGACATCTCAACCTGATCATCTCAGACTTTCATAAAATTTGGCAGGATGGTGGAAGACATGAAGTAACTTGAAAATGCAAAATTTTATCACTCAGTAATGAATGATAATCATACAGCATGGTTATCAATGAGGAAAAATGCAAAACATTTGCTTAAAAGTTAAAAAAAAAATTAATAACCTTACTTCTAATTGTGGTAGAACTTGCACCATTCCTTTAACAATTTCACATTCTGATGTAAAGCACAAACATATACAGTGTGTGTACCACTTGCTACCACAATAACACAATGTTTAGGATGTACAGACAAATCTTGACAACCAATCTTCAACCCCAGGATGTGACTGTTTACAGAACACACACACTTCTGCAATATTGTTCAAGACCAGCCTCTCTTGTATGTGCTCTTTTGCACCACCTCTTCTAACATTCACAGTCCCTCTTACTAGGCATAATTCTGCTGACATCATTGCAGGAAAAGTTCCTCACAGTCTCAGCAATATCTGGGTCCAAACTTCTTCCTGGTTTAGGAGTTGGTGATGACAAAATCCCTAACTTACTAATTGCTTAACTTTATTCATCATGTGGTTACTTGTATGAGGACATTCTTGCTCTATTCTTCTAGAAAGAATAGGACATTCTTGTTCTATTCTTCTAGAAAGAATAGGACATTCTTGCTCTATTCTTCTAGAAAGAATAGTCTTTAGAAAGAAGTGTCAAAATGTTAACCTTATAATTTTTTAGTAGTTTTTCAAACGTTTCCTTCAGTTGTTGCAGTATGGCATCATCACACCACTTTAGCCATCGTTTGACCATCGCCCGTACCTCCGGATTACCAGGCACAAGTTGTTTGGCTGGCATGTGCCAGCCTTTCTTGACTTTCACAACCTTTGCAATTTTAGTAGGGATTTCTTCTGCAGTATGTTCCTGCCTTCATTCTCTTTCTCTTGATAGGCAATACTCTATTTAGGCAATACACTATTTAGACTTTTATTTAATGATTGTATAACTGATTCAGTCCTGTGTGTCCACCTCAGTGTCACTTTTTTCCATCAACTGATGTGTCTGGACCTTCCTCATTAATAGAATCCCTTATAATGTTTTTCTTACAGTTGTCACATAACATTTTTTTTTTATCTACTGCCACACACATTTCACCAAGTTATCTGGTTGATACCTGCTTGATAGGGTTCTGGGAGTAGTTCGCCCGGCCCGAGGCCAGGCTTGACTTGTGAGTTTGGTCCACTAGGCTGTTGCTTGGAGCGGCCCGCAGGCCCACATACCCACCACAGCCCGGTTGGTCCGGCACTCCTTGGAGGACTCACTATTCACAGATCCATCTGTCCAGGTACAGTATACTGTATCTGTTCCTTGTACCACTTGTCCACACCACAGAAGATCCAGCAAGATGGAGAAGCAGTGATGCCAAATGGAAATCTTCAAAAAGAGCTAAATCTGTTAGCAATATGAGCTAAAAGATCAAGGACTAATAATTTAATTTGTAGCTTAGTTCAAATCTGAACACACAAAGCTGTCATCTACACATCAATTTTTATGTCAGTTTCAATAACTGTGCAGAGAATGTGATAATAATTATAATAATAATAATTTTTATTTAGGCAAAGGTACATACATAAAGAGATTTTACAAAGTTTGTTGGCTTTATAGATAAGAGCTAGTACATACAATGCCTAAAGCCACTATTACGCAAAGCGTTTCGGGCAGATCATAAATTAGGAGCTAGAAGTGAAATAACTGGAGCCCCCACCCTGCGTTCCCACATCCCCTGAAAGCCAATCCAAAGACAGCTCCAGAAGACGCAAGACAGAGGCCAAATGACCGCGAGTCTGAAGGCATCTGATGTTACATAGGAATTTATTCCATAAATCAACCACCCTATTTCCAAACCAGTATTTACCCCAGGTCTTTTTTTACAAATAAAAACGGCTGTGTACAAATATTAAATTAATTTAAGTAACAAATATTGTAACACATGTTATTTAACGTACTGTAATTATACAAATTAGAAACGTATGCAAATCATATTTCATATTTACCCGTTTCTAACCTCAGTGAGTAGTTGTACAGGAAGTAGAGGTTAAAGAGAAAATGCATACTAGTAGGGTAGTACAACAATGCTGTCACTGGCCGCCATAGCTGTAAACAAAAAAACAAAAATTTATTTGAGTTGTACAGTATATTAATAAGCACCTCTCTGAGCATTATAAAAAGCAAGCAAGCCTTTAGTTCTTTACTCTATTTTCAAATGGATATTTCATGTGTAATATCAAAATAAAAAAGCAGCACCGTAATAAAAATAATTGTATCAATAAAGTACAGTATATAGTGCAGTACCATCTTGTACTTGTGATAATGTTAAAATACTGGCTTATGCTCCCTCATGAAAGAGCACCACAATTCAGTCAACACACAGCCTCCACAGCACTGATGGATGATGTGCAGACTCATGCTAGCCTTCTGGAAGATATATGTAGATAGGAGGAGAGGAAGGGTTTGAAGATGATTAAGTACAGTACTGTACTGCATACAAAAAAGTAAGAAGGCAATGTGAATGCACAAAATACTGAGAGGCATAAAACTGAATGGAAGTTGTTTATGAGGAGGAAGTAAATGTATTGTATTTGATAATTCACTTGGAGGACAGTACATGGTCTTATAAAGTGGGGTGAAGTACTACTATGGATTACTGCTAGTGTAAACAATGCTTGTTTTCACTCATAATGCTACACAGGTTGGTGTTAATGATATAATGGATGTGGTATTTTTATTTTAATATCTGTAGCCCTCTTTCACTATGCTACAGTATTTGCTGTTTTCTATCAAAGGAAAATGGATGGATGTTTTCCATCCCCCCTCATCAAAGGGAGCATATGGTAAAGAATGAATTAGTAGCTATCATCATAATACTACTCACCTGAAAACCATTAAAGAGACGGTCAGCATCCAACACTAACCAATAAACATTGATTAGCTGAAATCGACCCAGCAATGATAAAGCAATGGTACCAACAAACCAAGTTCTGGTAAAGCGGGGTATGGTAGAAAGCCAATCTTCCATTTTGCTGTTGATGGTCGACAAAACAACTGCAAAAAGATATTAATGTAAATAGGTTTGTACAAATTTAGAATTTAGCAATCTTATTCATGGTGCTGCATCACACACGACATTGCCTATGAAGTTACTGTGGACATTACAAGATACTGTATATGCTTTACCTTTGAGTTATTATTATCAACTGGAGTCTGGTAACTCCTGCACGTTTCAATTCACCACCTGCTAACAACAGTCTCAATTTTTACCTAAATTTACTTGTGGGGTCACTAACACTAGTGGCCTTGACGAGGACAGGAGGCCGGCGTCTTGTTGAAGGTCCCCTCCCCCATTTGCCTTGATCTTTTCCAGTTGGATTTTAAAATTTAATAGAGTTTTGGTATTTACGGCTTAGGTGGGTAGGCAGTTCCATGGGTATATAACCCTGTGTGTGAAAAAGCATCTCCTGTTTTCAGTCATACATAGTGGCTTGAGCTTGAAACCATTGCTCCTTGTTTGTGTTACAGCTGACTTTTTGAGGAAATTGTGCAGATCAACATCCTCTAAATTATTAATTATTTTAAAAGTTTCACATTATTTTAAGTTTCAATGAGATTTGCCCTATCATGCCTGGTTTGCAGTGTTATTAGCCATGTGACCCTCAACTGTTCCTGATACAAAAGTTGACTTATCTCTGGAATGATTTTTGTTGTCCGGTGTTCCACTTCTCCAGAGCAGCTATATCCTTCTGAAGATGAGAACTCCATTCTTGGATACAGTAATCCAAATGGGGGTGGACCAGAGATTTACTCAATTGAATCACTACCTTCTTTTCCTAAAAGTCAAAGTATGCTTTATTATTCCAAGTGTTTGGTTAGCATTTTTTACTGCTGCTCCTACCTGTTGTGAAACTTTCAGTGAATGGTGGATTTTGACTACAAGGTCCTTGTCTTCATCAGTCTGCTGTAATGAAACGTAATTAATTTAGTAGTTGTGGCATGGGTTGCTATGTCCCACATGCAAGGTCTTGCATTTGTTGATATTAAAAACATTTGTCAGTTTTCTGACCATTTGTGGAGTTCATGTAGATCTCTTTGTAAAGCTTCAATATAATTTTCATTTTCCACTTTACCATAAATTTTTGTCATCTGCAAATTTGATAATGTGGTTTGTAACATTCTCATCTATGTTATTAACATATATGACAAAAAGGGTTGACCCCAAAACGGACCCCCTGTGGTACTCCACTTATAGTTACCAAGACCCAAATTACTGTATCTCATTAGCACCATCAAAATACTTGTCAGAAAATAAGTATGGCCAAAAGTGCTGTTAAGAGAATCCAAGAGACTGAAAATCAGCCTCTGTCCCCCAACACAAATTATTATTATTATTATTATTTCCTACTTTGTTGAAATACAAATATTTATTCAGGTAAAGTACATACATACAAGGTGAAATACAAAAGTTGATGGATTCATAGATAGGGCTAGTACATACAATACCTGAAGCCACTATTACGCAAATGAGGAAGGCCATTGTCCAGCCACTTAACGTAAGGTATTTGTGTTTAAATAATATACTTAAAGTAACAAACAATGCATTTACATAACACCAAGAAAAGGCATTTATCTATAAAATGATGAAAAGTCTGAAAATACAGTACTTTTTATAGACAATAAAAATATGCAAGTAGCCTCTAATATATAATACATGGCAGGTGTTTGGCCAGCCATTTGCCAAAATTCAGGCAGGAAGTCATCCCTCATTTGCAAAGAAATTTCCCTTGTTTAAATATAAACACTGCCTCCTATGGGACAATAGGCCTTCTGCAATTTTCTTTATTCATTGCCTGATATGATTTGACCATAACCCCAAGCCACACACCTTGGTTTAGCATTGGACTTAATAATGATAACAATAACTAATAATAATTCTGTTGAGGACAGGCAGCATGCATGTATTTAACCGAGGGCCACCAACATTCTAGTGGTCTCGACGAGGACAGGAAGCCAGTGGCTTGTCAAATGTCCCCCCCTCCTAGTTTTCCCAAGGTAAACGCCTCTACCAACATCTGTAATGGTGCAGTCATCGGGAGGACAAACCCTTCATGTAAACTGCACCTACTATCAAGAAGAAGATAATTAATTGTCGGGGGACAGGCAGCCAGTGTAAATATACATACACGTTAAGCTTATATCAAGCCCCCCCCCCCAGGTCGAATTACTGACCCACCCAAGGATGTAGCCCCCAACAAGCTGACCAACTCCTGGGTATTTATTTACTGCTAAGTGAACAGGTACATTAGGTTATAGGAAACGAGCCCAACCATTTCTGTCAAGCTTGGAATTCGAACCCAGAATTCCAGACTGAGAGTCGAGAATCCGACTGTACTATGATGATCCTATAGGCGTCAGGGACCATCAACCTCTGGAGGGTTAATAAGGCCGACACAGTAGCTTACTGCCCAACCCGCAAGTACACTTAGTCCTAAATATAGTCTACAACTCCAGTAACCTCTAATATATATATATTCACACACCTGAGAAGCTTGGTACACTCCTGTGAGTCTACCCGGAGCGCTTGTGTAAACCACTGCAGCTCGACGTGTACTTCCCACCCTGTTGCTAGTCGCATCTGCTCCATATTACCACACACTAATATTTGTATCACCTTTCCATGTTTATTTTATTCTACCTAATGTACCGTTTATTGCACCATAAGAGATTACCGTCGCTTCCATTTAAAAACTTTGTAGACAAAACATAAGGGTAATTCTGGTGTATTCTCATTGCTTCTCTGGTGTATTCTCAAGCTTCTCATTGGTTTAATATACCAATGTGCCTTACTATACTTACTAATCTCTCTCATCTCATTTTTTTCTTGCAATGTATCTGTTATCATTTTATTAATTCTGCTAGAATTGACCTACTTAAAATTATGTTACAATAAGGACCTGCCCGAAACGCTGCACATACTAGTGACTTTACAAGATTGTAAATACTATGCTATGTATTCTCTCATACCCAATGTATCTTCTTGTATATAAATAAATAAAATAAATAATAATAAAATATTTGTTCCGCGCACTGTTGGAGACAACCATGCGCCTTTTCAGGAGAAATTCGAGAACAGTCAATATAATGAGCTTTTACTTAACCTTTAGGATTACATATATGGTAAACACATAACAATGTGGCAATAAGTTTGTTAAACGCAGTTCCAAGGGGCGCTGCATTATTTGCAGGGCGATATTTTAAGGCAACTGGTAATGTGTACATAATTGTCTAATATGCATACAACACTGCCACAATGCCTTATGAGCTAGTAGCTAATATATCTACAACCATTAAGGTTAATTGTTCAGAAGTTTATAATGTATTTTACCTGGAAAACCCGCTGAGCGTTCTCAGATAACACATATGGCCGGATCTCCAACAATGCGCGGATAGCTATATAATATTGGGCGCATCTGGTTGAGTATTAATTCAATTTCTTTCTTTATTATGCACCCCATACCCATCCCGTGGGCGGTGGTGTAAATGATTACAGAGGCACATAATCAGTTCAGGAACTGAACCCTCTAGTTCGTTTAGCTAAGCAAATAACAATTTTTGACGCTAGTTACAAAATTATTAATGTTATATATACATGTCACTGTGCAGCCTTTTTTTTCTTCATTAATTGACCTACGTATATCCGTATTTTACGGCTATAATACATATTTAAAAAATTACAGAGCATTATTTAAAGTATTTGTTGAAGTATTTAAAGGACTGGAAAGCATTATTGCCTTTTTTCGATTAATTAACTGACCTATGTATACATATTTCACGGCTAAAGAGCATTATTTCGAAATCTAAGAGCACTCAAACCTGATCTTGTGCAAACAAGAGGAAAAGGCATACACGAGCTCGCTGTTGTAACGTACGATTATGTTACGTTGTTGGGTCGATTAGATACACAGTGTTTAGTGGGTTTCATATTTATTTAGTAGTTTTGATTCCAGCAGGAACTCGATGCCGATGAGCCTGGCGCCTTGATGGGGAATCGTGAGTGTCTAAACTCGATGGGGTGGTGAGTGTCTAAACTCAATGCGGTCGTAGTAAACCTCTACAACCGCATTGAGTAGAGGTTTACTGCTCTGTGTCGAAGCTGGATCGTCTTGGGGTCGATTAGAACTGCATTAACCAAGTGCTACATTCTTGAAGTTGAAGAGGTGTGGTAACTCTGAAGCGTCTGTACTGAAGTAAATACTGGAAATTATACTGCTGGCTATTCTGTTCTTGTTGTTATAGATTCAGCTACTAGGAACAAGTTCCAAATAGCATGGGCTATGGTGAGCCCGTGGTATTTTTCTGGCAAGGTTAGCACCAACCGATGAAAAGAAGCTATTAAATTCAGTTTCCGTATCTAAATCAGTTGCAGGTGTATAACCATCATTGGAGGGTTTTATCTGGTTATGTGAGCGTTGTTTAGTTCCTAGGATGTTAGAGATGGCTTTCCATGTTGCCTTTTGCTTCTTTGACTCTACTCTCATAATAGGAAAGTTTTGCATTTCTTATTATACTGTTAAGCATTGATGAGTGCCTCTAAACTACTTCCTTTGTAACTAAGTCTATCCTAAGTTTTTTCATATTCATGTTTCTTGTTGATTGCTTTGAATATGAAACTTGTGAGCCAAGGATTGTTTATTCTTTTGTCTGTTAGTTGCTTGCTTGGTGAGGAGGGGGACAATGAGGGTTGTAGAGAGCTTAAAGTTTTGAAAAGGAAGAGATTAGCTAATGAATTTATATCCTGTGTATTTCTGAATTCAGATTCCCAGTTAATATTGTGAAGTGCATTTGCGAGGTTCCCTATTGCTGCTACACTGTGTAGCCTGAATGTTTCTTGTTTTCTGGTGGTATTATGTCCATGTTTACTACGAGGAAGGTAGGATAGTGGTCAGTTGTTCTGTCAATGATTATACCAGATGCAAGGGGGAGCTGTTATATAAGTCCATAAAAAAGCAAGGTAGTAGCAGATGTTTGAGCGATTTGGGTGCGATTGGTGATTGTGAGGATTAGCATACAGAAGTTCATTATGTTTAGGAAATAGTCGACTTGGGGGGGCTATTTTGTTGACACAGGTCAATATTGAAGTCTCCTCCTAGAATGATGTGATTTTTGTTGAGAGTGTTGTTTATGATAAGGTTACTTAGGTTATCTGAGAATGAAGCTGTTAGTATTGGAAAATTTATAGATAGTTCCAATAGTCAAGGAGGATTTAAGGGATTTATTTGAAAACTGAGCAAAGGTATATTCACAATAGTCGTCTCTATCACTAATGACACTATAGTCTTACAAGTTAGACTATAGTTTTGTTCCATCTATCACTAATGACACTATTGCAGATGAAGGTATCTTGGTAATATATAGCTCTGCCACCTCCTTTTTTATTAGGCCTACAGGTGTGACTGGCTTTATACCGGCTAAGTTGTAGAATTGGGTATATTCTTTACTCAGCCAGGTTTCTGTTAAAATAATGAACGATAATTTAGTACCTAGTGCTGAGTAGTGAATTTATATCATCAAAATATTTACCATGTGATATGACATTTTGGTTGAAACCAAACCAAACTAATTTCATTTCTAATGTAAAAAGGAAATTAACGCAGTGTTGTATTTTATGAGTTTACTTCCAATTATTTTACAGAAAATCTACATCAGAAAAGTTAATGTTTGGCGTGAATATCTGCAGAGGTTCCTGGCGTTCGTCATTAGCAGTCTTTGGCGACCACAGCGGCCGTGTATGTAATAGGAGCTTGGTGATAAGCCACGGCCAAAGGCTGGGCCACTGGCACGGGCTGAGCCACGGGCACGGGCTGGGCCACGGGCACGGGCACTGACACGGGTACAGGCTGGGCATATGGTGTGGCCACCTTGACCTCCTTGACATCAGGTGCGGTGTACTTGATGATGGTGCCAGCGTGGTAGGGAGTGTCGACGAAATTCGGGACGTGTTGCTCGACGGGGATCTCCTGCTTCTCGATGGTGACCTCGGGGGCATTTTGAGTTATCTTTGAGAGGAGGACACTGGGCGGTGCGATGGCGGGGGCGGCCAGGGATGGCTTGTAGATGGCAGTGTTGTGCCCGGCTACGTAGTTCTGAGCTCCGTAAAGAATCTTCTGCTCAATGGGCACCTCCACATGTGTAGATGTGATGGGGATCTTGACTTCTGTTGGGGCGGAGTAAGCTACGTGAGCGGCGTATGCTACGGGAGCAACAGCTACGGGAGCAACAGCTGGGGGTGCAACAGCTACCGGGGCAACAGCTGGGGGTGCAACAGCTACCGGGGCAACAGCTGCAGGGGCACCGTATGCTATGGGGCCAAATCCAAAGCCAGTATATGGTAGAGCTGGAACTACAGGCAGCTTATCGCAATCAGGATCAGCTGCAGGATCAGCTTCGGGCACTGGAACGGCCAGGACCGCAGCAATCACGCCAAACAAAATCTGCCGGGGAAATCAAACCCAACACCTACAGTTATACAAGACATAAATGGTATTTACTGCAATGTAAGTCAAACAAAAGATCGCGTATCAGGCAGTTCATTCATAATGCATGACGGGCTTGACCATTGATAATGGGGACAATCCATATACTCGCCATCGAGGACCACAAAATGGGATATTTGTTTACGCATTTGTGTGTACGACTTATCCAACCTCACCGGGTAAAGACGACGGTATTAGTACACCCACGGACGCGAGTTCGACTCCTTCGTAATGCCCTCAATATTTATTGTTAGATTCATCACCTTATTTGTGATTTTTCACTGTGACCGGTATAAAAATTATATTGATTCTTGATACTCTATCGAGTAGAACTCTCGCGTGAGGCAGCTTGTGCGATAAAAGGATTTGAAATTGAGAACTCTTTAGAAACACGCAGAAATCACATTAAAGTGATAGATATCAATGAGTAAATCCTCTAGGGCCGTAAGGTGGGAATGATCCCATGACCCAGGCAAGAGGCGGCTTGGCCTTGCCTTGGTGGTAGGTTAGCGCCCACCTCACTGCCCTAGGGTATTTTCTCATCAATTTAGATTTGTTAATACTTATGCTGGGACTAGAGGCGCTAGTGTGAGTAAACAAGAGGTGTCCAACGAGTTAGGCTGGACTATAGAGCCACGGTCTCGCTTCCTGCAGGTCGGCGTTTAATCCCCGACCGTCCAAGTGGTTGGGCACTATTCCTCCTCCCCCGTCCCATCCCAAATCCTTATCCTGACTCCTTCCAAGTGCTATATAGTCGTAATGGCTTGACGCTTTCTTATGAAAGTTTCCATCCCTTCAAGGCAGAAGAACATGTTGATATACATGTGTAAAATGTTTATCCAACAGAATTTCTTGTCAGTAAATAATAGTAAAGCTATCAATTGTAGTTTTATCTTAAGCGTAAGCTCATTTATAATAATGCTGCCATTATTTACTGACGCACAAAAGATTATGGAGTCGCCTTATTTTTATGACACTATCTTGTGTAAACTCCAGTACTTGTAATGAAATGCGTGAACTATGAAAATAAACAGCTATTGGAATCAAGTGAGGAATGATGGACGTGCCTGACTACAAGTTCATTGATCAGGAGAGAATTGTACCGTCATCAACAGGCTTCAGGATTTAGTTTCATTTTTTGTTAGATAATTTAGGTTACTAAACAGCGGAATATATTGTAGCACCAAATCCAATTACAAACACTCGATAAATGATTTCCTTTGTTGGGCGATGGAGATAAGAGTGGTGTTTGAGACACTGCAAGATTCCTCGCTGAACACTCACCAGAGTCTTCATGATGTGAGGAGAAGAGGAGCTACACTGCCTGGGTGACGGGACACTGGCTATATATACGGGACTGTGAGCGGTGGAAGGCCTCGTCCAAGGTCACCCACCCTCCTCATCCCCCAGGTTGCATCTCCTGCAGGAAAAACAAGCCCAGGCGGCTCCCAGGGACCCGGCCACACCCAAGCTGCTGCTGCTTCTCCTGCTATCAATTCATCCTTCATCTTGTCAAGGCAAAATAATGTCTTCTGAGGTGCTTACGTAAAGTGAGTGGTATTGGGAATGGTTAGCCAAGGGTACTAGTATTGTTTACACCAAACTGTAGTGGTTGTATTTGTCATTCCCAAATGTATTTGTTTTGCAGGTTATACAACATGCTACACCACGGTGACTGAACGTGTGGCATGTCCTTCACAAGCGTTGCCTGAGGGTGTAGTCGGTGTGTGCGTCAGTAGGTTGGTACTTCAGGGTCGTGGCCCGTGGCAAGGTAGCTCTTGACGGGTGTGGTAACTGGGCATGTCACCACTACTTCAGGTGCCCCTCATTTCATTACGGGCTCACCATAGCCTGTGCTACATGGACACTTCGTTCTGAGTAGCTAAATCTGAAACAACAACAACACACTAACAGTATTCCAGACACCTCAGGCTACTCTGACGGAGGTACACCACCACTGCTTCAGACACCTCAGGCTACTCTGACGGAGGTACACCGTCACTGTTCCAGACACCCCGGCCCACCATGGCCCAAAACCCACATTTCACACATCCACAGCAGGACGGTAGAGCGACGGTCTCGCGCCATGCAGGTCGACGTTCAATCCCCGACCGTCCAAGTGGTTGGGCACTATTCCTTCCCCCCTAAAACATAATTTTAACTCCACACAACTCATACCCATATTCATGGTGATAAACTTCACAGTGATCGTTATCAACAGTAAGAGGCTCGGCAGGATATGTGAACTAACAGGAACAAGGAGCTCACAAGACCGTGATATTCCTATGAGAAACAACACTGATCGAGACTTTTTAAGCCCGTCATGGTCTACTTGGCAGTGCGTGTGCCTGAGGCGTCTAGGTACGCTGGTTCGATCCCATGATATAACTTCGATATTTTCTTACTAGTTTCTATATATAATCTATAGTTTTTAAGTAAAAGTGCTAAATAGTCGTACTGGCCTGACGCTTTCTCCTCATAATTACCTTGCCTTTGATTTGGCTCATTTATTATGCAGAGTTACAATAAATTGTTATTCAAATTATGTCTACAAATATAAGACTGCTGTACACAGCTGTACACCTGGTCAGCTCAGCCACAATTGAAACAATTTGATTAAGTCGTTACCAAATAAAGATTCTGATTCTGGTTAGAACTCCCAACATGGTTCAATATTCACGTCTGAGGCAGCCTAAGCCAGCCCGCTCCCGATATGTAAAAAAAAAAAAAACTTGTTTTGCCGAATTAGAAACAAAAAATGCTACTGTTTTTGTCTAGCCATAAACGTATGAACACAACCCACCTAACCATTGAGCACATGGCATAGAAAACGTTAATATTACGGTGCCCTGAAACTTTTACTAAAAGACTGAGGAAAGATATACACATTCGTAAGTACTTGCGTAACTTGCTTCGTGAATCTGGTCCCTGCTACAATGCCTTCACAGCCTACATGCCTTCTATTTGCCCAAGATGCTATCCCCCTACTGAACATCATCGACACTAGAGGAGGGAAGGGAGGGGAGCATTAACTAAGGGGGATGCCCTAGGGGATTAACATCGGCTGATGCTCTTCCCCCCTGGATGCGCTCACCAAGTACTGGACTCAAGAGGCACTTGTGTGTCTTGGTTGTCTATGCAATTGAGATGATTGATTGATGAAGATTAAGACACCCAAACGGTGGCACGGGCATGAAAAGTCCGTAAGTGGTGGCCCATTTGAGTCATTACCAGTATCAAGAGCTGATACTGGAGATCTGTGGAGGTGCGACTGCACCCTGCGTGACGGGAGATGTCTCCCGTGTGCAATTGAGAGTCCGAGCTGCTTACCTCTAAGAACGCCTGGTGAGGGGGTGAGGAAGAAAGACTAGTGGAAGAGTTATAGCTGACGAAACAGCTGTTTAAGGGACGGGAAAGACGTTCTTGAAAACACGAATGTATTCGTGTATTCATTTAATTGTGCTTGTAAGGAGGGGGGGGGGGGGTTAAGCTTCGTCTCTTTGCCCCCCATCCCTTGAGCGGCGCTGACTTCAAGGTGGCGCGGAAACTGGAAGACCCAGCGAGGCCAAGGTATTCATGACAAAATCTCATTTGGCTTTCTATGTGGGTAGGGTCTAGCCGGTGAGTCTGCAGGAATACGGAACACCTACCTGGTGGATTGGGAATGTCGTAGCGTTTCTAAAAGTTGCAGCTGTCTATGGGACAGCGGCAACTTTATATAGCGCCAGGCCATTACGACTATTTATCACTTAGAAGGGAGCAGGATAAGGATTTGGGATGGGACGGGGGGGAGAGAATGGTGCCCAACCACTTGGGCTGGATGGTAGAGCGACGGTCTCGCTTCATGCAAGTTGGCGATCAATCCCCGACCGTCCACAAGAGCTTGGCCACCATTCCTTTCCTCCCGTCCCATCACGAATTCTTATCCTGATCCCTTCCAAGTGCTATATAGTCGTAATGGCTTGGCGCTTTCTCCCGATAGCTTCTTCCTCCTCTCGTCACTAGGACTAATCTGGATTTTTTGCAGTCGTCGTGGAGAACAAGTCTGGATTTACTCTATATGAGTGATTTTGGTGTTACCATCTCACTGAAGAGTGACTCTTTTGGACATAAAAGTATTTTGTAGAACAATATTTTAATTTTAAATGTGATAACTTGTGTTAAATAAATAATACAGTTCACATATGTACTAAGACTGAACTTGATTCCGGTAGCTTCAGATCTTGTGATATTTTACAACGCAATATTCCTCCCATAATCAGAGTTACCCCCTATCCTCACCTATCCTATTGTAATACTTGTTTTCTCTGGACGTATCCTAATTATCTGAATTATCCTTAGTTATTCCACCACTTGCCTATCCTAGTATAAAGAGTGTTATTGAAGTTTCCTCCTCATATTATAATGAAGTTACAATGTAAAAGTATAGTATTATCATACAAAAGTATTATAACGTTTAGAACATAAGAACAAAGGCAACTGCAGAAGGCCTATTGGCCCATACGAGGCAGCTCCTATCTATAACCACCCAATCCCACTCATATACATGTCCAACTATACATGTTAGTGTTCATAGTTTTTAGAATTATTTATTAGTGCTCATATTTTAAATAAATTTTATGAATATTTGATTCAGTATATTATTATGTTAGCTTGTGCAGCGTTGTGTGTGATTAGACAGTGTAAAAGGGAGATCACTGTGGATTACTAGTCAATGGGACTACATTAAAAGGGGGGGGGGGCAGAACTGAGCCCCCCCCCCCAAAAAAAAGGTAACACTTACACTGACGTCACCACCCCTGGAACTGACGTCACGACTCCTGACAGTGACGACACCTGTTTATTTGCGAGAATGCTGTCCTGGGGTCAACATCCTTGAGCATACAATGAAGAAGAAACTAAGAAAACTACTTGAAGAAAACACTAAGTGTTGACGACGATGGTGGCAAGGTATTGGAACCAGTGGTGGTGGTGGCAAGGATATAATCCAATTTGTTATTAAATAACAATTGACGAACTCGCCAATATATTATGAATACTCTCCGGAATGCTTTATCATATTTGTTCATAATGGCAATACCTATTTTGGTTCTAGAATTGTTAATTTACGATTATGCTTGATATATTTATGAATTAGTTTCGATATCAGTAACCCTCTTGATTTGAGGATGCACGTGCTTCGAGTTTTATGGTGTGTAAGTGTGGCTGGCTGCACACAACACGAAGATACATACATTGTTTTCACAGCAGAGTAGTGACCTTTGGAGAAGATAATGTGGTGTGAGTATTGTACCGCTATTGTATTATTTATTGTATTATAGCCTCTCCACTCGAGAAGAGGCTATACCACCCTCTATAGCCAGAGGCTATACTCGTACCACCCTCATACCCAACCTGCCCCACCTACCGTTACTGCATTATATCCTGCCACTCAAGGTCAAAGTATGACCTCCTCACCCTCCTTCACTCCCTAAACCTGCATCACATCCCTACCTCCTTTGACCCTCATCAGTCTTTCTCTCGGACAATTTATCCAAAATAAATAAATATATACTACTAGTTGTTATAATAGAAAATGGAAAACGACAATCGGTAACTAAAGCAAGGACACACCAGCGGGTGACGCCGCTCAGTATTCAGACATCTGTTTGCTCGCGTCTATGCAATAGAATACTAATTGATGTCATACCAACTGGGTCAGTGCGGGGGGACAAGCCAGAGGACCACCTGAGGGAGCCACGGAGATTAAAACAACAAGTGTTATCAGATCAATTTTTTTCTGATAGCAGTCCCGAGTCAGTTCAAGTATATTTATATATAGAAGAAGTTATATTGGCTTTATGAGAGTACATAGCATGATGTGTTTACATTCTTGTAAAGCCACTAGTATGCACAGCGCTACGGGCAGATGTATGATATATGATATCATATATATATATATATATATATATATATATATATATATATATATATATATATATATATATATATATATATATATATATATATATATATATATGAGGTTCTCCTTAGATATATGAGGAGGGGTGACTATATAATTCCCGTTGTCAGAGACATGAAGCTTATATTTAGGCTTATCAAGGTCTCCTTGATTAGCCTGTTGCATAAGCTGGAGATACAAGCTGGAGTAAGTGGTAAGGTGCTCCAGTGGACAAGGGAGTACCTAAGCAACAGGAAGTAGAGAGTTACTGTGAGGGATGAGACCTCAGACTCGCGTGATGTCACCGGCGGAGTCCCACAGGATTCTGTACTCTACCTTATCCTGTTTCTGATATACGTGAATGATCTTTCAGAAGATATAGACTCATTCCTCTCATTGTTTGCTGATAATACTAAAATTATGAGAAGGTTTAAGACAGAGAAAGTCAGCAAGAGGCTACAGGATGACTTGGACAAACTGAAGGAATGGTCCAACTGATGGCTATTAGAGTTTAACTCGAGCAAGTGCGAAGTGATGAAGGTAGACGTAGGGAGCAGGAGGCCAAACACAAGGTACCAGCTGGGAGAGGAAATTCTACAAGAGTCAGGAAAAAGAGAAAGATCTGGGGGTTGATATCACACATGACCTGTCCCCTGAAGCCCACATCAAAATAATAATATCAGCGGCGTATGCAAGGCTGGCGAACATAAGAACTGATTCAGAAACTTGTGTAAAGAATCATATGACCGTGAATATCTCTGTCAGACCATTACTGGAATATGCGGACATTTGAGAGGCGGGACCAAAGAGCCAAAGCTCAACCCCCGCAAGCACAACTAGGCGAGTACACACATACGTACGTGTGCGCGCGCGAGCGCGTGAGAGTGAGAGTGTAAGGGTGTGGACAACACAGACGAGAGTCGAGTCAGAGAAGGATGAATCGTGAGCTGTATAACGTATGTAGAAGTGAAGAGTCCGGGATGGCTTCCACTGCCGGGTCCACCTCCGCCCCAGGCGCTCCCTTGTCCTTGTGACCATCCTCACTATCCTCTCCCACGGTCACCCACGCCACGCCCTCTCCCACGGTCACCCACGCCACGCCCTCTCCCACGGCCACATCATCACCACGCCCTCGTCTCCTCGTGTCACTATGGTATAACCACTTGCCTTCTATATGGGCGGTATTGGGCGCGCTTGTGACGGTGGTGCTGGAGAAGGGCGTATAGTTGGGGGGTGTTTGTGGGGGAGTCGAGAAGGGGATCAGGGAAGGGGGAAGAGTGGGGGGGGGGATATATTTTCCACCTTCCAATTTATAAGGTCCCGAGACCATCCCAGTCTTCCAGACCTTCAGTGTGTGCCCAAGTTAGCACAACAAATGTAATTCTGCGGGGGTCTTAATATATAATTCTCACAGGGGCAACTGACCCTCTACAAGTAAAACTTATGGAGGGAGGCTGGCCTCGTAGCCAACTTTTAGGTAGACTCTGAGAATGTCCAGGGGAAACTCCTGAGAACCGTCCATACAGCCCTGTGCATCCGTGGGGCTGGGGCCTAGCGAAACTTCATGCAGAGGGGCACGTGTGGCCCTGGTGACGGTCGCCCATAATGATGGCAAGTGGCCGTGGGCCCTCAGACCACACCCTCTCTGTCACAACCATTCCCTTCCTCTATGTTAATATCTCATTCCCTAAAATTATAATCTTGGCCCTGAAGGGCGAGTTTATTGGTCAGCCTCACTCACCCTATGAGGGAACAAGCCACCATACCAGCTTGTATAGAACAGTTTCCACCCACTCCTCCCAAAAAGGAAGAAAACCCGCTGAGTTGTTCACCCTGTCAGTTGTTCCCAGACGCTCATGACTCGCGGAACTGTTTCAAGTGAACAGACTGTCAAGCAAGGAGATTAACATCTCACAACCCTCAAGCTTACGTTATCTAGCACGTGGAAAGTGGAAGAACATTTTATTGACAATATCTATACCAGCCACAAGGCTTTTTCCTAACTTCATCAATGTGGGATTTGTTACACTACACATGTAATGTTTAGTGTAATTGTTACACTAAATGTTTCTTTAGCGGGGGCACAGTTTCTCAAGTAGCAGTCCAGAGATGTCCTCCACCTCTCAGTGTGCAGATCCTGCAGTTCCCATGTTCTCCCCTCCATCCCGAATCTCCAAGAATTCAGTAAGAATTCTGACTATTAGATATCCTCTCCGGCAACCATCTTTTCAATATGGTCTCGTTCAGTACTTTCGGCAGCCAGCACATGTACGCGTTCATGTACATATATTACAACATGAAAGGGAATCTACAGGAAGTTGATCACCTTAATTGAATAGCATTTTGGGAATTCTCTTGTTTTCAGCGACTGTCCCATGACTGACACACTGTGCCAGAGAGGGTGTGTGTCCATGACACATACCCTCTCTGTGCCCATGACACACACCTTGGTACACGAAGCGATCACGTGTACCAAGGCCTCGGGGCATTTTGGAATTGCCGTGACTCAAAAGTCCCACAGAGGCATGACCGAGAGAGAGAGAGATAGAACATAGAGTCGGGGACCAAGAGCTGAGGCAGGAGATGGCTCAGCTTGATCGACCGTGGTCGAGTCGCAACTTGTGGGGTATAAACTTGTGCGAGTGTAAACGAATATTAACAACAGGGTTTCGAGTACAGGGTATTTAGATATTAGTAATTAGTCCTCTGTAGTGTTGGTACAAGGTATTGGTGGTGGGCTGGCGAGACGCCAGGATGAACAGAGAGCGGGTATAGGTGGTGGACCAGAGGTAGTGGACCAGGATGGACAGAGGTATGGGTGGTGGACCAGGTGTGGTGGACCAGGGGTAGTGGACCAGGATGGACAGAGGTATGGGTGGTGGACCAGGTGTGGTGGACCAGGGGTAGTGGACCAGGATGGACAGAGGTATGGGTGGTGGACCAGGTGTGGTGGACCAGGATGGACAGAGGTATGGGTGGTGGACCAGGTGTGGTGGACCAGGGGTAGTGGACCAGGATGGACAGAGGTATGGGTGGTGGGCCAGGTGTGGTGGACCAGGTGTGGTGGACCAGGTGTAGTGGACCAGGTGCAGTGGTCCAGAGGGTAATATTTCAAGTACAGCCAGACTGAGGGGTAATGAGACCCTTTAAGAAGAACTATTAAAGAGGTGATATTTATGCAGATTGTTCATTTACAACAACAACAACACACACAGACACACACACACACAATACAACAATGGTAACGGTACAACAAACGGTAGCAACTCATTGATGATAAGTGGTAGCAGCCTATTCACATCAACAGTAGTAATTCGCGCGACAAATGATAGCAACAAATCACACATGGACCCATGACAACATTCACAAGTATAGTGTATTCTTCAGCACTTCCGTTACCACATTCTGCAAGCACTCTAGTTTGGCTGTTGTTAAACACATGACAAGTGTCAACGTGGAGAGGGTGGGTGCTGGCGGGGCAGGAGCCACGCCCACCACCACCACAGGTGGGTACTGGCGGTGCAGGAGCCACGCCCACCACCACCACAGGTGGGTACTGGCGGTGCAGGAGCCACGCCCACCACCACCACAGGTGGGTGCTGGCGGGGCAGGAGCCACGCCCACCACCGTCATGGCTGCCTCAACCATCAAGGTGAGGCAGCCCACGCTACGATACTCGGGTGAAAAACTAGTTTCTCACAGACCATTTTTACCGGGCCGAAGATGGGCAGACCTAACCTGCCCTCTTGTGCTTCTTACATAAACCACAAACACACTAACTGGTTTTTTTTGTAATTTAGCGACGTTCATAGTTGGGCGTCGCTAATTGGGCAATTAGAGGTTACGGTTCCATGTTAAAGACATCATTACAAAACCCGTCATGTGATTTGTCACAATTTTATGGACAAAATGAGGATACTAAGTTCTATATTTACTTTCAATAGTCGGGGGTACAAAGCCTGTATTTAGGCTTATCCTAAGTCACCCCCCCCCCCACTATCCTTCTCCAGGATGCAACCCACAATAGGTGCCTAACTCCCGGGTACATAGGTATTACAAGGTAAACAGAGGTATCAGATGAAAGGACACGTGTCCAACCGCCGAGGACGGAAACCCCTATACTACCGAATACAATACACATCTTTGAGTATATCCTATACATCCTATACAATCCAATCCTATATATCCTATACATCTATCCATCCTATACATCCTATACAATCCAATCCTATACATCATCCTATACCATCTTTGGTGATCTTCCAACCCGCCAAACACACGACGAAACTACCACGTTGCTACAACGATCCAACAAGTTGTATCACCACCTAACAAGTCATGACAATATCTAACAAGTTGTAACAACTTTCTAATGTCCAAAAGAAAACATTATTACAAGATGTAACAACCTTGTAACAAGGTAACAATAGTCCCTTAATGCTAAGGTCCCTATAGGTACCTATATTAATAAGTAACAATAGCGGGGACGCTAAGCCCCGAAATCATCTCAAGAAACACCATTACATTGTGTGTTTGCAGAGTTACGTTGGGAGTCAGAGGGAACTAAATCTCGTTACACCCCCCCCTCCCCCAACCAGCATGTTTGTAAACATTCAGTGACGTCACACTCGCTTCATACCTAATCCCAGTTTTTCACAACTTTCACGCTTTGAACATGCTAGGTGGTGACCACACGAACAACTGGTCAACTAATAGGTAATACACGGTCCATGGTCTTATCATGGTCATGCTTGGAATTGTCAACCCTAATTAAAAACTATATGTATGTCCTATAAAATCGTATTGCATCTTTTACCCTCACTGTACTAGGCATTCAATCTTTTTCGTGTCCCAACCCCGCTAATAGATTCTTAATACAAATATATATTTTAGATTAATAATATCATAAACACGAAGTAGAAAAAAGTGCAAGGAAAGAAGGAAGGAACTATCAGGAGAAAACACAAAACTATATAACACTGGGAAGGGGTCAGGATAAGGATTTGGGGTGGGACGAGAGGGGGAAAAGGGAACGGTGCCCAACCACTTGGACGGTCAGGGATTGAACTCCGACCTGCATGACGCGAGACCGTCGCTGTACCATCCAGCCCAAGTAGCTGGACAGAAAAACTGCAAATGACTAATTTAGCATATTTTCTTGTCTTCATAGTGGCGGGGAACCCCGGAGAAGTTGTGACGTAAACGCTTTTTATCCTCACTGACCGGACCGGTGAAACAGGCAGCATTTAATGGAGCAAATTAATTAATGGAGCTGCCCGAAACGCTTTGCGTAATAGTGGCTTTAGGCATTGTATGTACTAGCTCTATCTATAAACCCATCAACTTTTGTATCTTACCTTGTATGTATGTACTTTACGTGAATAAAAAAAAATTTAAATTTGAATTTGTATTAATTGCATGCAAACTTGTATAGAATTTAATGATAGCCTATATATAAGTTATTTTCAATGTACATAGGTTTACATTTTGCTAAATCAAAGCAATGTTAAAGTATTGGCTTACATCAATTATATAAATGTAATTTTTACGTATTTTTGGCTAACATTATGCTAAAATAAATGCAACTGTAACGAATTTAATCTAATATTAGGTTAAATGATTGTAACGTATCGATGGTCAACATTAGGTGAACATTAGCTTAAATAAACGCATTAAGCCACCAAAACTTTCGCGACGTTATTTCAAGTAATATTTATAGATAAGACCCTTGTTACATCAGTGAGGTTTATGTTAAATGGAGGATAAGTTGGGATACTCACAGAGGATACATTTTGCATCCTCTGCGGGTTTCCTTTCAGCCATAATGGCTGAAAGGAAAATCCTGCTCGATAAGCATGACATCTGATGAAGTCCCAGCTGTGTCTGGGTACAAGTGACAGGATGAACAACCCAGCGGGTTTTCTTCCTATTGGGGAGTGTTGTACATGCTGCTATGGCAGTGTGTCCTCTCACAGGATGAGTGGCGCGGCCCAATAAACTCGCCCCTCGGGGCAAAATTTAAAATTTTTAAATCTGACAAGAATGGATACAGATATACTCTGGCAAGAACTATATATATATACCACCGACAAGTATCTCCGTGGGGTTGAATCCTGCCCTGGTGCCAAGGTGACCAAGTCTAGCTCCCAAGTTCAACGTCATCCCCATAAACGAAGAGCCGTGGGCTGTGCTTTCGCTGGTTTGGGGAGCCAGAGGTGACTCAAGTCTCCTGCCCTGTCCTGTCATGATGCTGCTCTTCCCAATTGTTAAACAAAAATACTTATTTTGACTGTCTACGAATATCATCTACACGAACGTCATTAGATAATCTCAGACGCACATATATTCATTGACGTGGGAGAGAAAAAGTGGTGAAACAGCAGGGCTTTAAAACTGGCCAGGGAAGGGGGCGTTGGTAGGCTGTAGGTGGACTGGTTGGTGCATCCGGGTTTGTTTGGTCGAGCACGCGAGGCGCTGGAGCCTTTTATTTGTTGTATTATCAGGCTTAGATGTATCCGGCAATGTGAGAATAGCTTGAGCTACCTCATCCCTTTGTGTGTATTTTACATCAATAAACTTATTTCAATTTCAATTTCAATGTGCTGCTACCCTACTCAGCCGTGTGTGCGTTCTCATCCTAAGGCTATGCTCGTCCAAGCTACGGCCGACCCCAAAGTTAGTTTAGTTCATTTAGTTCGGAAGCATTTATTATGCAGATATACGAATTCGTAAATTTTAACGTAAAGTGTAACCCAATAATATTTTCTCGAATATAAATTAATTTTAATATGTGATTATATATATATATATATCAATATTAATTGAGATTACAAGTGTTTGTATAGTTAGGCCACAAGCCATTACGACTGTATAGCACTTTCAAGACGCAGTAGGCGACAGAGCAGATGCTAACAGCAAAGTAACTACCCAGCAAGTGTGGAGGAGGAGCTGGGGCAGCCCTCTGAAAGCTGGTTCTCCTGAAGGAATAATTTTGTCATAAGTTGTTTTGATTATCTTATCTGCGGCTACATTTTTTTAACTAACTTTGCATCAATACAAATGGCAGCGTAGGGGATTTTTTTTTTTTTTTTACCGAGCGTTTGTCAAAAGGAAATTTATATCGAGGCAAGACTTATAACTAAGGCTACTGATAAATTTTTTTTAAATTTTGCCCCGAGGGGCGAGTTTATTGGGCAGCGCCACTCATCTTGTGAGTGAACATACCGCCATAGCAGAATGTACAACACTCCCCAATAGGAAGAAAACCCGCTGGGTTGTTCATCCTGTCACTTGTACCCAGACACAGCTGGGACTTGCTTAACTGTCTCAAGTGAACAGCTCCTCAAACAAGAAGATTAACATTTATCAACCCTTAAAAGCTTACGTTATCTTGCGGGTGCAAAATGGGGAAATCTTTTAAGAACAGTATCAATATTTGACAAATAGTGTTTTCCTAACTCAAACAATGTGGGGTTTATTATTCTACAGTTATTCCTAATGTCTCTCAGGTGTTCACATTCACGTAGATAGTGGTCAAGGCGGTGTCCATCACTCTCACCACAGATTCTGCAACTTCGCTGATCAACTGTTGTTTCCATTCCAAATCTCCATGGATATTTGTATCCAAGACGGATTCTCGCTATTACAGATTCTCTCACTCGTCGTCCTCCTCTTCGGCCATACTGATTGGGATTGCCAGCTGCAACCATGTTGTACCATCGTACAGATTCACTGGTTTGTGCTTCTATCCTCCTTTCCTCAGTTACCTTGTCACGGTGATGTTGCCTGATAATACCTCTAATTTGTAGTTGAGTCTTGGGTATGAAGTATTCAATATGGTCTCCTTCAGCGCCTTCAGCAGCCAGTACATCTGCTCGTTCATTCCCACATATTCCAACATGGGAGGGGATCCACAGAAACTTGATGACTCTTCCCTGATTGGTAAGTACTCTCACAGCTCTCTTGATTTCAGCGACTATTGCAAGATTTTCTGCCTGATTTTTACTTAGGCTTTGCAGTGCTGCTTTTGAATCGGTGCAAATCACTGCACCATTAGTGTTCCGTTCAAGAAACCTTAACGCCATAACAATGGCAGTTAGCTCTGCTTGCGTTGAAGAGGCATAGTTCTCAATACGTGCTTTTTCTTCATTTCTGCGTTGGAAGGTATTATCCTTGATTACCGTGTATGCTGCACCAGCCCTGCCATTGATAGGATTAGATGACCCGTCAGTGTAGATTTGATCTAGTTCATCTCCGGCTTCTTTATAAATGTCCTCGAGATACTTGTGCCTCATTTCTTGTGGTATCATGTTGGATTTTTTCATTGCCATTTCATTGATGATGATCTTGCATGAGTCATCCTCCCAGGGAGGTAACCTCTCTACAGGCAGGAGCTCACGGGCTTGCTCAAGCAGGTGAAGCTCTTCAAGGTAGCAGACTGCTCTGTGATGCCATTTTTTGCTTCTCCTGTTTCCCCCTGAAAGTAGCACAGAGCTCAGTTTTTTCTTGGCAATATCATTGTAATGGGGATCTCTGGCTATCCTAATTGCAAGCTTAGCATTCAGCTCCTGAATTCTGTTTTTAATACTGGGAAGGGACAACTCCTCTCGTAGATTAGACGTTTTGGCAGTTCTTGGGACTCCAAGAATGATTGTCATGGCTTCATTTTGAATGCTTTCAAGCCTTTTCATATCGGTTTGGGAGTAGGTGCACAGTACTGGTGCGGCATAGTCTATGACGGAGCGCACATAGGCTGTGTACATCATTTTGAGCACGGCAATTGAGGCTCCATGTCCATTCCAGGTCATAGCTTTCAGTGCCTTGAGTCGACTTTTGCATGTTCCTATGAGTTGATTGAGCTCCTCTTTCTTTCCCTTGTTAGAGCCGACAGTGACGCCAAGGTACCGGTAGTGGTCAACCCATTCAAGTGTTACACCATTAATTTGCAGTTCTTCATTTGCTCTCCGCTTGTGATGGGAGTATGCCTTCGTCTTGTTTGTGGAGAGAGTGAAACCGAGCTCAATACATTTCCTTCCGAGGAGTTCAATGGACTGTTCAATTTTTCCCAAGGTGGGAGCTTGTATTAGGACATCATCTGCATATCCCACTTGTTGTGTTCCTTCCGGAAAATCAATATTTGCAATGGCGTTCATAAGTACATTGAATAGTGTAGGGCTTAAGACTCCGCCTTGGGGGGTCCCGAGTTCCATACTCATTGTTCTGGAGACTGCTCCATTGAAGCAAACCTTGGCTTCCCTTCCTGTGAGGTAGTCTTCAACCCATTTCATGAGTCTCCCCTTGACACCCATGCATGCAAGCTCGTCCAGGATCGCAATCCCCTGTGCTTTGTCGAAGGCTCCTTTGATGTCAACAAATACAGAGTACCTAGCCGTGTCATTAACCAAGTAATTAACTATACAATTTGCTGTGCTCCGTCCTTTAACAAATCCATTGACCCCCTCCCCTAACCTGCCTATTTTGTGCAACAGTCGGTTTAGGATGATCCTTTCAAGCATCTTGCAAGTGCATGACACGAGGCTGATAGGTCTGTAATTACCAGGGTCATTAGGCTTCGGTATGGGAATAATTATTGCGTGTTTCCATTGTGTGGGCAACACTCCACTTAGGAATGACTTGTTAAACAGGTGGAGTAGTGGATTCCCAGACACTGCACACAGTGCATTGAGTATGTCGTAGGTGACGCCATCTTCACCAGGTGCTGTACTTTTACCCTTTTTCATAGCGCCCCTTACTTCTTGGGCTGTGATTGGTTCCCCATACTCGTCATCACTAGACAGTGCTCTTGTTATCCTAATTCTTCTGTCATCATGTCGCAGGAGCTGTTCCCTGCTGATTTCTGCAGGGAGGGAGGAGGAGGATGCTGCATCACTCCACTTGTGAATTAGTTCCTCAGCCTTACCCTGGGGGTCTTTGTGAGCCGCAGGCCGGGCTCTGCCCCCCTTAGCTATCTGAATTTTTGCCCACACTTGTCTTGCAGATGTTTCCCGTCCAATAGAGCTAGTGAACTCAAGCCATTGTCTTTCCCGCTCTTTAATCTTCTCTTCCCTGGCTACTTGACACACTGTCTTAAACAACTCTTGGTTACTTTCAGTGGGATGTCTCCGGTACTCTCTACTCATGTCTCGCACATTTGCGTTAAGCATCTTTATGTAATCATTCTCATACCATTTTATTTTCTTCCTCTGAGGGTTACTTCGCCCAGGCGTACGGCGCGGAACTCTTAGACAGCTCTCAATTTGGTGGTTAAGGTCATCAACAAATGTGTTAATGTCTTCTGGGATTTGGTATTCCGTGAACCAGTCACTCATCCTGTTTATGAAGTGCGGCCTCATATCTGGTCCGAGTGATAACCTTTTTCTTTTATTTGTCTCTTTCCTTCTCTTGCTCATGTCGACGGTGGTAATCAGTGCCCAATGGTCACTACATAAACTGTGCACAATGTGTGTACTGGCATCCGTGTCCTGTGCATTCAGCAGGAGAGCATAATCTAATCTTCCTCCTCTGAGGTGAGTTGGCTGTTCATCACCCAGGACCCTAAGGTTTTCACTTCCCCTGACAAAGAGTGACAGTTTCCGTCCATTGACATTGGGCTGATGACAGTTGGCACCAAAGTGTGGGTGTCTGGCATTCAGGTCACCAACCAGCAGGGTAGGTTCTTCATTAACAAACTCAGGCAGTGCGTCAAGGTCAAGTTTACTCTGTGGCACATATAGGTTGATTATATGTAGGGCATTATTGTTTAAGTAAAGGGTTACTCCCAGTGATTCAAACTCATCCCCCATTTGCAGGTCATCAATAATCTGTGCGGGAATGTTGTTATTTACAAAAGTGATGAGACCCCGTTTTCTTCCCCCATGTGGCAGGGAGAACTTGCGATAACCGCTGAACCTTGGGTTGAAGTCATCACCTACCATTGTCTCCTGTAGCACTATGACGTCAGTTTGGTGTTCACGAGCGTATTGTATGATGTCATTAATTCTATTGCGAACGCCATTGCAGTTCCATTGTAGGATAGTGAGACTTTCTTCAGCGTGGTTATCCATTGTGGAGGTGTTGGTCATCAGATGTACTGTGTGTGGTGTTGTTGCTGGTGAGAGTGTGTTCACTGGTGGTGTTGTATGTGGTGTTGCACCACCGTCATGTGCTGGTGGTACTGTTTGTATGCCAGTGCCAGTGGTCAGTGGTGTTGTGTACACTAGTGTCGTTGTGTTCACTGGTGGTGCTGTTGTCTTCACTGGTGGTGTTGCGTTCACTGGTGGTGCTGTTGGTGGTGTTGTGTTCACTGGTGGTGTTGTGTTCACTGGTGGTGCTGTTGGTGGTGTTGTGTTCACTGGTGGTGCTGTTGTGTTCACTGGTGGTGGTGTGTTCACTGGGTCGCACTGAGTTCACTTGGGTAGCACTGAGTCTGCTGTTATGTGCCGTGGCTCGTGTTGCATCCCCATGCACCAAGTTGCAACCTGCTGAACTCGCCTGAGGCAACTTCAGGCCCTGCAGAATGTGAAGTATGTCCTCCTGGGTCTTCTGGATTGTACATAGGGTATTCTCAAGTTTATTTTGCTTGCTTATTAGTTCTTGCATGAGTGGGTGATTTTTTATCATGTGGGTAATCATTGCTTCCATACCGGGCGGCATTGTTTTATCTGGACCCAGTGAGGTGTTGACTGGTGAGTGAGGCGGGGGAGTGGTAGGGTGGGGGAAAGGGAGGGTCGCCTGAGAGGCGGAAGGGCTGGTTGACTGGGAGGCGTTAGGGGGTATGGGTGATGAGGCAGGAATGGGGTTGTTGGTTGGGGTAGGGTTGGGGTTAGTGAGGGAGATGAGGTTGGGGTTAGTGAGCGGGGTTGAGGTAAGTGGGTTTGTGAGAGAAATGGGGTCTGGTTGGGCCTGTGCGGGGTGGTGGTGGGTCACTCCACCACTACCCCAGGCTGGTGTCTGCCTACTGGAGGCTGGACCCTGGCTTGCTGTGGTACTGTTCACGGAGCCATTCCCGCCCCTGTTTACTGGTCCACCTGCTGTCTGCGTCTGCGTCGGCGTCCTTCTCAAGCCCTGCCAGTCAGGCCTCCTGCTGCAATATCTGTTCCAGGCATGGTGGGCCTGCTTGCAGTTGACACATTTAGGTATTACCCCGCTACCCCCACCCTGTTTAAGCTTGTCCAGACACTGCTTGGTGTCGTGAGAGCCACTGCAACACCCACACCTAATTGGGCGATCACATTGCCACGTTCTGTGATCCCACCGTTGACAGTTGCCACACAAGGACGGACTGCCAATATACCTCTCCACTTTGCACGCCCTCATGCCTGGTATTTTAATGACTTGGGGCAGCTCTCCCTTCCACATAGCAATTGCTTGATTTTTGGGCAGTCCCCCTGGTCTACTGATGTTAGCTCAACTTCAAATAAATTTACGTATGATATAATATTTAAGTCCAGGTGGTACAGTCGGATTCGTTCTCGACTCACAATCGCAAATTCTGGGCTCGAATCCCGGGTCTCTGTTCATCTAGCAGTAAATCAGTAGGTACCCAGGAGTTAGTGAACTGTTGTAGAGTTACATCCTGGTGGAGGGTCAGTAGTTTGACCTTGGTGGAGGGGGGGGGACCTCGCTGTATAAATACACTGGCTGCTTGTCCCAAAACACAATGAAATATTAGTATTATATTAGTAAAATTGTACTTACCGTATAACTGGGCTAGACGGTAGAGCGGTCTCGCTTCATGCAGGTCGGCGTTCAATCCCCGACCGTCCAAGTGGTTGGGCACCATTCCTTCCCCCCGTCCCATCGCTAATCCGTATCCTGACCCCTTCCCAGTGCTATATATATATATATTCGTATTGGCTTGGCGCTTTCCCCTGAAAGTTCCATCCCTCCCTCGGGGGGGGGGGGGGGGGCGTAGAAATAGCCTAAGTTACTCTATCCCTTACAGATGTATGTTATTGTCTTAATAAATATACTTGAACTTCAGCTACCTTCACTCTACCTCACTAATGACACCCTTCCCTCACAACTCACCGGCTGTGTGTGGCGGGAGGCCTCAGGAGTGGTGTGGGGTGGTACAGTCAGTGGCTGGTGCGACTATTCTCCAGGAAATAGTTCGGATAAACTTGGTATCGCGCCATTCAACCCGTGTTTGTTGACAAGTCCCACATGGCCAGTGTCTCTTTTACCCTCGTATTCCTCAACGGCTTGGGAGTTAACTTTACATTAAATGCACAATCTTTTCTACCAACTATTTGTATAATTCATTTAATATTAAATATACTATGGAAAAAGTTATGCAGCTAGTTAAATTAGTATTCTTCAACTTTTGATATATATATATTACGAGCCTAATATATTTGTCTCAAAGCAGTTGAAAGACGTCACTAATTTGTACAATAATACGAATGTAAAAGTTGAATCATGTTGGCTTTATACACATACTTATGGCTTCCCACAGGAAATATCATTCACTTCATGTAGACAAATGTGTATTTGTAAATTGTGAAAGCCTTTGATAAAACATGCACAGTATATAAATACTGGCTAACCATTATTATAATTGGATTAAGAGGTTACACAAAATTCACGTATTTGTTAAAGACAAAGCTTCCTTTTCCTTCTTAGATGCGCCATTAACCTCGTTGTTACGACATCAGAACAATTAGTATTAATCTAGAGTGTTTTATTTGTCGAAGAAAACGATGTATTTCAAGACAGCGAGGTAAACTCGCATTTCTTTCAATCCTGTATAATCAAATCACAAGAATGTGAAAATATTAGGGCCATGTAATGGGATTGAATCCGCATCCCCGGTGGGAGTCTTACCTCATTGTTTAGAGAGAACTAGGTGCAACTGGTTCTAACCCTTGGGTTAGGACATTTTGACTCATTTCCTGACTATTAATTGCAAGATTTGTTGAGTATTAAACGAATCTCATTTGAAAGAGGCCTAACAGAGGCAGACCATGTTGAGGTGGGTTGGCCCAAGTATTACATTCAAAATCACTCGACAGTACTTACCTATGAGAGTGCGATTTGATCCACTGGCTCAGTAAGGATTGTAATGTTTCATAGAACACTATCATCTCTACCATCAAGTTTTACCAGAAAACTGCTAGAGATTCTTGGGGTTAAGGGCCAAGATTCACCAAGCATTTAAACGTGTCCAATTACAGAACACGTACATCTTTCCTCAGTCTTGGTAGCTTAAGTTTGTATTTATTAAGCAGTTTATGAGCTCCGAACCACTACGAGATTGTCTGTAATATTAATCATAAGTCGAGAATGAATGCCCTCGAAGCGTTTCCAAGCTCATTAATATATTCAGACTTTGTTGCCATGATCGAGGTAAGATGTGCAAGTGAAGGGAATTTTCAGGGGAAAGCGTCAATCCATTATAAATAGCACTTGGAAGGGGTCAGGATAAGGATTTGTGATGGGACGGGGGGAAAAGGAATGGTGTCTAACCACTTACTTGGAGGGTCGGGGATTGAACGCTTACCTGCATGAAGCGAGACCGTCGCTGTATCGTCCAGCCCAATTTGAAAGGATGTGTAAGTGAATAATTAAGTCCTTGCTGAGTCCTGCCGCCACCATTCAATGGACAATTTCTTATGACTGAATCGAGAACAATTCATGTTGATCAGAGAAGCTACACAGCTCAAACACTTTAAACTCTACTAAGGAATGGTTATTAACACTAAAGCTGGGTTATGGTAACGAGGCATTTTAAAAGTTCAATCATGAGTTGGTAATTAATAAACAGTTTAAAATTGGGAGCACAGGTTTTATATTTTATTTATATTGTTTTGTCAATACAAATACAGAACTTTATTTACAAAGTCATTCAGATTTGATCAAGGTTAATAGTAATAAGATTAGTCAATAATACTAATGTACATCTGGTCCACATTTTATTGGCTCAAACAAACATCTTCTTTCTCTTATCTAAACTATATTACAGTCATCATGATAGAAAACAGCACACAGAACACTTACACAATTACTCAACCATTCATGAGTCTCAAATGAGTAAAAAGACCCAAATATCAAATAGAAACCCTAAGGTATTCACAAGGCCCATCCTCTGCACATAGTCAGGGTAGTGAAACGTCATTATTATAGTATAGTTTGTAATACCCGAGTATACGAGTGGTAGCTGTGAAGGTGTCACGCTTCATATCTGTCACTCGTGTCAGTATACGAGTGACAGCTGTAAAGGTGTCACGCTTCATATCTGTCACTCGTGTCAGCATAATAACGACAACTGTGAAGATGCCACTCCTCATATCAGAATATACTAAGATTTGGCACAAAACTGTTTTCAAAAATTGCACAAAGTGGGAGGCTGACTAGAAAATAGAACATGTGTCACATGAGCGAAAAGTGATCAAGATGTTTTCTAAAAAGACTTACAGATGGGAGTACAAAAATTAAATATATGCCAAGATCCACAATGACTGACCGTTGGACATGTTATACTAATAGAGCTGTCTATTTAGTATGCCTTTGATATCAAGTAATATATATTAATTACCAAAAGATTGGGTAGTAGATAAAGTAAGAAGTTTAACAAGAGGCAAAAAGAGACAAAATAGATTAAGACGACAATTTTTTCCCCCTTTTTTTACATTTTGGACGAAATAGGCACCGTTATTGGTGTCTTTTTTTTTAATATTATTTTACATGCCAATGCCATTATTAAAAGTTGCACTTTTATATATATATTACACTTCTCTTAATCAATAGGATCAGTACCATATTATTAAGGAACATTTGCATATTATTTACATTATTAACAAGGACTTATAAATTATGACCACGGAGTACTTTGTGTCACCAAGCATAAATTGGTTTCGTCCAATATGTCAACTTGAATCTTGCATATGTTTATTGTAGATGAAATAGTAGAAATCTTATGTACCATAATGATTATCTATGCTGAATATAAATGCTTTGCATTTATATACAAATATTAAATAATGCTGTATTCGTTTTGAAATACTGTACCTATGAAAGAGGAAAATGTATAACGAAGCTCTGTAAATTCTTAGGAGCAAAAATGTATATTACTAGGTGAATACTATTTGAATAATTTGGTAAGACAATAAATGCTACCAGAAATAAATGGCATGGAAATACCAACACTTTTTTTTATTTTTAACCCTGAAATGAAATTAAGAGTTGTTTGGCTTTTGTGTACATAATCAGTCACCTGCTTTTGTAACATTATGTATATAACAAAATATTTAGAAACTATCACTCATTTTTAAATATATTTTATTTGTTTGTATACTGAATGTTGCACCATAACATTTGGAGTGGAGAAAGATGCAGTGTGATATGTCTCCATATTCTCACCTGTTATTGCTCAATGATTATCTTCAACACTGTGTTTATGGTACTCTCATAACCCACTGCTTAAAAATCATATATTTACTTATTTTGATGAAATTTTACATTTCAAAATATAGTTAGAAGAACGAAGCCTTGCAGTTGGCCAACTGAAATGTGAAGTCTTCCCGAGATGGCCAACTCTACCATGAAGTCTTCTTGGTGGCTAACTGTTCCCTAAATATTTCCATTTTGGCCACTTGTACTATGAAGCCTTCCGGTTGCTCCATTGTACTTTAAAGCCTTCCAGCTGGCCAAAAATACTGATACCTTCCAGCTGACAAACTGTACTAAGAAGCCTTCCAGCTGGCCAACAGTACCATTATACCTTCCAGCTGGCCAACAGTACCATTATACCTTCCAGCTGGCCAACAGTACCATTATACCTTCCAGTTGGCCAACAGTACCATTATACCTTACAGCTGGCCAACAGAACCATTATACCTTCCAGCTGGCCAACAGTACCATTATACCTTCCAGCTGGCCAACAGTACCATTATACCTTCCAGTTGGCCAACAGTATCATTATACCTTCCAGCTGGCCAACAGTACCATTATACCTTCCAGCTGGCCAACAGTACCATTATACCTTCCAGCTGGTCAGCTATATTATAAAGCCTTCCAGCTGACCAAAGTGTACCATGATCCCTTCCAGCTGGTCAACTATATTATAAAGCCTTCCAGCTAGCCAACTATACTATGAAGCCTTCCAGCTGGCCAACTATACTATGAAGCCTTCCAGCTAGCCAACTATACTATGAAGCCTTCCAGCTGGCCAACTATACTATGAAGCCTTCCAGGCGGCCAACTGTACCATTTCAGCTGGTGAACTATACCATAAATATTTCCAGTCGGCACATTGTGTCAATATCTTCCAGCTCGCACACTGTACCTTGAGTCTCCAGCTGAAAATGGAGCTTTACCATTAGTTTACTGAACAACAACAAAAATCTTTTGGAGAAGTAATCATTAAGGAAACCTAAATTTTATAAATGAGTGACGTTTACATTTGTAATCTACAAGTTGCTGCAGAGAATGGTGAAGGCAAAGTTACAGTACACCTTTGTAACACAAACTTTAAATATGTCACGTAGTTGTATGTTAAAAACCATAATGTGCGGAGATGGAGAATGTTTTAAGTAAATTAACCCACTATTAAAATTTAATATAAATACCAACATAAATAACATGTTGTTTATAATAAAATCAATATGAAGTTTATAATAAAGTCAATATGCTGTTTGGTGAGCATTATTTATAATTTGTATTCAATAAAATATATGGACAAAATATACCGTTGCTTTTATATATATATATATTTGCCCATAAAAAAAAAAACTTTCCTATTTGGTGCTCTACATTCGTTTATATTCACATAATAATATTAAGAGAAAATATATAAACTACATTTTCAGTATGATCAAAATCGACTAGAATAGTTTGTGTCAAGTGATGCAAGTTAAGAACAACACCCATCACCAAACTGACAATATATATATATATATATATATATATATATATATATATATATATATATATATATATATATATATATATATATATATATATATATATATATATATATGCAAGAAATGTGCCACACTGCTCCTGGTTACCACAATGTGTTTGTGCGCAGAGTACTCAAGGCATACACATTCGTGTGTGTAGATATAAAATGCACCTCTCTGTACAGTATGTAACACTATAGTGTCCATAGGAAGGACATTATTAACCGCAAAACTATGCATAGTAACCATGCAACACTCTCCTCCTTGGACAGGATATAAAGAGCATACACCATGTGATGGGAGGCAAAAAAATATATATCACTATATCTTGGTAATATAGTTCGAATAAATAAGTTGAACTGAAACAACAACTTAAGATTTTATATCTTAAGTTATTAACAGCTTGGGATAAAATGTTTTATTTTTAAGTAAATCAATAAATTGCAGTGATTTCAAAGTTCAGTCTCTAGTAGAAACTTGATAACTCAAAAATGTGCAAAAGTAGAAAAAAATGATCAAGTAACAACTATAGAATAATTCTAAAAACAGAATGTAACAAAATATTGTACTGTACACAGTACTCCTTTTTGGTTTTTTACAGATTCAGTAAATGTTGAATGCTTCGAAATCAACTTCTATATACAAATTTGTAGCTCAAGACGTTTGCTGTACATAATAAAACGTTGCGTTTACTGCACTTGTGAAACTTTCAATATCAAAATCTACAACTTTGTTGACACTTAACAAAACTGTATAATAAGGGCGACTGAATACAGTATGGTGTAAAAAGAATCACTTGGATTTTTTTAATGGAATTTACAGTTCTCGTCACATTTTGGCCATTTTGTATCTATTGAATCTTTTATGAACAACCCTCAGCACTAACCTATGGCAGTAGTCTAAACTAAAAAACATTTGACCAAACTTAAACAACAAGTCCATAATATTGTCATTGTTAAGAAAAATACACCAAGCAATATTTGTTGCTATTCTGGTCTATATATTTATGACTATCGCTTGTATTGCTGATTGATGTGATAACACTGGAAACTTTGAGCCTTAAATATAAATTTAAAAAGTTATTTCATTTCTAGGCTGTTTGATTGAATGCTGAAAATCCCTTGCAGAACATCCGAGCAAACCCCCATCTACACGAGAATCTTTGATTGGTTGTCTTTTTCAACACTGTATCACAACTTTACGAGTCAAAGTCCTTGCTCTCTCGACCAAGTTGCCACTAAGCAGCTTCAGTGGCAGAGAACTTTAAGAAGTCGTTTTCAAGTTATATTGAAGACTCAAAACCTGACTAAACCACATCCCAGTCCACTCACGGCGCTACTAGGGAAAAACTGGAATCAGCCTACTTTGATCCATCTGTCTATGGAGTATTCTAAGGCTGCTAACCATCTGTAACAGAAAAATAGTAATATGATAATAACAATAATAACAATAATAATAATAATATCATTATTATTATTATTAATACAGTAATAAAACTGAAAAATATATATCACTAGTAATAACGAAACTTCAATAATATTGTGGTTATGGAGTAATACACCTAGAAACAACATCCTAAATTAAGGGAATAGCGACAATTGCCTCAATTATCAATTACAATTGCATCAATTATCAATTACAATTGCATCAATTATCAATTACAATTGCATCAATTATCAATTACAATTGCATCAATTATCAATTACAATTGCATCAATTACAAAAATCAAAAAGCAACAATTATTCAAACTGGAAATTTAATAATAATAATAATATAAATGGAGATCACTCTCTTAACTGCATTTGCAGTTTCAAATGCTAAATGACACAAATTGCGTTATTTGCATAAGATAACAATATATATATCTGAAGTGATTTGTGATGTTTAATGCAAACATTTAGTTCTAGAACAACATTTAAAAAGAGTCATTCGGTCTATCTGCACAATGAAATCACAAGAATGGGTACCTATGAGGTAACAGTGAGGCAATACAATGGGATCGAGCATTCATCTTCTCCCCTGGCCAGGCACACATACACCACCGACTGGACCATGATGAGCTGGTCATGGCTCAATCAGTAGTGTGTGGGTGTGTGTGTGCCAGAGAACTCCAGGGATAGGAACTCGAGTCCACTGTGAGGCCTCAGTATTACCTGCAGCTGATTTGACGCCTCCCTCTCTTCTCCTTATTCTCCTTATTATCATTCTCCTTCTCCCAACTCTTCTCTCACTTTTTTGCTGATGTCTTGTTCACACACACACACACACACACACACACACACACACACACACACACACACACACACACACACACACACACAC
Organism: Procambarus clarkii; assembly: GCF_040958095.1. Taxonomy (NCBI): domain Eukaryota; kingdom Metazoa; phylum Arthropoda; class Malacostraca; order Decapoda; family Cambaridae; genus Procambarus; species Procambarus clarkii. The sequence continues at coordinate 6,949,393 of NC_091175.1, read as the reverse complement.
ACACACAAAATAATACAGTACCTAATTTGGACAATCTGAATGTTCATCTACGTCATATTAATCCCTGAACAAAAAATAGTTGACGACAATACGAGCCTCCCTTAACAGCACCTTACTAACCTCTTTTTGTCACTGTCCGATTCTGTGTAAAAGTAGAAATGTCTAAATTTGGGTACAGGAGGCAGGAGTTCGAAGGCGTGTTTTTTTCCACCTATGCTGGTGCTCTGTACCCTGTATCCGTGCAGGTGGACCACACCTGTCAAATTAAGTGAACCGAATTAACAACACAACTTGGCTTTTTACAGTAAAAATTTGATTCACTTTGGCCCTGAAAGAAAGCTTCTGCATTACACCGTTGGTTCGAGTCTCCTAGTGCTTGAGTGAATGAAATGTTTATTCCCATGATAGTGTGGTTGACAGTTTATACAGTGAAAAGCATTCTTTCTTTTAAAGCTTGGGGGAAATAAGTAAAACAGTATTTGCTTATATCTCTGTCTTGTCAGGAAGATTATGTTTTACAAATAATGGAACTCGACACCAGGTCAAGACCCAGATTATAAATTCACATTTAAAACAAAGCAATAAGTTAATCTTTGTGTTTTTATATTTTCAACCCCAGACGTGGTCATACATTTATATAAAAAACTAATAATATTTCCATTAAAAGATGTTCACAGTTTCACGAAGTATAAATACAAGTTTAGTGAGTATTTATCTTTGTCGATGAGCCAGCACACTCCTTCACTAGAGTAGGAACAGTGCCACGGGAAGTGTGTCTGATATTGTTGAGGTGCTCTGATCAAATGTAATTTAGTTTGTCTCTCCTCCCAATTGTGTAGACAAATGCACAAAGTGTTGAAAGATTTTTTGTAAATTTTTCAAAGTCTGCAAAAAAAAAAAGCTTACGATTTGACTCTCAGGAAAGTAAACAGAATAATCGAAATGAAATCACAAGAACATAGCACAGTATAGCAGACGAGGAGTCACAATAACGTGGCTGAAATATGTTGATCAAACCACACACTGGAAAGTGAAGGGACGACGACGTTTCGGTCTGTCCTGGACCATTCTCAAGTCGATTGTGAACCCACAATCGACTTGAGAATGGTCCAGGACGGACTGACACGTCGTCGTTCCTTCACTTTCTTTTATCTTGTACTATTGGCCCTCTCGGTACAATCACCTTGCTCCCATAACAGTGTGGTTTGGTCAACATGGTACAGTATATCTATGGGACGTCGATCTGTGTATAGCCTCAATATTTTGTTCATACTCAACTTTTTGGACCATGAAGTATGTCCTCGAGAGTAAAATAAATCAATAAATAAATAATATTTTGAAATTAAATTTCTTCACATTTGCAGCCTAGTGTTCTGATAACTTGACAAAAATTTTATATTAATAATAATTATATATTACATAACTGTTGTGAGATACATTCTTGCGAAGATACATAGCTAACCTAGGTTAGCCTCGATAATCCTAAGAGTCTTCCTGTTCCCTATGGATACATCCTGGGAAGCCTATGTAACTTCCTCTCCCAGATGGATACATCCTGAGAAGCCTATGCCACTTCCTCTCCCAGATGGATACATCCTGAGAAGCCTATGACACTTCCTCTCCCAGATGGATACAACCTGGGAAGCCTATGTAACTTCCTCTCCCAGATGGAAACATCCTGGGAAGCCTATGTAACTTCCTCTCCCAGATGGATACATCCTGGGAAGCCTATGTAACTTCCTCTCCCAGATGGATACATCCTGGGAAGCCTATGTAACTTCCTCTCCCCCCGACTAAGGGAAAACAAACCAAGAGGACCCGTGACGTGTTACCTATAGCTTGCGTAGCATCTGTGTCATGGTAGAGGTAGAGGCAGGCATCCTTCAGAACACAGTACCGCCTCTTCCACTGGTGCCAGCGCGCTCCCAGCTTGTATAGGAACCCAAAACAGTCCGGGGAGGCTATGGATGCTGGGGCTTGTTGTACACGACGGCACGAGATCTCCATCAGTTCATCCCTCTAGAAGATTTGTTTAGAAATTTATATAAGCTAGATGAAATACAGATCCTACATATCTTAAATTTACATTTAAGTGACGTAAATGCTTCACTAGTGCTCCAGACTGAACTTTTTTAAACAGTTACGGTCTAAAAATACAACGAGACTACCTTTTAGCATCTGATCAATAGGAACCCGGGAGCTAGTCAACTGTTGTGGGTCGTATACTGAGAGCAGATGCACTCACTGGCCACAGGGACCTCCACAAGCCTAACAAAGCATCATGTTACCTGACAACGGGAACAAAGTGAGTGGTGCTACGGGTGCAACTAACCTGTGCAGCCTCCAACGCTGCCTGGGTGATGACCTGACCCCAGCGGTTGCGGGCATCCTCTGTGTGGGCAGCAAGATGCAAGGTCATGCCCCCAAACTTGGCCACAGTGAAGGAGAAGGGTTTGCCCACGTCGACCAGGGCGTGGACGCTGTAGTCCAGGAGGTGGACAGCACCTAGTGGGTGTTGCTCCTGTACAGCCACAAGGTACAACTGTTTATCTTAAAGAGTTGGCGTGTGGAAACCGTGATAGAAAAGGTAGCATGACATAGAAGAGGCTCCACTTATACATTAATTTTGAGAAACAAACGGCGAAGCTAAGAGCGTTTCAGAGCACAACTACAACTTTATGAATGGTATATAAATATCTAACCAACATAACTACACAACGCTAATTAAATTCCGTCAAAGCAAAGCAGTTCTATTTCCACCATGTATATTTATTTTACTAATACTTTTAATCAGGGAAAATGGTAACGAGAATCTTTGACTAACCATTTCTGACTTGTAATAATAAAGGCAGTGGTCTTTCTTGAGAGCAAACCAGCGTCTGCGCCACTTTCTGACGATGGTGGAGGAGCCGGGGGTATGGTGGGCGCCCCCGAGCTTGTAGAGGTAGCCAGCACACAGGGGAGTGGGGTCATGGGTCACCAGGGGGGTCAAGACGTCGCACGTCCTCGCCACCTCCAGGCGAAGGGTATCGCAACCTGCAGGAGAGTAACACTGAAGGCTCTGTATCACCTGTGTCGTGGTGTCTCATCAACACATTAACATAGTCAACATTATGTTCAATCCTCCAGAACCTATACTGAAAGTTGAAGACTATACTGACTGTTGCAGAGACTATACTGAATGTTCCAGAGACTATACTGAATGTTCCAGAGACTATACTAAATGTTCCAGAGACTATACTGAATGTTCCAGAGACTATACCGAATGTTCCAGACAATACTGAATGGTCCAGACTATACTGAATGTTCCAGAGACTATACTGAATGTTCCAGAGACTATACTGAATGTTCCAGAGACTATATCGAATGTTCCAGACAATACTGAAAGTTCCAGAGACTATACTGAATGTACCAAATATTATACCAAATGTTCCAAAGACTATACCGAATGTTCCAGACTATACCGAATGTTCCAGAGACAATACCGAATGTTCCAAAGACTATACTGAATGTTCCAGGGACAATACTGAATGTTCCAGAGACTATACTGAATGTACCAAATATTATACCAAATGTTCCAAAGACTATACCGAATGTTCCAGACTATACCGAATGTTCCAAAGACTATACCAAATGTTCCAGACTATACTGAATGTTCCAGGGACTACAACCGCAATAGGCTACAACGCCCGCTAACCTACCCGGACCATATTCCAGGCCCGCCAGCACTAAGCCCAAGGCGCACTCACCGGCGTGAGCGAGTCTGACCACCTCCGAGTGGGAGGCGTCCAGGACGTTGGCACCGTTGATGTTGATGATGATGTCCCCGACCTCCAGGCCCGACGTCTCGGCCGGGGTGTCGGGTTCGATGGCCGACACGACCACCGGCCGGGAACCGTGGATCCGGAACCCGAACTCTCCCGACTCCCTGCTTACAGTGACCGTCTTATCCGACTCTGTAGCCACAGATAATAAATAAATAAATAAATATATATATATATATATATATATATATATATATATATATATATATATATATATATATATGTATATATATATATATATATATATATATATATATATATATATATATATATATATGACAGAATAAGAGTTATGTTTCCTTATGACTAACAACATATAGTTTTACAATTAAACCATTTCAAACCATATGAACACTATTGCAGTTAAAACTTTACATTTAATTTTATTTAAGACTATCTTTTTTTCTCAAAGGATGAGGCTTGATACGTTGAAAATAATTTACAGTAAAAGACGTCAAATACACTCGCCCTCCAGACAAAATTAAAAACTGAAACATTTTGTTAGAAATCTATAAACAATATTTAATAATTTTACAGCAATATGGAACAGGAATATACAAAAAAACAGAAGGCCTTATGAGTCAAATATCTGACAAAAACACATAAGTTAAATAGTATAACAATGAATATATATATATATATATATATATATATATATATATATATATATATATATATATATATATATATATATATATATATATATCAGTAATCACATGCATTTGCAGCTTCAACAGTTACTTCATGCGATACGTTTCAAGGGAAGAATGTAAAGAGAAGACATGCGCAACAAATTATATACAGAATGTATGATTGTACACTGGAATAATGTATGACTACATTGGTACGAGTGTTGACTGTGTGCCAGCAGTGTATGACAACACTGGAAAATTGGGACAATACACCTGGCAGATTTAAGCCGGCACACCTTGGCGCCAGCTCTACATAGGTTCTTGCTGCTACACCTTGGCGCCAGCTCTACATAAATTCTAAAATATTAAAGTCAAATTTTGAAGCAATAATCGTCATGGTCTCTTGCTCTTATGGCAGTAATAAAGTCAAATTAACGAGCTGTGACAGG
>NC_091175.1:6869488-6939488 GCF_040958095.1 Procambarus clarkii | reverse complement strand
GTGAAGGTATGTATACGAGGCGAGGCGCGTGTGCTATATGTGTAACTACACATGGCCAAGAGTTATGTATATGTCTACAGCATTCAAGGCAACGAGGTTTGTTACGTAGTTGTATGTATAGAGGTCAAGGCTGAGTGTTTTGGTATACATGTATCAAGGTTAATGGTGCACTTCAGTGTATGTCGACCAGGAGGCCTGGTCGACGACCGGGCCGCGGGGACGCTAAGCCCCGGAAGCACCTCAAGGTAACCTCAAGGTATGTATACACTGGGGCCGGTGGCTGACTGGACGCGTGATCCTGTGGTCCCGAGTTCGATTCCCGGCGCCGGCGAGAAACAATGGGCAGTTTCTTTCACCCTAATGCCCCTGTTACCTAGCAGTAAATAGGTACCTGGGAGTTAGTCAGCTGTCACGGACTGCTTCCTGGGGTGTGTGTGTGTGGGGGGGGGGGGAAAATAGTAGTTAGTAACAGGTGATTGACAGTTGAGAGGCGGGCCGAAAGAGCAGAGCTCAACCCCCGCGAAGACAACTAGGTGAATACACACTGAGCCATGGAGTGTGTATATATATACACACACACACACCTGCCTTATACACGTTGTAACGCTCTGCCAATGGAGTTTTGTATGTGAATAAGTGCTCCGAGGTGGAACCTTTGCCTATCAGACATGTGGGTACCTTTGGTCATCTGACATGAGGGTACCTCACAATCCACACACACTCACACCTCATCCACACTCCTTTTAAAATAATATATTTGCTATTTCACTTTCTCAAGGAATCCACTTAAAACAGTCTTGAATAGAACTACGAGTCCTCTTATCCACTTGGTACAGTACGTCCAGATGCACGAATGATCGCACTTATCCACCTGATACAGTACGCCCAGATCCACGAATGACTGCACTTATCCACCTGGTACAGTACATCCAGATGCATGAATCTGGTGCAGAGTTGAGAGCACGTGACGCAGAGGACACGGAGGAGGGAGAGGCACTGCAGGGGAGGGCCAGAGTGCCACCGGACTGGGACCCGAGAGGCGCCACAACACAGCACGTGGGCAGGGCCACACTGCTGGCACTCCACAGGCACCCATTGGGCACAGTCTGCCTGCTGACCTGAGTGCCAGTTCCCGCCTCACACACTGTTTTTGTCTGAACAACACTGTCTTTTATGGTTAAGGTTACGTTAGAAAGCCCCTGTCTGTCTGTCTGTCTGTCTGTCTGTCTGTCTGTCTGTCTGTCTGTCTGTCTGTCTGTCTGTCCTTTGGTCTGTATGTGTGTGTGTGTGTGTATGTGTGTATGTGTGTATGTGTGCATGTGTGCATGTGTGTGTGTGTGTGTACGCACCTAGTGCACCTGTGTGTCTCTGGGTGCCTGCCTGTATGTGTGTTTCTGTGTGTGTGTACTCACCTATTTGTACTCTCCTATTTGTGCATGCAGAATCGAGCTTCAGCTCTTGAATCCCCGTCTTTCTAGCTGACGGATGTTTAATGCAATGACTCCTAACTTATTTCTCCAATCATATCTGCTTTTTAAACTATGAATGGCGTTTCTCTTTTACATGCAGCCGCCTCCTTCAGTTCATGGATGCTGTCCACTTCTCCTACGGTACATGAAAACTTGCTAGCATCTCCTGAGAGTCATCTCATTCTTCTCAAGCTTCCATCCACCGTCTTGCTCGACTGGTGTTCATTGTCAACATTAGAGTTTACTTGTGTGCTTTTTCTTCAGTTTGAGACTCGATTACGTGACGGTGTAGCCTAAAACTGATCTCACGTTGGCGGTGCTTAAGGATCTAAATGCATCAATTCTTATCTAGATTCCTGAATGATATTCTGATTTTTGACAGCGTAGAGTATGCTGGTAATATCCTAAATGTATATATATATATATATATATATATATATATATATATATATATATATATATATATATATATATATATATATATATATATATATATATATATATGTCGTACCTAATAGCCAGAACGCACTTCTCAGCCTACTATTCAAGGCCCGATTTGCCTAATAAGCCAAGTTTTCATGAATTAATGTTTTTTCGTCTACCTAACCTACCTAACCTAACCTAACCTAGCTTTTTTTGGCTACCTAACCTAACCTTACCTATAAATATAGGTTAGGTTAGGTTAGGTAGGGTTGGTTAGGTTCGGTCATATATCTACATTAATTTTAACTCCAATAAAAAAAAATTGACCTCATACATAAAGAAAGGGGTTGCTTTATCATTTCATAAGAAAAAAATTATAGTAAATATATTTATTCAGGAAAACTTGGCTTATTAGGCAAATCGGGCCTTGAATAGTAGGCTGAGAAGTGAGTTCTGGCTACTAGGTACGACATATATATATATATATATATATATATATATATATATATATATATATATATATATATATATAAAATAACTAAAGAGGGTACCCGGCTGCGCCCGGGTCTCTCGCCCCCTCCACTCCCTTCCTCTCTCCCAGTCTCCCCCACTCTGATCTATCTTCAATATTCTCTTCCCCTCTCTTTCCATCACCCGCCTCTCCATCTTCCTCCACTTCTTTCCCCCCAAACATCCCTTCTCCTTATAATCACAGGAGAACCTAGGCACAATAATCCCTTGGTTCAAAACCCCCGTGGGGTCACACTCAACCCTACATGTAGGCACCAGGGAGTCAACTAGTCACAAAGTTGAGGAATAGAAACAAAACTTTCAATAGGAAGGTGGAGCAAGGCAGGTTATTAGCCTCAAGTGAGGCAGCGCCAGAGTGGGCACCCCACCATGGCGACACCTCCATCCTCTCTACCTTCACCTGATAAATAACACCAGACGACACCACGGCTTGCTAAGAATACGTAGTGGGGAGGAAGCTGTCAGGGAGGGAGGGGGTGTGGTGGGGAAGGATCGAACGACTGTTTACGGGCTATTCATGCCCGTGAAACCTATTGGGTTATCTTGTGGGTATCTTGAGATGACTTCGGGGGTTTTTAGTGTCCCCGCGGCCCGGTCTCGACCAGGCCTCCACCACCAGGAAGCAGCCCGTGACAGCTGACTAACACCCAGATACCTATTTACTGCTAGGTAACAGGGGCATAGGGTGAAAAAAACTCTGCCCATTTGTTTCTCACCGGCGCCCGGGATCGAACCCGGGACCACAGGATCAAAAGTCCAGCGTGCTGTCCGCTCGGCCGACCGACTCCCTTCCCTGGGTGACTTAATCTTTATTTAATCCTCATCAATCGGAACTACAGGAGTGGTGGAGGTAGTTAGCCGGGAGCTATTGTGGAGTAGCTTGATTTTCAATCTCTACGGTGGATACTAACTTTATGAATAAAAATGTAAATGTTCGTTTGTTCGAAATCGCTAATAACCGATTCCTATGACATTTTGGCAGAGCGTTCCATTCGCATACGAGCGGGTTTTTATATACCTACTATATATATGTCACGTCTGTAACAGATAAAAACATGTTTTTTTTTTAAATCATATGAGTTTTCATATGAGGGGAAATCTCCGAAACCTCTTTACCGATTGCTTTGAAATTTTGACACAACGTTGTATTCGAATACCTTTTTATATACCTACTATATACATTCCACACCTGTGCAGGTAAAAACTTTTTTTTTAAACAGCGCCATCTGTTGCACGTAAGAGCAACACACGCTATACTAAATATGTTACGATTCCTTTTCAATGTTTTCGATTGCATTGATAAATTGACTTTTCGAAGATTTTGATATATTTTCATTTTGATTTAATTATTTTGTAACATTGCGTTGGAACTGAACTGTGTTGTTTACCATACCGTTCATTTCATGTGTATAGTTTATTTGTTAATGTTTTCATTGTTTTCCATTTTTCTTTTTTTAACTGTTCTTATTTTTCAGTGATGGGAACATCAAATTATTTGATGTTCCCAATTTTCTGAAGGGAACATCAGATCATTTGGGAATGCATCGGACGAGGGAGTGGGGAATGGTGGGGAGGACGAGGGGACGGGGGAGTGGGGAATGGTGGGGAGGACGAGGGGACGGGGGATAGTGGGGACGAGGCAATGGAGATTGGTGGGGAAGACAAGGGGGACAGGAGAGTGGGGGATGGTAGGGCAGACTGGAGGACAGGGGAAGGTTGCTGTGGCTTAGCAACGCACATGTGTTGCTAAGCCACAGCAACACGTGGCCGGGTACAGCTAGTATATATATATATTTTCCAACTTGAGTCTGTCTTTCCTTTTTACTCTCAAGTCTTCATTCTTGGTCCCTATTATACTTGGCCTCCTGTTCTTCAGTGGTCTTGTATGTATATATATACATCACCATCATCATCATCATGTCAGACATTAGTCACCATTGTTTTCACGGTGACCCAGATCACCATCAACACTACACAAAGAACGTGACCTCACGGCCTGGTGTGCACTGTTAGGTACGCGCTGTTAGGTGGGCACTCACCGTCGCCAACGAAGCCACTTCAAACATCACTGTCACCACCCTCACATCCATCACCATCAGCTGCCGCCACAACCACCACCATCAAATAACCCCACTCCCCTCACAATTACGACCTCCCCCCACAATCACCCCCACCCCCACTATTAATAAAACCCACGTTTGCACATGATGGGCGCCATACCTTCCCCCACCAATGGTGGTGGTGGTGGCGGGGTATATACTGTGTGAGGCCGCCAGGTGCCTCATGGCGGACTTCCTCACTGTCTTTCCGCTCCCAGCACGCACACCCACAATGTCAAACGAAATAGGTCGGAATTAATTGCGTTAGACAACTACCGGCTGGCAATGTTGCGGGAGAGAGAGTCGACAGCCCTTTAAAAAGACATATATATATATATATATATATATATATATATATATATATATATATATATATATGCAATTGACGATCACAAAACACTGATCATTTTATGCGGAAAATCCACAGAGAAATATGAAATGAGGTGTTTTGACCTCTGTGCACAGAGAAAAATGAAAACACCTCATTTCATATTTCTCTGTGGATTTTCCGCATATATATATATATATATATATATATATATATATATATATATATATATATATATATATATATATATATATATATATGTCGTACCTAGTAGCCAGAACGCACTTTTGGGCCTACTATGCAAGGCCCTATTTGCCTAATAAGCCAAGTTTTCCTGAATTAATATATTTTCTCTAATTTTTTTCTTATGAAATGATAAAGCTACCCATTTCATTATGTATGAGGTCAATTTTTTTTATTGGAGTTAAAATTAACGTAGATATATGACCGAACCTAACCAACCCTACCTAACCTAACCTATCTCTATAGGTTAGGTTCGGTTAGGTAGCCGAAAAAGTTAGGTTAGGTTAGGTAGGTTAGGTAGTCGAAAAACAATTATTTCATGAAAACTTGGCTTATTAGGCAAACTGAGCCTTGCATAGTAGGCTGAGAAGTGCGTTCTGGCTACTAGGTGCGACATATATATATATATATATATATATATATATATATATATATATATATATATATATATATATATATATATATATATATATATATATATATATATATATATAAGGGCAGTAAGAGTGTGGGCGGGATAAGAATGGGGGGGCCGAGTAAAAGTGTGCTAGCAGACATTTACAGCGCCTGAGATAACCTGTTTTACAAGTATGTGTGAAATTTCTCACGTGTCGAATGTAATTACCGTCCAGGTGTAATATTCCTTGCGAACTAACCGATAACTTATGTTTTTGATGTTTTATTAATGTCGAGCAATGATACATTTCGTTCTCAAAATGCAATTAAAAAAAATACTCGTGAATTCGTTTATTTTTTGTTGGAGTTTATTTTTAATACAAATTTTTGTTCCAACCTTTTTTTTTTACTATTTTTCAATGCATTTCTGTATAGAAACATGATAAAAATTTGTTGCAACTAGTTATTGAACAATTTCCTGTTGAGAATTGTATTTCTTGTGAACGTTTCTAGGAATATATTTATAGTGTACCTTCATACTGTACCATTAACAGTACCATCACTAGTACAGTACCAGTACTGCCTGCTACTGTACCATTAACAGTACCATCACTAGTACAGTACCAGTACTGCCTGCTACTGTACCATTAACAGTACCATCACTAGTACAGTACCAGTACTGCCTGCTACTGTACCATTAACATTTGTTTAACTAAACGAGTACAGAAACCAGCTTTGTGTAATTGTCGCTATATTAAAAAGGATTTTTATGTAACAACTAATTAGCCACTGTGATGTGTTCTTAGGTGTAGGATGCATGATACACCAATAACATGCTTCTTGAGGTTATCTTGAGATGATTTCGGGGCTTAGCGTCCCCGCGGCCCGGTCCTCGACCAGGCCTCCCTTTTGTTATACATCCCCAGGAAGCAGCCCGTAGCAGCTGTCTAACTCCCAGGTACCTATTTACTGCTAGGTAACAGGGGCATCAGGGTGAAAGAAATATTTTGCCCATTTGTTTCCGCCTCCACCGGGGATCGAACCCGGAACCTCAGGACTACGAATCCGAAGCGCCGCCCACCCAGCTGTCAGGCTAGGCTATGGGACAGAATCCCCGCCTAATTTCTATAGATTTATGCCTCACAGACACTTCTCTAATATTGTAGGGCTACCCATTTAAAATTTGCAAGGGGTTAAAACCAAAAAGTTTCACAAATCGAGAAAAATCGTCCGTATGAGTCTGAGTTCGCCACGAATTATTTTTTCCCAAAGTATATACACAGAAACGAACATCAAAATGAACCCTAGGCAATGGAAACCTAATTTACGTAATCCTCTCAATGTTTTCTTAATTTAAAATACAAACGCTATTGGTAATAGCACTTCGTTGACTTCCATTTTACTCTAGAATCTCCCAAGGAACCATCTCAGCTACGTCCCATGGGTACATTATATAGCCTATTGGAAATCCTTAGGTTAAGGGTTCTCTAAGTTCACATTACCTTGATTTTTGGTCTTGATTTGGGTAATAAAACTTACTGATCCTGTACCAATGGTCAGACCTCGTGGATAGCAACTTAAAAATAAAAAAAATTCTGATTGGTAATGATGGATGAAAGCACGGTAGCTAGGACAAGATGCCTCGGCTCTTATACCATGCGAATAATGACGGTAACGACACTTACCATGCCTGCCAACCCGTGAAGGCATACAATACACGCCAGGCCTGCCAAACTGCGGAGAAAAACAGTACACGCCAGGGGTGCCAATCCGGGGAGGTAAACAACACACGCCACGCCTGCCAACCGGTGGAGATAAACAATACACGCCAGGCTTGCCAACCTGTGGAGGTAAATAACATACGCCAGGCCTACCAACAGGTGAACATAAACAATGCACGCCAGGTCTGCCAACCTGTGTGGGAAAACATTACATGCTAAGCCTGTCAACACGTTGAAGTAAACTTGTAACATCAGACCAGTTAACAAGCGGGAATAAACAATATGCGGCAGTTCTGCCAACCTGTGGAAGCAAACACGCGAGGCCTAGCTGCTACCTATGGACAAATTATATTACATACCAGGCGTGCTAACCTAAATTATGAGATAAACTATTCATGCCAGACTTGCCAACCTGTGGCAATAAACAATGTACAGGACATACCAACATGCAAAGGTAAACAATACACATCAGACCTGCCACGATGTGGATGTAAACAATGCACACCAAGCTTGTCAGTCGGTGGACATAAACAATAAACGACAGGCCTACCAACCTGCGAAGATAAACAATATACATCAGGTCTGCCACCTTGACAGAGATAAACAATAAACAATATATGCCAAGCCTGTCAATCCGGTAGGGTAGGATGGAAGGCATGAATGAGAACCAGCAGAGATGGTAAACACTATGCCAAGGGAACTCCTGGTTCAACCTTGACGACGAGCTGACGTCTGCACACCTCCTCCGCCAGGCAGCCGCTGGATTTTCGGGTTTCGTTCCGTTTTCGGGTTTTGGATTTGATGCTGCCGTTTGGCATCCCTCTTCAACGGCCTGGTTTGTACGACGCCTGGCGCACATATCGCCTTGGGTCACAGGACGGATGATAGATCTTTGAACGTTTTCTGGCTGGTTCTCCCGACGGGGTGATGGTGTCCGGCGCCGGCTTGGCCGAGAGGTGCCGGGAGTTGGTGGGTCTTGGTGGACTCCTGGTGTTTTTAGTTTTGCTACCCAGTGTTCTCTGTGTGGGGCGGGGCCGGTGCGTGCGTTCTTAGATGCGAGGCATCTTAGTGTTTGGTGATACGCGTCATTCGCTTCGCCATTGGGAGTTGCGATTAACCCTTTACGGGTACATCGGATCCCACGATCGTCGTCGCTCCTTAATTCACAATAACAACACTATGTCAAGCAAGTCAGTCCGTCGGCTGGAAATATTACACGTCAAACCTGTCACAGGTTGGCAAACACTGCTAGCGTCAATTATCTCCATCTCAAGATGTGGCGGGTAGCGGTAAACAAGACACCACAACTTTTAACTTGACAGATCAACAGTACACTACAGGCCTGCCAACATATGACTGGCATACAGCACATGCCAATCTAGCCAACCTGTGGAAATAAACAAATCACTCCAAGACTGCCAACATGAAGACAAACCAAACGGCGTCATTCCCGTCAACCTACGGAAGGCACCAAATCATGTCAGGTTTGCCAACCTCTGGGGAATAAATCAGGCTTTTCAACCTATGGTGATTAAACTCGAGGTCTATTAACCCATGACGATAACCAATACCTTCAAGCCGTGACAACTTCACGGAAGCAAATAATACACGCATTGTGTACCGTTAGCCAATGGGAGGCCCTAACCAAACATACTGATATATATTTCTAACCAGGAGGCAAGCAATGCATGCCAAGCTTAGAAACCTGTAGATGTAAATAAATTAGATCAAACCTGCCCATACTGTGCGGGCACAAATGCCCTGCCAAGCAAGCTACCCGGCGCCAGAGAACAAAAGCCTACATCCCTAACCTGTCAATCTACAGAGATAAACAATACATACCAGGCCTGTTAACAAATGTAAGTAAGCAAATTTCGGATTACCAATCCCGAATAGTTAAGCAAATCAAGGCAAAGCAAATCAAGGCAGGCCTGTCAGCCAGCAGGAATAATACAAAACACGTCATTGCCAACCCTGGAATGTGTGTACACACACATATTATATATATATATATATATATATATATATATATATATATATATATATATATATATATATATATATATATATATATATATATATACCACGCCTACCAACCTATAGCGACAAGACGCTAGGCCTGCCAACTTGAAGGGTCAACCAAGGCGATCTAAGCACACCATCATGTTAAGTAAATGGTACATGCTAAGCCTGCCTATCTGTGAAGGCAACCAATTTACACCAGGCCTCCTGATCAGTGGAAGTATAATATGCCTGTCCTCCTGCTTGCCTGTGGAGGTAAACAAATCATGCCAGATCAGTCAAACTGTGGTGGTAAATAAATCCTGCCAGGTCTGCCAACCTGTGGAGGTAAACAAACCATGCCAGGTCTACTAACCTGGTGGAGGTAAACAAATCCTGCCAGGTCTGCCAACCTGTGGAGGTAAACAAGGGAATGCCTTCGAACCTGTGGAGATAAATAATACACAGAAGATTTGCCAACCTGCAAAAGCGAACTAATTAATGTACACCTTTGTCCTCAACATGTAAACAATTGTCTAAATACCCGGCCTGCAGACCTCTGATGGTAAACATTAAAAAGCATTACACATTAGTAGGGCCAACGTGTTATTGAGGTATATATTCCACACCTGGCATTCTTTCTGGTATATATATGAATTAAACCCCCTCAAGGCCTACCAACCAGTCATACATGCCATACATAAAGTTGTTACAAACATTGCTATTTTTTCGATATCAACTTTGTTGTTTGTATAACTCCACCTCTAACGCTTCTTTTCAAATACACAAAATAAGTCGTTATTAACAAAGAAATAAGATTAAGCGTTGGATGTAGAATTCCTAGACCACAGCCAGAATGCATTCGGGGGGGGGGGGAGTGTAAAATCTTGACTAGGCTTTAACGGAAGCCTCAGGAACCCTGGAGGATTGAGTTGAGTCTCAGGTTGCATTGCTGTTGACCATGTCGTGGTGTAGTGGTCTAAGGCGTGTGCTTGGGAGTACCCTGTATGCAGGTTCGAATCCTTATCATGACTCCTACTGATTGTTTCACTGATACATAACGTTAATGTGATTTCTTTGTACATGTTAGGCTTATATTGAGCACCCTCCCTAGGATGCAACCCCACAAGAAGCTAGCTCCTGGATACCTACTTACTGCTAGAAGAACAGGGGTAATAAGTGATAGGAAACGCACCCAACCATTTCTATCCCGCTCGGGATTCGAAGTCGGAATTCCCTAATTGTGAGTCGACTAACAGCTGAGGCACAGGTAAGGTTTGCCAACAGCTGCGAAGTATAAGCAAATATTACATATTAATGGAGAAACATAATGCAAACAAGACCTGCCAACTTGATATATGAAACAATCACATGTGCACCAACCTATGATGCAAACACTAGTTGTGACTCACAAAATTTCCGGCCACAACAAATACCAGGCATGCCAACCCTGGCACAAAAGTAATCACAACGACCCCCCCCCCCTCAAACACTCCAGGCCTGCCAACCTGTAATACAACAAAAACAACTAGCAAAGACTCCGATAATAGCACAAACAAGGCCTGCCAACACGTGATGCATAACAATGTGACTTAAATGACATAATTCTAGGATTGGCAACCAGAAATGTTATAAAACTGTCTGTAGCGCTTACTTCAATCAGAGGCGTGGAGGAGGACTCCGCGGGGGTTGGTACTCCTTGGCTAGGCTGCCCCTGGCGGAGGTTCAGCCACACTACCCGGCCAGCTGGCGGTGGCAGAATACTCAATCTGTACTGCCAATTTTCAAGGACCAGCTAACCAACCAAATGACGCATCAGTCAAGTCAGTCAACCAGCCAATCAGTTATTCAAGAAATTTATTGACGTTCTGATAACGGTTTGATGAAACAGCTAACTATTAAATAAAGACCCCCCCCCAAAATTAGTTAATAATCAAATATCAATGAATTAATCGCTATGAAATGTATAAAATTGTCATCTAAGAACTGTTTAATATAGTTAGAAAATCAGTTATTCCTAATCTGAATTAAGTTTTTTATATTACTTTCGTTAAAATTACGAAATAATACAAGAAACAACTACATCGATCACAGAGGAACAACTGAAAGAGATTTTTACCTTTGGTGAATAATAAAATCTATGCATAATATTTAAAAAAAAACGCTGCCACCTGGGTACCAAACAACCTCAAGTTAAAAAGTAACCGATTTTGTTTTGTTTATACATTTGAAAGAAGCAGAAATTTTCCCATGCAAATAAAGCGTACAATTAGATCCAAAATCAAAGAGCAAAAGAAGTACAGAACATTCTAAGAATGAAATGAATGTGTAATAAATCTAAAGCAATGAAAAAATGGCGCGCAAACACACACATAAGAGACATCCAGTACTGTAGTTTCAAAGCGTTATACGACAAAGAGTACTGGGAAGACGGGACACCACGAGCGTAGCTCTCATCCTGTAACTACACTTAGGTAATCACACTTAAGTAATTACAGATATTAAATTACATTCCTACGCCTAGTATAGGTCATATATGTACTATATTAGGCTTATGGTAACGTGCATCAGGCCTATGATTGCTGTAGGTTAAATAAGGTCTTATTTAAAGACCTTATTTAGGTCCGTTAAAAAAGTTTCTCATTTGGCCAAATTCAATAATACGAAATATCAACTTTTTGGTGTTACATCACTACGTAATAGTACTTTAGTTCAAAAAGTCATTATAAGC
The DNA here is from genome assembly GCF_040958095.1 of Procambarus clarkii. NCBI lineage: Eukaryota > Metazoa > Arthropoda > Malacostraca > Decapoda > Cambaridae > Procambarus > Procambarus clarkii. The sequence continues at coordinate 6,927,546 of NC_091175.1, read as the reverse complement.
CCTATCATTTTAAGAGGATGGGCTGGAATTATTATATATACATATTCACATTATAATATTGCAATGAAATCACAATTACGTGATATATCAATAAAAATAATGCTGAGGCCATGCAGTGACTCGAACCCGCATTCTGGTGATTCCCAGACACCTGCCATATATATCACGCCATTATGATTTTATTGAGTGTGAGCGCCATTACCGTAGGCCAGAGTGTGGTCGATTCGACTGTAAAACCCTGAGGTTGGGCTCCGGTTCGGGGCCTCCAGAACCTCTCAGAGAATTCAGTTGAATTCAGGGTTGTTCGGCTTTTGTACCATCATGGCTAAGTTGGTTAAGCAGCCCGTCCTCCAATCAAAGACCCAAAAGTGATTCCATGCACCAGCCAAACCCCCTGTTTATGAATGAAACAACCCGTCCTCGACTCAAGTCCATTCCATCCAGCGGTCGACCCCACAGACGCATTCATAAATTTTTACATGCTGTTCATTCAAAACAGAAATTTTCTCAAATATAAATTAATATTATACTATATTAGCATTTACATATTATAATAATATATGCAGTGAGAAAATTCACCCAAAAAATGTGTTATGTTTACCATATTTTTCTGGGTTCGTAAATATTGTCAAGGCCTTGAAACTTTTTGATATACATGTATTGTTTAATTACGAAAATACTGTTGGTAAACTATTAGTTAGAAACAGCCCTCGTAGTGATAATTGTGTCATTTAAAAAATACCTTGTAAAAACTGTAGTAGGTTATATGTTGGGCAAACATCTTAAGATTTGAAATGTAGAATTTCGCAACATAAATACTCTGTAAGACATGGCCAATTGTCTAATGCTTTGTTTGTTCATCTGTCAGAAGATGCTCACCAAATTGATTGGGAGAGTGCTTCTTCAATAACGAATTGTAAAAGCACCTACAACAGGAACATAATTGAATCTGCTTTGATACAGATCACAAAAGAAAGTAATTTGAACATTAGCAGTGGCTTATATAACTTAGATCCATTAGAAACATCCATCGTAGTGATAATTGTGATGGGGAAGGTTCCCTCATGGGTTGAGGGAGGGAGGCTCGAGGAGAGAGAGGGATTGAGGGAGGAAGAGAGAGAGAGAGAGAGAGAGAGAGAGAGAGAGAGAGAGAGAGAGAGAGAGAGAGAGAGAGAGAGAGAGAGAGAGAGAGAGAGAGAGAGAGAGATTCAGGGATGGAGAGAGAGAGAGAGAGAGAGAGAGAGAGAGAGAGAGAGAGAGAGAGAGAGAGAGAGAGAGATTGAGGGATGGAGAGAGGGATTGAGAAAGAAAGTGGGATTTTGGGAGGGAGGAAGGCCTGAGGATTTTGGTCCTCAGCCAGCGTCTATTTGTGATGCATGAGTTTGACTTCCACTTATCTCCCTTGTTCTGTCCTCCTCTTCTCCCTCCTTGTCATTCTGTTCTCTTTTTCTAATATCCAAGTTATTTCCTTCTTATCGATTATTTTACTCTAATCCTTGTTCTCTCGTTCTAGTTCTCCTTCTCTTACTCATGTTCTGACATCCTGGCGCCTGTTCTCGTGTTCTTACCACTGTTCTCATCACGGCACTAGAGGACTTAATAACATTTGTATCACTAAATAGCATTTAGCGTGGGGTAAGATGTGTCTCCTGCTTCGATTCCCGGGTAGGGCAGACCCGCCTCTCTTCACCAAGTAAATACGTAGCCAGGAGTCAGCCAACTGTTGTGGAAGGTCAGGGTGGAGGGTCAGGAATATTTTCCCGAGGCGGAGTGTGTAAAGAGCCATTAACATATACTTGTAAGTGCGATTCTCGATTTGCTACTCCGTAAAAAAAAAATGCAACTGTATTACCTACGGATCTATTGTATCTACTGTATTATCGTACGGATCCAAGCAACCTACTTGATCTATCGGCTTTGACCTACAAGACGTCAATATTAAAGTGCTTTAATTTTGACTTTAATGCGTCTTATTTTTAACGAATTAACACTAAACAAACACTATTTACCCAGGTTGGATTCCCAGCAATTCCGTCATGGCTGACACGACTGTATTTGGCTTTGTTGTCTACTCAACAGGGGTCCCCCCAGGCGGGTTCGATTCCCGGGCGGGGGACAGAAAGGGTTATATAAGCATGTCTCCTCTCACCTCGTGTTCCTGTTCACCTAGGAGTCAGTATAGGCCCCCCGGGAGCTTGGCGCCTCTTGTGTTGTGGCGTCCGAGGCAAGGTTAGCATGCACGACCTTAGGGGGACCTCGATTTATTGTATAAATAATTACAGTGTATACTCAAAGAAGTTTACCTCACTTACCGGTGTATATACAATGAGAGTTTACGCTGGATCTGAACTGTCGTAAACTGGTTGGTCAGTAGGCTGTTGTGGAGGCCTTAGTGACCCTCCAGAGGTTAATGGGTCTTAATAACCCTCCAGAGGTTGATGGGCCTCAAGGTAACCCAGGTTCCTGCCCACACCCAGGTACCCGCCCACATCCAGGTACCCGCCTACACCTAGGTACCCGCCCACACCCAGGTACCCGCCCACACCCAGGTACCCACATAGCATCAATATTATCACACAGATCCACCTTACTGCGGCTACATGGTGTACTGACCCTGGGGGGGGGGGGGGGGGGGAGAGGGGGTAGTAGGTGGGTTAATAAATTCAATAACTGGTTCGCCACCAGCGATTGTCTTAACTCTATTACTCCTTGTTGGTACGTCCCAAACGGCTCGGCTTTTGCTGCCCACAAAAGCCAGCAGGTTTGCCTGCAGTGTTAGCTTACTACTCTGTAAAACAACTTGTGTTGCGGCCCCAACTCACTAGGCACTAAAAGAACGCTTAATTCTTCTAACTCACTAGGCACTAAAAAGAACGCTTAATTCTTCTAACTCACTAGGCACTAAAAAGAACGCTTAATTCTTCTAACTCACTAGGCACTAAAAAGAACGCTTAATTCTTCTAACTCACTAGGCACTAAAAAGAACGCTTAATTCTTCTAACTCACTAGGCACTAAAAAGAACGCTTAATTCCTCTAACTCACTAGGCACTAAAAGAACGCTTAATTCCTCTAACTCACTAGGCACTAAAAGAACGCTTAATTCCTCTAACTCACTAGGCACTAAAAGAACGCTTAATTCCTCTAACTCACTAGGCATTAAAGTAATCAACTTATGATGCAACATAACAGTTACACGCTCAAAGATGTCATCATTTACAGTAGGTGTATTTACATGCACCAATATGTCATTATTTACAACGAGCTGGTTCTACACTCCTGCCAGTGTGTGTGTGTGTGTGTGTGTGTGTGTGTGTGTGTGTGTGTGTGTGTGTGTGTGTGTGTGTGTGTGTGTGTGTGTGTGTGTGTGTGTGTGTGTGTGTAACTGGTGTTCAACATTCACATAAACGATGATAATGCCTTTGGGAATAAGGATGGTACTTTTCGAACACTGAGACACGAAGTCACGTCGTACAATGTACACAACAAACACGGTCCCTGAGAGACATGCTATAGTGTCAAGTGAACACGAGGAGAAAAGCGAATACAAAACCATAAGAGAAAATGTAACTTGGAGACAGACTACTCTAAGTCGCCACAAACATCCACCACCACTCTCCACCACACCTGGAGACATACATGCATACATATATATGTATGTATATACATACATATACAGAAAATCTTAAGGGTATGTATTTTCGTTAAGATACACTCATTGTACCATAAAACATTACAGTGAAACTAATTCTATATCTTTAAGGAATAAGGAAAACGACTTCTGTATCTTTAAAGAAATCAACAAATCGTGTAAGAGCAACAGCTCCTCTTACAAATTACGTCGCTTTTGGCTCGTAAGCGCTACGGCCAAATACCGACGTGCGAGTGCTCATACGAACGAAAAGCGACGCAAACTGTAAGAGAACGGGGTTGTAAGAGAGAGCAGCAACAGCAGGAGGCGGTGGTGGTCTCCAGAGGGTAGAGGGGGGTGACGGCGGCGTGTGCGGCGTCCAGGAGACGGGAGACAGTACTCACGGAAGGCGCCCTGCACCAGGCGCTGGTACATCTCCACCGAGGCCTTCCGGTGAACCATCCGGTGGGTGATGGCCTGGTACCGGCGTCTGAAGTCCTTCTCGCTGCACGTCGACTCCAGCGACCCGCGTCTACCTGAGGACAGTCGACCAGGTGAGTACTAGAGGGGAGGTCGTAGAAGGTCTAGGGCTGCTGCTGGTTTAACTGGTAGTGAGAGAATGCTGGTGGTTTAACTGGTAGGAAGGGAGAGAGATGGTGATTCGATTGGTCGTCACAGAGTGAAATCATTTTGCATTATATATTTTAAAATACATTTGTTTACATTCGTATCTATGTATTGACGAGAGAGTTCACCTTGGGTTGAAAACTGGTGGAGTGTAAATGGAATACATTCACGTTAATGCAATTTATAGCTACTAATTAATTAACATGGTCTATGTATGCTGATAATACTCCCAGGTAGAATATATTGTACTGGCGTCTGTTTCTTCCCGGGTTGCATAGTGGCTCACCTCTTGGCTATATATATATATATATATATATATATATATATATATATATATATATATATATATATATATATATATATATATATATATATATATATGTATATATATATATATATATATATATATATATATATATATATATATATATATACATATATATATATATATATATATATATACATATATATATATATATATATATATATATATATATATATATATATATATATATATATATGTCGTACCTAGTAGCCAGAACGCACTTATCGGCCTACTATGCAAGGGCTGACTTGCCTAATAGACCGAGTGATTTTCTTTATTTTAAATAAATTGTTTCAAATTAGTTCATCATCGAATTAAAAGATATTAAATAATCATATACAAACTTACTTGTATCATTTTGTTTGGCTTCATCATCTATGGCGCCCTTAGTGTCTTGTTGAACTAGCAATGTGTCCGGCGTGGTACCCTTGGCATCTGGAATTTGCATAATATCCTGCATGACTGAGTCCTGTAGGATGTCCTGGATGCCGTTCTCCGCCGTGTCTCTCAAGGTGTCCTGCCTCGAGTCTGACCTGGAGTCGGGCGCAGTGTCGGATTCGAGGTCGTCGTCGTCGTCGAAGCCAGGTATTCTGAGGTGTTGAGGCAGGGGGCTCGGCGACCCCTCGTCCCGTCGCCACACCTGCACACACACACACACACTCATGTCAGTTGCCAACACTAGGTCAATTCATCAAGTTATTACAGCAACCGAAGCAATGTGAATGACGTATGGCAACAGCAGTATTAAATAATTGGATTATCGTTTTGTAATCGAGGATGGTTCCCCAGTTTCCTGGGTGTCATCATATCTCATGATATGAAATGTTCTTGAAATACATCTCTTTCTCTCTCTTTTTTTTTTTTAACTAAGACTAGGGTTCATAAGGGCTGTCAAGTGAAGTACCTAGTGAAACTGCAAGCAAGAGCTGTTATCCTACGTCAGCTCATTTGAAGCCTGCTCCTAGAGACTCATTTATTTCATGAGAATATACTTTGAAACTAAATATCACATTGGGAACTTTCATAAAGGAAATATCATATAAGGAACCAGGAAACATTGCAAGCAAGAGCTATAATCCTACCTCATCTCAGTTGAAACCTACTTCTAGATGCCCATTTATTTCATGAGCCTATTATTGTATCAATAGGAATAAACTTTATTCATTAGGTAACAATCTTAAAAGGAACAGGATAAGCCTGTAGCCAGCTGTGTACCAGAGCCTTCATGTGATCAGTTGTCCTGATCTTCCATGTATCAACCTGCTGAGCGAACAAGTTCCAGAGGCGAGGCAACCTAGGAATGAATGATCGCTGATGGAGTGATGAGACATGAGACTGTTGCTATCAATAGTTCTGGTGATTCACCGTGTTTAATATCCACCTGGTGTCCATTGAATGGATTCAGGCGGTATCTAGCTGATGCACCACTTGGTGTCCTCAAACGCACACCACATGGGCTTGTTGGCCCCCCAGCGAGAAGATCAGGCAGCAGAACTGTTCGCCTTAACCCGCTGCCCCCACCAAGAGTGCTCGAGTACACTAGCTCTGTGATCACTATTTGATAAGCGCGTCTACAAGGATATGTAGGTGTCGCAGCAGAACATGGCTTCTGCTGGTTGGATAACAAAACCAAATATGCGAGAGGTGTGTTGTCTGCAAAAGCGAGTCTGCAGGAAAAATATTTTTTTTTTGAGTGACGATCAGGATGCTGCAATTGAAGGAAATGAACAAATCCTCTTCATATTACCCTCATCACCACTTGCAGCGTTCTCCAGGTATGGATAACAGGCCTTGGCTTTATCTCATCCTTCAAAGCTTCCCCAGGGCATGGCCCACCTTACCTTCATTACCACCCCCTTCAGAGCCTCCCTAAGCATGCCTTACCTTACCTCCGGGGCTCCCTCGGGCGTGGCTCACCTTGGCTTCGTCGCTAGGGCTGACGTAGAGCCAGGGACAGTTATGGTAGGGGTCATCGTAAATGCCTTTCTCGTCATTGTCGCTGTCGTGTCGAGGCGTGTCTCCCTGCTCCAGGCTGATGGGCGTCATCCTGCGCCAGGAGGAATTCGTTATGCACATGCTGGTCTAGGATCATCCTGATATAGCGGCACCTTCATCTAGAAACACAACTGATCTTGGGGAACACCCTGATCTAAGGGAAGCCTGATTTAATGACACACTGAACTGGGGGACACTCTTATCTAAGATTTCATTGTATATTTAATATTACCTGACAAATTTAGTCAAACTGATGTCAAGAGGATTTATCATTTGTAAAAGATGCCTAATAATGTATCTGTCCCAGGAGCGCTGATAATGTATCTGTCATAGAAGCACTAATAATATAATGTATCTATCTATTCTAGGATCACTGCTAAAGTATCTGCCTCAGTAACTTACCCCCAGTCCTTGGTGAAAGAGTTTCTTTCCTCGGACTTGGCCCGATACCCAACTGTACGGGGTCGAGAGGGTTCTCTGTCAGAGAAGCATCGCTCCACGGTCACTCCTGTGCTGGTTGGTGGTGAGGGTCGTAGCAGGTCTTCCCTGGACGCTGGTCGTTCGCCACACTGGACACAGAGGGCTGGCCGGGTGTCCTCGTCAAGCTGTTCACGACTACCGCTCAAGAACACGTTGTCTGAACCAGGACTCATCGATCTGAGGGACTCTGCACTTCTTCGGGAATCTTTCATTGGAGCAATGGCGAGTAGTTTGCTCTCCGGTAACTGTAATGGTCTTTCTCTTGAAGTGGGACTCTGGCTGCCTGTTCTCAAATAGCCAGTGACAGGGCCAGCCGGCTTCAGGAGGTCTTGACTGCCTTTCCTCCCGATGGATATGTCTGCCGAGTACCGCTTTATCACCTCAGGAGTTTCATGCGCCGAACCGACAGGAATCTCACTCAATCTTTTTACTGGTTCGCTTCCGGCTTTTTGGAATCTTACTGGGCTCTGACGTTGATGGATCTCCACTGGAAGAGTGACTACTTTTTCTACATTTGTAACGACAGTGTCCTTCACAGGACTAGTCTGTTGAAGCCCTGTCCGTCTTGGACTCTGTCTTAGTTGTTTCTCTGGACTCTTACTCAGCCCATTTGAACGTTTTGGACTTTCTCTAGTCATTTCAATGATCTTTCCAGGCCCATGCATTTCACTCATTTGCTTTAAAGGACTCTCCGTGGGAACATTGGGGGTTTCACCCTTCTTACCTGGGCTTTCCTTTGATCTTCTGCCTGGGCTTCGACCCTTCGGTGGGTATCTCGGCGATTCAGAGTATGATTCATCAGATGTATCAAGATCTATAACTCTGTCAGGAGTGAGAGGGGTACGAACAGGGGTCCAGTCTTCGAGTCTGAATCCTTCATGCATTGCTGGGCTTCTTACCATACCTGGAGTCGTGATCTCCTCGGATTTACGCTTGACCTTATCATGCTTACTTTTCAACTGCTTGGCTTCACTTACAGGAGCTTCCTTTTCTTTATCATTTGGGCTTCCGTTTTTGGAACGCAATGCCTGAAGGTCCTCGACGCTGGCAAGATCAATTTTAACGGATTTTTTAGGTTTATCAAAAACTTTAAGTTTCTTTTCCACATCTCCAGTTTTCAAATTATCTTGGTCTGACCAGCTGGGGGCCTCCCCAAACATAGTAACACCAGGAGGAAAGTCTAATTTTAACGCCTGCTTAGTCTTTTCTCTTTCTTCTTCAGACCATGACTGTTGACCGCGAAGCTCAGACAGCTCACCTTTGTCGTTGTCCTCGAAGTATCTCGAATACCTTCTGTTATCATCCTTGGCAACTTTTCCTCCAGCAGAATATCGCTTCTTGATGGCCCCTGTCTTGCTTTCTTCTGCAGGCTTTCCTCTTTTTTTCACTGTTGTTTCCACTTCAAGATCCTGGGACTGATATTCATCAGCTTCCCGAGAATCCAAAGACAATGGAGAACTTTCTCTTGAAGGTGATAGTCTTTCTGGCTTAGGTGGCACGTCTGGCTTTGGTATGAAGGTAGGTTTGGGTGGGATCTCTGGCTTGATTTTGGTTTCTGACATTTTATCAAATTCTTCGCCTATAGAATAATCAATGTAATAACTGGCTGAAGTGGTAGTGTCGCCATCAGGAGAAGTGAGGTCCTGAGCAGTCTCAAAGTCGCTGGCAACGCTGATTCCTTCCGTGATGTCGCTCAGCTCATGGTGTTCCTGCAGGCTGGCCAGCACCTCGCTCGTCTCAGGACTCAGGATTTTGGGGGTTAAGGCTTCATCTTCATATATATCGGCCATTCCGGGTGGAGATGAAACGTGTCTTTCCTCTAAAGAATAACTTCGACGGGCATCTTGATCGTGGGTGCTGTTCTCTGTAGCTGTAATGTAATCTTCCGAGGTCTCTGATTGGTCAGTTGGATGGGAGTCGGTGCGGGAGAGGTCAGATTTGGACGTCATTGTGTTGGTTGTTCCCGATACCGGACTCCTGGACGTTTCCTGCTCTGTGAAGAGACTACTGGACGAGTCCGACTCCGGGGAGGCCATTCTTCTGGCGTCATCCCGGAAATCGGAAGTTTTGATTGGTGTTTGCGATGCTGACTCACCGTCTTTCATTTCCTGAACTAATTTAGCCATTATATTTTCTTCTATTACAATATCACCTTCAAATTCTTCTTCTTCTAGCACTTCAGATTTTATTGTCAAAGATTCTCCACTTCGTATGGAGCTGTAGTCATTGTCAGTGGAACAAATTATGGCTTTGTCAAAATCACTAGATGTACTGATTGTCACACCTTGAGAACTGTCAGAAACAACAATTTCACTGACACTCGTTTGCTCATCTTCAATAGAAGACAGAGTGGTGGCGCTGTGAACGAAACTCGATACCCGTAAACGTGGCAGAAGGTCTTCATCAAGGTCCTCCTCGAAACTGCCAGCAGCAGGGAGGCTTTTGTGACGTGTAGAGGGTGTTGTGGCAGCCGAAGAGTGGTCCGTCAGGTGGAAGCTCCCATTTTCTGAGTCTGACGTAATGACCTGAGAAGAAGCAACTAAAGCCCGCTGCACCACCGTCACTTGACTCTCACTCATCGACTCTTCAAGGTGATCCCCAAATTCCCCAACTCCTGTGGCTTCACTGGGCGTCCCGACGTACAACATCGGCGAACCGTCCCTAGCACTGAGCCCTTCCGTATATGATCCGGTTTCCAGCAGAGATGGCCCACCTTCGACAAGTGAATCTAATGATAAGGCTGCGAGTTGGCTTTGCAAGTGTTCAGGCGTTCGGAATTCATTGGGATCAAAAGTTTTTAAATCAGAATCTGTTGATATTTGTGACAATTTTCTCTCACAAGGTAAAATGGAAGGAAGAATTTCTTTGTGGAGCATATTTTCATGGAATTCTTCTTCCTCCTCTATAAAAGATTCTGGAGTAAATATTCTACTACGAGAGAGGTCACGACAGACCTCGTTAACACACTGAGGCTCAATAACCTCTTCTTCATTGTCACTGTAGCCATTGATGTCCACCTCGATGTACCCTGAGGCAAGACTCAGCGCTTTCCGTCGCTCTGATAAGATTTCTCCCTCTGAAAGCGTCTTATGTAGTAAGCCTCGACGAGGCTTTCGGGGGGAAGAATCAATAAAAATTTCTTGGTAATTTTGCCGGAATTTAAGTGGAGGGGGAGGAGGTCCTTCATCTAAGGGTATATCAAAGGTAGAGAACATTGGGGGAAATATGAGGGGTGCCTCGGACATGGCTCTGGTGGGCAGTGGGGATTGATTTAAGTCGTCGAGGTCGTAGATCTCGTACTGGATGCCCTCGTAGCGCGCCACCTCAGACAGGCTCTTGACCAGCTTGCGTCGCCCACCGTCACCGTTGGTCTGAGCGCCCTGGGAGATCATTTCAGCCTGCAGATCAGAGCGTGTCTGAGGTCACTTACTGCCAGCCTCACTGGAGCCAACGCTACACAATATCTTGCATCTACTACATTTACAAAACTTTCTTATTATACTTAAGGCAAAGAAAAATAGCAGTATTTAGATTTGACTAAACAGGATGAAATGCTATTTATATTATGGTCACAAGAACGTGGCTGACAGAAATAACCCAACCTACACATAAGAAATAAAATGAAACTGATGACGTTTCGGCCCGACCTGGACCCTTGCCATGACTTGATAAGGGGTCCAGAACGGTCCGAAACGTCGTCATTTTCATACCATTTCATATGTGTGGGCTGAGTTATCTATTTTACTGAAATGAATTGATATTACCATGCATAATTATAAAATAAACAAAACACGAATGATAAGCAGCGAAGAAGATTCCTCGAAAGTGTAAGCACTTCACTAAAAAAAGTATACAACCAACCAGGGTTAATACTATGTTAAAAACACTAGAAGTTAATACTGTTTTACAGAGGAGTTGCCCCCCACCTTGTCAATGGCGGAACCGAGCGAGAGGTGAGGCATGGACTTCCTCACCGCCCCGACGTCCGTCTGGGTCGCCTGGGTCCTCATGCATGACCGCTTCAGTTTCTCTGTTGAGTTGCAAAAGGGCGTCTCACTCCGGGGGTTAGAGAACACGAACACAGAGAGAGAGATAGAGGGAGGGGAGGAGAGGGGAAAATTACGTCCCTCACAGAGACACGGAGAGAAACATTCGCACAACAACATACACAAGAAGAGAGGGGTGTGGGGTTCGGGTTTACATACCTGGACGGGTGGGTCAGAGGTGTGGGGTTCGGGTTTACATACCTGGACGGGTGGGTCAGAGGTGTGGGGTTCGGGTTTACATACCTGGACGGGTGGGTCAGAGGTGTGGAGTTCGGGTTTACATACCTGGATGGGTGGGTCAGAGGTGTGGGTTCGGGTTTACATACCTGGACGGGTGGGGTCAGAGGTGTGGGTTCGGGTTTACATACCTGGACGGGTGGGTCAGAGGTGTGGGGTTCGGGTTTACATACCTGGACGGGTGGGTCAGAGGTGTGGAGTTCGGGTTTACATACCTGGACGGGTGGGTCAGAGGTGTGGGGTTCGGGTTTACATTCCTGGACGGGTGGGTCAGAGGTGTGGGGTTCGGGTTTACATACCTGGACGGGTGGGTCAGAGGGGAGGTAGGGTCGACGACTGTAATGCTGGTGGTGAACAGGTTGAGGGGAGGGGGAGGGAGGGAAGAGGCAGTCGCTGTAACCCGAAAGACGAGAACACATTACAGTAACAATAAGAAGGAGGAGGAGGCACAATACAGGACGCGGAGGAGCAAGCATAATATAACAATAAAAGGAGACTAGCTGCGACGCACAACAAGAGACAAGAGTAAGATCAAATGATGAATCTCGAGGCAAATCAGGAGAGAGAGAGACACACACACACATATAACCATCCCAGAAACACATGTTAATAAACGTAGATAAATCAGGATACACATCATTCACTTGGCATCACATAAAGTTAAACAGAGTAACTAGACACACGCCACAGGAGTGCTGTGGTGTGTATGTAACTCATCACTGAACAAATCACTCATTACTCATTATGATGAGGCGATGACAATCTTACCACATGAAACTCTTGTGGCGGTGATGGTGGGGTGGGTGGGGGGGGGACATGAAACACTGTACGGTACAGTAATAATAACATTACATTCCTGGTGATGACATGATTCATTTCATTAATGGCAGGACATAACATACAGGGATGTGTTGGAATGAAGACATGAACAGGTGTATTGTGTAGTGGTAATATCACACTGTCTACTCAAGTGTGGGGCAGATCACGTCGATCCCGTCTTGTGGAGGTCGTGCCCAATGTCTGCTATGTGTAAATATCTCTACTAACAATACACAAGCTTCAGTATACCATATCTCCTTCAGAGGGGGCAGTTTCAAGTGCAAAACTCACGTAGAACCGACAAATAATATTATCTTCTATACAAACTCTACCCCATTAGTGTTATCAGTAATCTTACAACTCCTGTTTTAACAATATGTTAAACTTGTGTGCTTAAGAGTTGTTATATGCTTGACTGCATAAGTGAGAGGAGCCTATAAGAGACAAACATGGTCCTAAATTAACTTTTACTAGCTGACAAGATCTCTAGAAGCAAAAAGGAGACCTACACGAGGGCCCAGGTGTCGCCCCCCTCACGTTAAGAGCGTTAGTCGTACCTTGCGGTGATTAGACACACACTCCAGGGTATTATTAGACACGCGGGTCGGGTCAACTCGAGGCAGGGTCATGGGTACTGACCTTCCAGTTCGCCAGCGTGCGAGGAGGCGTCTTGCACAGAGGCTTCCTCCTTTTCTGAACATTTAGATCCCGTGGCAAGTTTAATAATCCCTTGAGAAAGGTGGTAATCCAGTCTCTGAGACGTTGGGTGGCAGTCAGCAGGTGGATGGGTGTCCGGAGACGCGCCCTCGAGCACCCTCTGAAGCTGGTCCTCCTCCTCCTGCAGCTGGAGCCCGCCTCTTGCCCCCTGCTGGTGCTCGCTGTACTCGCTCTGGGAGATGTCAGCGTCTGCCAAAAACTCCCCGCTGTTGTAATCCTTGAATACGTCCTTGAAGATAAGATCCACGGCTTTGATATCCTCCTGGATGTTCCCTTCGCGGATCATGAGGTACTCCTCGTAGGCATCCTGCTCTCCTCCTCCCTCACCTGCATCCTCGCTCTCTTCCTCGCAACGACTCGAGTTCTCGTACTGACTCGAATCGTCATCACAATACGAAGTTTCCTCCTCTGTCAGTGCCTCAAAGTCAGCCAATGTATCTCTATGAATTCCCTCTCTTTCGTCCCCTTTTATCTTTTCAACGTAGTTTATGCCTTGGGGAACCTTATGAATTTTGTCGTTCTCCCGTGAGCCTGAGAGAACTCGTGTTCTCTCTTCAACTCCGAGTGGACTCCATTCTTTAGAATATTCTTCATCAACTTCATCTGCCCAGGGTTTATAATCTGTCTTTTTAAAACTCTCTTCTTTTGTTCTTTCGCCTTGTTCATCACTTTTCGTGTACTTCGTACTTCTTTTATCACCTGTAGATTCTCTTTCGTCTTTGTTTTCGTAAACTTGTTGCAGTTCTCCCTCTTTGAGCCCTTCCTTCCTCTTTGTTTCTCTGGTGGTGCCTCCGTGATGGTGTGCCGCCTGACCACAGCTGCCTGCTGTGTCTCTGTGTTGGTAGGCAGCCTGTCTCTGGTCGCCTACTGTACCGCTGTGGTGGTAGGCAGCCTGTCTCTGGTCGCCTACTGTACCGCTGTGGTGGTAGGCACCCGGTCTCTGGTCGCCTACTGTACCGCTGTGGTGGTAGGCACCAGGTCTCTGGTCGCCTACTGTATCCCCATACTGGCATACAGCCTGGCTGTGGCTGCCTACTGTGTCTCCGTGGAGGTGAGCAGTCTGGGGCTCAACCTCTCCTCCTCCTCCTGCTCCCATGCCCCATATGCCATCTCCCTCCTTCTTGTTCTTATGTTTCCTTTGCCTTGGTCTCCGTTTCTTTTTCTTCTCCTCTTTGGGTATTGCCCCGCCATTATCAACCATGTGTTGTTGTACCTGCTCTTCTCTCTTTCTCATTCCATGGCCAAGAGCAGCTCCCTGTGGCTGCCTCTCCACGTCATATTGGTCTTCGTTTGTTATTGTTTGCTGCTGCCTCTGTGCGCACTCCTCTCTTGCTTTGTCTTTATCATCAGCTGTGTTTTGGCGCGCATCCATTTTGTCAACATACCTTCTTTCAATTATGTTCCCTTTCCTTGGTTTTCTTGGCCTTTTCACCTTCTCCTTCTCCCTGGCTTTACTCTCTTCCTGGTCTCTGGTTTGTTGAAAGGTAGATGGAAACACATCGACGATATTTCTTTCAGTCTGTAGACTGTCTGATGGAAGTTCTTCCCGTACTACCTCTTCCCGTAGACTTTCTTCTGCTAGTTTCTTAACCACTTCCCGTAGACTTCCTTCTGGTAGTTCCTTAACATCTTCCTGTAGACTACTTACTGGTAGTTCCTTAACATCTTCCTGTATACTACTTTTTGGTAGCTCCTTAATCTTCTCTTGTAAACTACTTTGTCCTAGCTTATCTTCTGGAAGTTCCTTAACCTCTTCCTGCGGACTATCTTCTGATGCGTCCTTAACTTCTTCCTGTAGTCTACCTTCCGGTAGCTCCTTAATCTCTTCCTGTAGTCTACCTTCCGGTAGCTCCTTAATCTCTTCCTGTAGTCTACCATCTGATGCGTCCTTAACCTCTTCCTGTAGAATACCTTCTGAGAGTTCCTTAAAGTCTTCTGCAGCACCATCTTCCACCGTCTCTGAGACATAGCTCATGTCCATTTTTCCCTGGCCGGCTCTTTTGTAGCTTATTACAACGACATCTTCGTCTTCATCACTGAAGGTATGACCTGACTCGAAGGACCTCATGTCAACCTTCAGTTGGTCCCTCGAGGGAACCTCAGAGGCTTCGCCAACACTTTCTTCATCGTCTGGTTGGCCGGTGGAGTCGACCTCTTTGTCTTGGAAATGTTGGGTTACTTCTGATTTGTTTATTTCAAGTTCGTTTGCTTGTATATTTTGTTTGTCTTTGTATATGAGGTCTTCCCTCAAATGGCTTTGTTGTTGTTCTTCTTCCGTTTGTTTGTCTGTGTTAAGTTGAGTTTCTTGAGCAGTATTTTTGTCCTCAGAAGCAATGTCTTTGGGAGTTGGGTGATCTTTTCGGCCTGGCTGTTGAGCAAGAGCCCCTGAAGCACACGGGTGGCCTTCATGGTCTGGTTTCTTAGGGTAAGCTTCCGAAGCACTCGGTTCCTTCACATGAGCCCCTGAGGCAGATGGTTGATCTTTGTAGTCTTGTTGACTAACATGCGCCGTTAGAGCAGCCTCTTGCTCGCTGCCAATGGTCTTGTTCCCGTATGACAAAGACCCAGCACTCAGCCCTCTACCAACATCTAAACACAAACCATCATCTGTCTCTGATTTGATGTCTTGTCGATTTTCGACAAAGCATCCTCTCTCATGAAGAGTTCTCTTTTCTATGAAGTTCGTCTTCTTAATGAAAGTTCTTTTTTCCCTTTCGGGCTTAGATGCTTTCTTCTTATCAGTGTCGACACTCGCCTCCGCCAAAACATTACACAATGGCTGTAGTTCACACGAGCTACCAGAAATGTATGTTGTTGTATCGGGTGTGTTGGCTCTTTCTTCTCTATCAGCGTCATTGGATTCGTACTCTGTGACCTCACCTACTTCTAGAGTACCACCATCTCCCGTATTTTCTAACATCGAAGCATTTTCTTCAACCATAAATGGTGTCTGTATGACAGGAGCGTCACAGAGCATCCTTCCGGAGCGTGTTGTTTCCTGCTCCTGCTGCTTCGTCCATCCTTCTGTTGATAGCTTGGGAACCTCTCTCTCCACGACAGTGTCTCTAATTGTAGAGTCCTCGCTTTCACAACTTTCTCTTAATCCAGTGACTTCAAATTCTCTATATTCCCGGTCCATCCAGGCTCTGGCCGCATGTTGCATATTCATTTCAGCTTCTATTCCGTCGTGTTGTAGCGGCGACTCGTCTAATACTTGTACAGCGATCACTGGCACCTTGTCTAATGAGTACTCCTGAGAGGTTGTGAGGGCGGTCAGGTCTTCCCCAATATTCTCTCTCAGTTTGGTTGCGTTTTCTTGTTTTTGATTTTCGTACTTTTCATCCTCATTACTGTTTTCACGAATTTCATATTCCACCTTCCTATGTCCAATATCGTCGTTTTCTTTGCATGAAGATTCGTCACTACTTTCTCTGTCTAGCTTATTCGCAAAGCAGACATTCATGTCGAAGTGCTGCATCTTTCCTCCCTCTGGACTGTCACGTTCAGCTGTACTCTCTGCTGCTCTAGTGTAGTGGTGGTCAACCACGTAGATGTCTCCAACGTCTTCATCGCTGTCGTCTTCAGTGGTCTCTGGTGCTGCGTCCACAGGAGTGCTCGGTGGAGCGCGCATGTTGCTCGGCTCCACTCTACTCTCTTCTGGTTTGTTGACTTCTGTATCTGTAGGAGCACCTGATTCACCTCCATCATGTGGGATGCCTCTATGATAACCTTCGTGATCACTTTCACCATCTGGGGCACCTATATCAGAAGCCTCCTGATCACTTTCACCATCAGGAGCGCCGGTGTCATCGTCGTTGTCACTTTCCCCGTCTGGGGCACCTGTGTAACGATAGTGAGCACTATAAATTTCTGGAGCACCGGCATCTGCCTCCTGATCCCTTCCATCATCTGGATCATCAGCAGCACTCTCATGATCACTCTCACCATCGGGGGCTCCAGCGTCATCATCATCATCACTCTCGAGCGCGGCAGCTCCTTGTCTCTGGCTCTCGCGTTCCATATCGTACGTTACATCAAGCTCAGAAATGCTAAACTCGTTTCCACCGATGAGTTTTTCGAACCTAGTCTCTCCATGATGAGTTCCGGTACCTGCCTTGCCTCTGACACC
Organism: Procambarus clarkii; assembly: GCF_040958095.1. NCBI lineage: Eukaryota > Metazoa > Arthropoda > Malacostraca > Decapoda > Cambaridae > Procambarus > Procambarus clarkii. The sequence continues at coordinate 6,910,542 of NC_091175.1, read as the reverse complement.
TGCCTCGCCTCTGGCACCTGCCTCGCCTCCGGCACCTGCCTCGCCTCCGGCACCTGCCTCGCCTCTGACACCTGCCTCGTCTCCGACATCCTCATTCTCGTCCTCATCCACCTTGCTGCAGGCTTTGAGAGCGGCGACCACCCTGCCGTACCTCCTCTTCACTACGTCGTCGCTCTCGGCCTCACTAACGTCAGCGTCGTTGCCTGACTCGCCCACCTCCAACAGCGCCGCCGGAATGTTGACGTAGATGAGAGAGTCACTCTGAGGCAAGCCAAGCAATGCCTCCCCCGCCCCTTCCTCCCAGCCGTTACCCGCCAACTCTGCTACGGTCAAGTTCAGGTTGTGGAGATATACTGGAATGGCGTCGTCAGTTTGTACACCGACCGTCTTCTTCACCGTCTTCCTGATGCGCCGGAGGGAGCTAGTGCGCACCGAAATTGAATCTGGTTGGCTACCTTGAGGAATATCCAAGAGGCCAGGGTTGAGACAGTCATCAGTCTGGGTTGTTGCTGCTGTCTTTCTTACCTTTCTAATTCGACGCAAGGAGCTGGTGTTGGTGTTGAGGGAAGTAGTGTCTGGAGCTGGGTGACTGTTTCTCTGCTTTGCTGACGCTTCTCGACTCTCTATCGGAACTTGTAATTTGAGGGTATTTTTACGATCTTCTCGCTCTATTAGTGGAGGACTGAGATTAACTCGATCCTTCGCTCCGTGATTCTCTGCATGCTCAATATTTCGGACTGCAGAGAAAGAAACATTATGCGGTTCGTCCAAAGACGGAGTGGTTTGAACACACTGTGTTTTCTTTTTAATGCTTCTCTTCCGCCTCAGTGAAGTTACCGTTGGAGTGGAACATTCGTTTTCTTTGGATGATTCATTTTCTTTCACTACTACACATTCTAGAATGGGTAACTCTTTCATTGTGGCTGCCTCCTCCGTCACCTGCTCCCTCACACCACCAAACGATTCATCCACTTCTTCCATTTGTTCAGAAATGACATTATCGCCTTCTGTCTGCACCGCAAGAGTTTTCCTCTTTACCTTTTTAACTCTCCTTCCCACGGAGTCGGTGTTAGTGAGAGTGGAGCTGGTGTCCGTGGTATAACACAACAGATTCCAGTCTCTGTTTCTTCGGTCTCCTAACTGTTCCTTTTGTTTTAACTTTTGTTCCGTCGTTCCTTCTTTGGGTTTATCGTGGTCCTTGTTGGATTTATGAGCAGACTCACTTATATCCTTCTGACTCGTTTTCTTTTTCCTTTGTTGAGACTTCGTGGTGCCCAGCTTGAGGGCCGGTTTCTTCTGAGACGCGGAGAGCGTCCTCAAGTCGTTGTCGCTCCTCGGGTATTCATCCGAAATTTCAGCTGGTTGAGACCGCTTTGTTTTCCTGTCTAAACTCATTGTTTCCGTCCTTTTCTTCCTTGGTTGTTTAGTCTTTGTATTCTCATTAAATGACTTTGGCTTATCACAGTTAAGGCTATTTTCAAATTTGTTATCACTAAAAGTCACCTTGTTGTAGGAATTCTTTTCTTGTAGATCAAAATTGATTATCGGTTGGCTATTACTAATTGTTACGCGTTTCTGCTCATTTTTCGGTTCGGATTTATATACAAGATTAATTTCAAGGTGACTGGTCTTATGCCGTGGGTTTTTATTGGCGCCTTTTCTTCCGTCAGCCAAACAAGGGACAGATATCACATTAAATGCTCGCAAATCTATATCATCCGATCTTTGAGAATCAACAGAAACTTTGGGCCAAGTCTTACATGTCTCCAGAGGCACTTTGCCTTCCCAGTCCTCGAGGTATGGCTGAGGTGTAGCCAGTACCAGGTTGGACCGCGCTTCTTTCTCGTCTTTCCGGGGAAAAGTTGACGAAAAGTTGTCAGTAGCCAGCCTGCGCTCGTGGTCCGCCTTGTTGGCCTGCGCGTGGTGTTGCAAGAACTCTTCTGCCATCTGTCTCCGAAAACGAAGCCGTCGGAGCATGGCGTCCGTCCCTTGATCTTCAGAATGCTCGCCGCTCTCTTGACTACCTTCTTCTTTCCCTTTTATTTCCGAGATGTTCTCTGCTGATATCTCTTCGTCTTTATGCGTTTCCTTGTATTTATCTCTATTTTGGTCTTTATGAATCTGATTTGTTTTACTCGCCGCTTCGTTCTTTAGGTCTGGTGACTTTTTTACATTATATTCTGAGACTCCAGCAAGAACCTGATGATTTTGCTCGCCTCCTCCATCCCAAGCGACGTTCTCCATCACCAGCACCTCCGGAACCTGTTTGTGTCTTCTCTCTCTTAATATATCTATGTTCATATTAAGAATGTCTTCTTCGTCTGTCTCCTCCCGTGAATCAGGAGCGAAGGAGCTAATATCATCCCTGCAGGAGAGGGAGCTGGCGTCTAGGTGCCTGGCGTAGGAGCTAGCGTCCGTGTGCCAGTTGAAGGAGCTCCTGTCAGTGTGCCACGCTAAGGAACTGGCACTCGTGTGCCAGTCAATGGAGCTTTCCTCTCCTTGCCAGTCTGTACTTGTGTCTAAATCTTCTGTTAAAAAAATCCGATTATTTAATACTGACGGTGCCACTGTGTCCGTCTGCATCCCCATGGAAACTTTGCTCACTTGCGATGCTGACTTTTTAATGCCTCCTGGGCGTAGATTTCCGTTGTTGTCATCACCTTGGCCAGCCTCACGGCAGCCACTGACCACCTTCTGTTCCACCGCGGCCCCGCCGGACGGTGCCTCACACTGCCCCGAAATATTACTACGAGACTCAGCTATTTTGTTTTTAACTCTCGAGGGCTTATCTTGAGTGTCCAAATAACTGACTGGCTGAATGGTCTCGTTAGGCTGGTCGCTGAAGTGGACAGTCTCCTTCTTGACTGGTTTCTCTGCTTCGACAATAACTGTCACTTTTTTCTTGCTTTTCTTTTGACGTCTTTTCAGTTTTTCGTCAGCGAGATCGGCCTCTTCTCTCCTGGGGAGACGAGACCCGCCCCGAGGACCTTGCTCCCCACCGTCGCCTCCCTGTCCCTCTACATCCCACTGGAAGTCGCAGCCCAAAACCTCATCGGTCTGAACACATATCGTTCTCTTTTCTGTCTTCTTTCTCCTGAGGGAAGGAGTTCTTGAGCGTGACCCTGCCTCAGAGTCGACCTCTCGACCCCCTGATTTCTTCGTGACATCTAGAAGGGGCTTCCCTTGTTTCTTGTGACCTGGTTCTGAGTGAACGAACGGTACACAGTTACTAAGCGCATCTACATCTAATCTAATAACTATGGGTATGTATGGCAATGTGTGTCTAGTCTGGAATAATTAATATGATTAAGGTCATGGAGTCTGTGACTGTCATTGGTTGACCCGTACAATATGACGGCCAACCAGTGAGCTTCCCAGACGTCCAGTAGCTGCGGTGAGCACCGCTAGGCGGCCAGTGACATGAGCTTGCCAACACGCACACACAAGAATGTACACGTATCCTTCATTAGATGCATGAATAACATATAATTTCTCGGACAAAAACTAGTTCATTATTATGCGTGACATAAATACTGCAAATCCCGATCTATGAGCAACTCAAATTTCAAACTCTGTGCAATGTGGGGCCATATCAGACACAGAAGCCAGACACTAAAAAAATCAGGTAACCGAAGCAGTCCATAGAAGTGCACTTGTGATGTATTCCGTAACCGGACAGCAGCGGCTGTCTGGTTACGATGTTAAGAGATGTGACCAACTGATCACGGAGGGGAGAGAGAGGGAGAGAGAGGGAGAGGGAGAAGGAGAGGGAGAGGGAGAGGGAGAGAGAGAAAGAAGAGAGAGAGAGAGAGAGAAAGAAGAAGAGAGAGAGAGAGAGAGAGAGAGAGAGAGAGAGAGAGAGAGAGAGAGAGAGAGAGAGAGAGAGAGAGAGAGAGAGAGAGAGAGAGAGAGAGAGAGAGAGGAGAGAGAGAGAGAGAGAGAGAGAGAGAGAGAGAGAGAGAGAGAGAGAGAGAGAGAGAGAGAGAGAGAGAGAGAGAGAGAGAGAGAGAGAGAGAGAGAGAGAGAGAGAGAGAGAGAGAGAGAGAGAGAGAGAGAGAGAGAGAGAGAGAGAGCCGTCGCTGGTGACATGATGTGCGTTCATTGAGACGACACCTGGAGGCTGAGACATCTGATCCACACACCTGGAGGCTGAGACACACCTGATCCACACATCTGGAGGTTGAGACACACCTGATCCACACACCTGGATGCTGAACCACACACCTGGAAGCTGAGAAACACCTGATCCAAACACCTGCAGGACCTCTATAGCAGGATCGAGCATTGACTCTTGGATCCCGCCTTTCTAGCCATCAGTTGTTTACAGCAATGACTCCTGTCCCATTTCCCTATCATACCTAATTTTAAAATTATGAATAGAGTTTGCTTCCACAACCTGCTCCCTAAGTGCATTCCATTTTCCCACCACCCTCACGCTAAAAGAAAACTTCCTAACATCTCTGTGACTCATCTGAGTTTCCAGCTTCCACCCATGTCCCCTCGTTCTGTTACTATTCCGTGTGAACATTTCGTATATTTCCACTCTGTCAATTTCAATCTGTCAATTCACAAACACACACACAATTGTGTATGTGTGTGTGAGAGAGTACACACACACACACAATTGTGTATGTGTGTGTGAGAGAGTACACACACACACACACACACACACACACACACACACACACACACACACACACACACACACACACACACACACACACACACACATACACACACACACACACACACACACACACACACTTGGTAGATAAAGACAGTCTATTTAACACAAGGGGAACACGCACAAGGGGACACAGGTGGAAACTGAGTGCCCAAATGAGCCACAGAGATATTAGAAAGAACTTTTTTAGTGTCAGAGTGGTTGACAAATGGAATGCATTAGGAAGTGATGTGGTGGAGGCTGACTCCATACACAGTTTCAAGTGTAGATATGATAGAGCCCAATAGGCTCAGGAATCTGTACACCTGTTGATTGACGGTTGAGAGGCGGGACCAAAGAGCCAGAGCTCAACCCCCGCAAACACAACTAGGTGAGTACAACTAGGTGAGTACACACACACACACACACACGAGACGCGATTGAATGCAACAAGAACAAGCAGAAAGGCAAACAGTTGCAGTCAGTAACCAACCAGTGTTGACAGTCATTAGCCAGGAGCCCAAGTAATAAAAATGCCTGTTTTTAGAGGCAAAAAAAAAACCAAGATATAAAAAAGCAAGGAAGAAAAATAGGAGAGGAAAGGTATGAGAAAGGACACAAAGGGCCAAGAACCAGCTCAAACAAATTATTAAGAGGAAGGTGTTGGTAAATGATCAAGTGGACAACCTTCCCAAAAGAGAAACGCACACAGAGAATGATACGAAAATATGAGAAAACCTCCATTAATTAATGGCTTCCAGTACAGGTGAGGTCTGATACTAAGCATAATATGACACAAATATCTACTACTTTATGACTAATACAGCTTGATAGGCCTAGGATAGGTTAGGTTAGGCCTAATATGGATTAAGTCAGGTGTTGTTTTTGTTCATTGTTTCCTGCGATGAAATGCGAAATTTAAGGGCAATTTTCAACAGGACAAATTGTGGACTATTTGTGTGCAAAACTTCCTAATTTTGTTCTGCCACAACATATACTGTTATTGCTGGATGGCTGCACGCTGACTACGAGGGGGACTCGAACGAGGGCACACAGGTGGACACAATACGCCCTGATGAGCCACAGGAAAAACCTTAAAGATCTTCGCTGTCAAAGTAATGGAGGAAGACTTCATTCATAGATTCAAACGTAGAAATGAGAAAGTTTGTCAAAATATCACAGGTATTCATATCCTAGCACATCACACTACATTAAAGCACATCCCAGCACGTCACATGTCAAACGTACAGACAAAGGACATTATAGAAGCAATATATATATATTAACAATAATACAACCAACAATCACACTAGTAAATGCTACAATACAATACTGTATTAAGGAGCATGTGAGAGTGTTTCAGACCGGTGAGTGGTGGATACACCGGCCCATCAACACCAGTTTAACGGTGTACACACAAAAAAATGGCGTCAGAGTAAAACACATCATCATTAATATATATACAGAGACATATCATCTTCAGCAGAATGACAACATTCCAAATAAGTATCACCCTCATGGAGAAAGACGCCAGCCACAAGCATATAACTTCATCTATAGGGAGTGAACATGGACTAGAGAAGGCGCCAGGGACCCACCCTGCAGGAGAGCCTTGGTGAGGACGGGCGCCAGCAGCTGGTCGAGCGCCCGCTGCTCTACGTAGTCCGGCGACCGTCGACCGTCCAGCAGCCGCTCGTGGCTCCTCGACCCGCCGGACTTGCTGCTGCCTCGGCCGTTGTTGTCGTCCTGGCCGAGGCTCCCGTGCTCCTCCAGGCCCCCCACCGTCGCCGACCGGCTGCCGGGGCGCCACAAGGATTAGTCCGGAGGGAACACACACACATAGATATACAAAATTTGAGTTTTCATATAAATAAAAACATATATATATATATATACCTTTAGCATTATAATGGGTGAATGACAACTGTGTGAGCTGTAACCGAGACCATTTGCTGTAACGTAAGGGGCGGAGCCTCCTGGTTAAGGGGAGGCCTAAACAAATCCATTTGTTTAGGTTTGAGAGTTAATAGAAGCGGGAACTAGCATAGACCTGGACCTGCCAGTAAGTCTGAGATTAAAGACCGGTACTGATAATATTACAATGATTAATATTGTTGGTAGTACAGTAATTAAAGCCTGAGGGCGGATAGGAGGGAAAAGATTAAGGCTTACTGGTGAGTGTTGCCCCAGGGCCAGTAACTGAGGGGGGGGGGGCTGAGGGGATCATATAGGGGGAGTGGGTGAGGGGAGAGGTGTCTCCGGTGGAGTGGGTGAGGGGGAGAGGTCTCCAGGGGCAGCGAGGTGTGGAACACAAACGGAAATGAAGACACAGGAGTGGAAGCCAGGCGTCCAGACACCGACGACCCCGTCCTGCACACTCTTGCCAGCTGCCTTTTCCCTCCCTTTTCTCCTACAGCCTCCCCTCTTTACGTTATTCCCCTCGGTGGGGGGTGAGGGGGGGAAATTACACTTTATGCTCCATCACAATAACGATTCAAGTGTCTCCTCCCCGCCTCACCTTCCTACAAAGTTTCCCACACTTTGCCATCCGGGGGCGCCTGTCCATTTTGCTGTCTTCCGTTCCTTACTCCCCTCCCTTCTTTCCTTCTTTCTCATCCCTTGTTTCTTTGTCTTTCTTCCCTGTCCTCTTCCCCCTCTCCACGGTATTTTACCCCTCAACCCTCACCTTCAGCGAGGGTCAGTCAGAGTCTGTGTACCGCCTGTGACCTACAGGTGGCACAGACCTCTCCCAGCCCCCTCCCCGCACTCCCCCTGGCTCTCTGTAGCACAGATGTATGAAGCATGCCATCATTAAAAAGCTAAATGATCACATCATCTCCAAGATGAAAAATGAACGATTAATTATCCAACCTTAATTGAAAGCCATAAGTATTCTCAGGACCTTATTCTTGAAGGGAGACTGTGAAGTAATGACCAGTCTTAGATCCCCCCCTTTTCTTTCATCTCCTGTCTGTCTGTCTGTCTGTCTGTCTGTCTGTCTGTCTGTCTGTCTGTCTGTCTGTCTGTCTGTCTGTCTGTCTGTCTGTCTGCTTGTCTGTCTGTCTGTCTGTCTGTCTGCTTGTCTGTCTGTCTGTCTGTCTGTCTGTCTGTCTGTCTGTCTGTCTGTCTGTCTGTCTGTCTGTCTGTCTGTCTGTCTGTCTGTCTCTCTCTCTCTCTCTCTCTCTCTCTCTCTCTCTCTCTCTCTCTCTCTCTCTCTCTCTCTCTCTCTCTCTCTCTCTATCTGTCTCCCCGCTCTCTCTCTCTCCATACTCTTCCCACTTGTCTTCCCCTCTTTTCAAATATAGCTAAGGTCCCAATATTATTAATAGTACACAGCCCCGCTCCTGTGCCAGGTAAGTCCACTACGGGCTCACCATAGCCCGTGCTACTTGGAACTTGTTGTTCTGAGTAGCTGAATCTTAAACAACATATTAACAGTAGTAGTCTAAAGTACCGGTATGAATATTAAATGAACAAGGATATGCCAGCAGTGTTACTAGAAATATAGACCATTTTAGAGGGAGGGCGTCTATAAGTACAAGTAGCAGAGGTCAGAGTAGCACTGGCGTTATAAACAGTAATATTAGTGATAGTAACTGTTATTTTAGAAAGAGTATGAATATGCCAATTATTAGCTCTAACTGTATATTTATTAGTAGCTTAGGTAATAGTTTAGTAACAGACTTACCTAGTGACGTAGCAATACATCCATAATAATATTACCATTAGAGAAATTTACATACGATATTTCTCAATATCATCAATAATACACTGTATTTAATGCAACCATTCGTAATGAAACGTACCCTAATCTAACCTAATCAAACCTTAACCAAAAGTAACCCTTAACCCTAACCTAGCCATGGCTAGAGAGTAGGTAATAGCACTGAATTATGTAGTCGTTCTCAATCCATTCTCATGAGTGTATACCCCCCACCTCCCTGAGCTCACACTGGTTTAACTACTACCAGTAGTTGTTAAACTACACTAACGAGGCCATTCCAGCCTCAACAACCAGAGCACAACCCCATAGTCTCCCGAGACTGCCTACCAGTACTACTAAAACTACTAGTAGGAACACAGCATCTTAGAAGGTCGCTATGTAGAGGAACTGTTGTTGTTGTTGTCTTAGATTAAGCTACTCAGAACGAAGTGTTCATGTAGCACGGGCTATGGTGAGCCCGTGCTAGAGGAACTAATAAGAAGAACACACCTCATGGCCTTCTGGAAGCTGACGTGTTTCTGCGGCCGGTCGTCGAGGAAGACCTCCGGCGTGGTGACCTGCCTGAAGCGCAGAGAGTGGCTCAGGTCGGGCGTGTTGGGCTGGGTGTAGGCCGTCCGCCGCAACGTGTATCCTGCGTCACATATTACCGTAAGTCACAGTCCAGTACTCTACATATTAGTATACCCAGAGACTCTAGTACTCTACATTAGTATACCTAGAGGCTCCAGTACTCTACATATTAGTATACTCCAGAGGCTCCAGTACTCTACATTAGTATACTCCAGAGTCTCCAGTACCCTACATTAGTATACTCCAGAGGCTCCAGTACCCTACACATTAGTATACTCCAGAGTCTCCAGTACCCTACATTAGTATACTCCAGAGGCTCCAATACCCTACACATTAGTATACTCCAGAGTCTCCAGTACCCTACATTAGTATACTCCAGAGGCTCCAATACCCTACACATTAGTATACTCCAGAGACTCCAGTACCCTACATTAGTATACTCCACAGGCTCCAATATATTGTACACTAGACACTCTACACATTCTTTTGTAATATACTCTAACTTTAAGAAATTTTCAAGTACAATTCTTCGGCAATTACAAAATAAGAAAACGGACAAAAAAATCATTGCATAAAAAACGACAACATTGAAGGCTGCAACATAGCGCCTCGAGCTCTTAATGGTCGGACTCTTAATGGTCGAGCTCTTAATGGTCGAGCTCTTAATGGTCGGACTCTTAATGGTCGGACTCTTAATGGTCGGACTCTTAATGGTCGGACTCTTAATGGTCGGACTCTTAATGGTCGAGCTCTTAATGGTCGGACTCTTAATGGTCGGACTCTTAATGGTCGGACTCTTAATGGTCGAGCTCTTAATGGTCGGACTCTTAATGGTCGGACTCTTAATGGTCGGACTCTTAATGGTCGGACTCTTAATGGTCGGACTCTTAATGGTCGAGCTCTTAATGGTCGGACTCTTAATGGTCGGACTCTTAATGGTCGGACTCTTAATGGTCGGACTCTTAATGGTCGGACTCTTAATGGTCGAGCTCTTAATGGTCGGACTCTTAATGGTCGGACTCTTAATGGTCGGACTCTTAATGGTCGAGCTCTTAATGGTCGGACTCTTAATGGTCGGACTCTTAATGGTCGGACTCTTAATGGTCGGACTCTTAATGGTCGGACTCTTAATGGTCGGACTCTTAATGGTCGGACTCTTAATGGTCGGACTCTTAATGGGAACCGGTCGGCCGAGCGGACAGCACGCTGGTCTTGTGATCCTGTGGTCCTGGGGTCGATCCCAGGCGCCGGCGAGAAACAATGGGCAGAGTTTCTTTCACCCTATGCCCCCTGTTACCTAGCAGTAAAATAGGTACCTGGGTGTTAGTCAGCTGTCACGGACTGCTTCCTGGGGGGGGGGGGGTGGAGGCCTGGTCGAGGACCGGGCCGCGGGGGCACTAAAAGCCCCGAAATCACCACAAGATAACCTCAAGATGGTGACTAAACCATATTACAATGTAAAGCAACCCCAAGGAGGTCAACTTTGGCAACATTACGTCACAATGATTAGCACCACAATGCTATACATAATGATGAGAATGAGAAGTGTGTGTGTATATTACCTGTGTATCAAGACTATACACGGTTATCTTGAGATGATTTCGGGGCTTTTTTAGTGTCCCCGCGGCCCGGTCCTCGACCAGGCCTCCACCCCCAGGAAGCAGCCCGTGACAGCTGACTAACACCCAGGTACCTATTTTACTGCTAGGTAACAGAAGTACCTAGGTAACTGCTAGGTGCATCATACATGAATACATTGCACCGTGCAACTATGCAGGACAATGTCATTCAATTCAATCAATACGTTCAACAAAACACATTTGTAACAATTTGTGTAAATATAATTTTTGTTCTAGTTCCTGAAACCCAAAAAAAAAGTTGTTAACTTTTCCCACATATTTGCAATTTCTGAACACATAACTGGACACAACGGGACCCGTTTGGCATGTGTGTGTGTGTGTGTGTGTGTGTGTGTGTGTGTGTGTGTGTGTGTGTGTGTGTGTGTGTGTGTGTGTGTGTGTGTGTGTGTGTGTGTGTGTGTGTGTGTGTGTGTGTGTGTGTGTGTGTGTGTGTGTGTGTGTGTGCGTGTGTGCGTGTGTGCGTGTGTGTGTGTGTGTGTGTGTGTGTGTGTGTGTGTGTGTGTGTGTGTGTGCGTGTGTGCGTGTGTGCGTGTGTGTGTGTGTGTGTGTGTGTGTGTGTGTGTGTGTGTGTGTGTGTGTGTGTGTGTGTGTGTGTGTGTGTGTGTGTGTGTGTGTGTGTGTGTCTGTGTGTGTGTGTGTGCCCTATTGTTCATGTGCTTCCCACACTCATAAACTTGCACTCACACATAGGTGCATAGGGAGCTTCGCCTCCTGGGCCCCGCTCTTCAGATATCTATTATAATTGCTCCCGTTCTTCCTATCATGCCTACTCCTGCAACATTTCGTAATGGTCATGTTGACAAACATGACACTGGACGAGGGCGAGATGGAGACTGGAAACTCCTGCCCGATTTCCGCACTGCTTCCATGGTATATATATATATTAAGTGCCTCTGGCACAGACGATCGAAACCACTATATCTCTCACAAAATACAAGATTCCCAAGTTTCAAACGAGTTACCCCTTCATTAGTGGCATTAAACAACATTTTCTGTACCTACTAATTAACCAATGTAATATTTTAAGTATATTTTATAAATAAAATTATTATTAATACTACGTACTGACTCCAGATTAATACTTATATTATTTTTATTATTATTCAAACTTTAAATTATCTACTATCTCTTGTAGCATTTTATTTATAATTAACGAATTTATCGTTTGCAAAAAAATTATTATATACTTATGGACCAAAAATCTGGATAGGTTTTTTCAAAAGTTTTTTTTTTTTTTTTTTTTTTTTTCACAGCTCTCAAAATTCATTATATTGAATGTGTGTACCCTACGCACTAATATTTTCAACACTGAATATAAATCGCGGTTATATTTTTGTCATGTGTACATGTGTGTGTGTGAGTGTACACACACACACACACACACACCACTGTGCTATGTTTATGGAGCCATAGCTTTAGTTCAAACACTGTGTGATCGTCTGTTTGGTGGGGGGGAGGGGTTTGAGCTCTGGCTCTTTGGTCCCGCCTCTCAACTGTCAATCAACTGTGTGAGTGTTGACGCACACAGCATGTAGCCCACAGCAGCTGTCAAGCCTCCAGGTACCTATTTATTGCTAGGTGTACAGAGGCATCAGGTGATAGAATCTCTGTCCAATTGTTTCTGTCAGTGCTGTAAATCGAATCCGGATCAGTGTGTGTGTGTGTGTGCTTACCTGGAAAAGTTCATACTATCGGGCCTCAACTCATGGGCCCTGCCTATTTAACGAGTTTATGTAGCCTTTAAATTAATTACACTTTATGTTACTGAAAATTGTGTCAGTGTTGCTCTAAGATGCACTGGCTTCGTCTTGTTCTTCTTCCCGAGCTACTCCCTCACCCTCTCATTTATCCCTTACATTCTCTTGATATATCCACTCTTAACCCCCTCCATCAACAGCCTGGAGGCCCCTCTCTCTTTTGTGTGTGTGTGTGTGTGTGTGTGTGTGTGTGTGTGTGTGTGTGTGTGTGTGTGTGAAAGAGAGAGAGAGAGAGAGAGAGAGAGAGAGAGAGAGAGAGAGAGAGAGAGAGAGAGAGAGAGAGAGAGAGAGAGAGAGAGAGAGAGAGAGTGAGAGAGAGCGAGAGAGAGAGAGAGAGAGAGAGAGAGAGAGAGAGAGAGAGAGAGAGAGAGAGAGAGAGAGAGAGAGAGAGAGAGAGAGAGAGAGAGAGAGCGAGAGAGAGAGAGAGAGAGAGAGAGAGAGAGAGAGAGAGAGAGAGAGAGAGAGAGAGAGAGAGAGAGAGAGAGAGAGAGAGAGAGAGAGAGAGAGAGAGAGAGAGAGAGAGAGAGATCAACTGAGATAAACTTGTACAAGTCTTAGTGTTAGAACGACCAAACTTCCCGCGCACCGACCACTCCCAGAGCAAGTTAAACGTCCAAGTTTGCCGGTTAAGTGGATTAGGGAGTAAACAAAGGTGGATTAGGGAATAAACAAGGGGGTGGATCAAGTGACCCCTGAACAGCTGAGGACCATTTACCTTCCCTGGTGTTGTCCTCAGGGAAGGTCTCGGCCGAGTGATACTCGCCCGAGGTGAGGACCAGCTGCGTCGGCCGTCTGGCAGCGTCCGCCTCGGCATCGTCCGCCGCGATGTAGGTGTCGTACGCGCTGTTGGGGACCTCGGATCTGGGCCGTGGGGCTCGGCCACTCTGTGGGGCGCAGCGGCACGGGGAGGAGCACCAGCAGGTGGTGGAGAGAGAGCATATTGAAAATATTGTCAGTTTGAGTACAATGGCGTGATGTATAGGGGGAGGGTTTAAGTTTATACAGAGGGGTGACTTCTCGTCCATACACAAAACGACGACAGTTGGAATATATTAAAAATATAATTTAAACATGAATTTATTTTATTTAGGAGCAAATGTTGAATAGGTTATTACGTGTGAGCAATTATTAACTAGTCAGTTATATTTGATACCATTTGAATGATGATTGTAGAGAAGCATTACAATGAGAGAGGGGCATTGTTGGTGATGGTAAAGTCAGGGAGTATAATATATTATTATTATTATTATTAATATTAGCTAAATATTATGAGACAAGAATTACAAAGTGGCTATGAACCAACACCCATATTCCCCTCCCTCCCTCACCTCCCCCCCCCCCTCCCCTCCCCCCACACCCTCCCTCACCCTCACCCTCCCTCACACTCACCCTAGAGAGGGTGTCGTCGAGGGAGGCTAGCCTCCGAGGGTCGGTGTAGCAGATCGTCTGAGGTCGTCGCTTGAAGTAGTTCTCGTCGTCGTAGTCAATCTCCTCCTGCTGTTGCTGCTGCTGCTGCTGCTGGGTGCGGCGGTGGGCGGGCGAGGTGTGGGCGGAGTGCGTCTTGACGTACACGTTCTCGTCGGAGGGCACACGCCCGCGCAGACACGCGGGGAGCAGACTCTTCTTCTTGCATGGTGACGGCTGCCGGGGAGAGGTGAGGGGAGAGGTTTATATATATATATATATATGTGTGTGTAGACAGTGTGTAGACAGAAACCAACAATTAAAGTATACCTAATACCGGGTACACTAAAATAGCCAGCTTTTCAGGAGAGCCAGCAGAGACAGCAGGAGCAACAAAAGGGCAGGCAGCAGACGGAGCAGCAACAGCAGCAGCAGGGCCAGCATCAGAAGCACTTTACTGCAGCCTCCCACAGGAACACACACACACTGGTCTTTACTACCCTCTTAATGGTTGTTGAGAGAAGGTAGGAGACACCAGGAGAGCTCCGCTCCCGCCCGCTACGCTCACCGCTCCTCTCCGCCCAGGTAAATGATGCTATGTTTACACCCAGAAGTAAATATTTCACCGTCACGCCATCGTCCACCAGCCAGCGAACGCTCTCTAACCAACTGTATACTATTATTGTGTGTGTGTGTGTGTGTGTGTGTGTGTGTGTGTGTGTGTGTGTGTGTGTGTGTGTGTGTGTGTGTGTGTGTGTGTGTGTGTGTGTGTGTGTGTGTGTGTGTGGTGTACTTAAGAATGACTATGGAGAAGTAGTCAAGTCTAATGAAATATATATCTCGTTACTTAATATCCTGTGAAAATCCCATTTTATATAATATTATAATTTCGTTTCTAATATTGCAATAATGTGTGGTTGTACTTCTGCCACCTGTCCCGGTAACTTACTATACCCTTCTATTTGCAACTACACCTGCATTCATGTACACAGGTTTAACTACGTTGACTCCTAATCGGAGAACTTGTGTGTATGGCTCTCTATAATGACTCCTACTTGCTCCTTTGGAAAGGTGCTTCGTTAGCCTAAGCTAACGGCATTTTTTACTTTTATTTTTGTCTCTGATATTCTTCTCTACCTCCCAGTAGCCGTCTTAGCTGCTTCCTGGGTAATGTTCACTTCCTGGTACGTCACTCCATCCCTCTAATTCCTCCTCTTCAGCGAGACTTTGGATCCAACTTTTCATGATTCAACTTTCCTTCATATTTTTGGTTATCATCGGGAGATAACAAACTTTGTTAATTAACTTCTTTCATTTTAAGACAAGTTCCTCTATGAATGTTCATGTTGTGAGTCGGTGTTCATGTGTTTTATATTTCCTACAGGCCTTGCTTGAGCCTCAGCTCCCACCCGACGTCGACAGTCAAACCGTGGCAAACATCGACAGCCAAATTGTATCAAACATCGACAGCCAAATTGTATCAAACATCGACAGCCAAATTGTGTCAAACATCGACAGCCAAAACCACGATTGGTCGAATGGCTTAGTCACATACTGCCAGTGAGGGATGTGTTTGCTCTAGGAATGTGACTAAGCCATTCGACCAACCGTGGTTTTGGCTGTCGATGTTTGACACAATTTGGGTGTCGATGTTTGACACAATTTGGGTGTCGATGTTTGACACAATTTGGGTGTCGATGTTTGACACGGTTTGGCTGTCGAAGGCTATTATTTGCGAAGATTTCTATAGGCTGTTCACGTCTATAGGCTGTTGGGAAGCCGGTCGGCCGAGCGGACAGCACGCTGTACTTGTGATCCTGTGGTCCTGGGTTCGATCCCAGCCGGCGAGAAACAATGGGCAGAGTTTCTTTCACCCTATGCCCCTGTTACCTAGCAGTAAAATAGGCACCTGGGTGTTAGTCAGCTGTAACGGGCTGCTTCCTGGGGGTGGAGGCCTGGTCGAGGACCGGGCTGCGGGGACACTAAAGCCCCCGAAATCATCTCAAGATAACCATCTCAAGATAACCATCTCAAGATAACGTCACACTGGAACAAGGGATTCCATTCAGGTGCTCCCTCTAATTGGAGGGAGTTCGTCCTGTCCCATTGCCAGCTTGTGAAAGTCTTCGCTCCGTTCTGTCGTGATAGGCAGTTTAATTACGGCAGTCAGGTAGTCTGATGAGCCAAAAAATCTCCTTGGCCCTTGTAACTAACTCTACTTGTATGTAAATTAGTTATGACACGAGCCGAGGAAGCACCTGAGCTATCAAGTATCAAAGATACCAGACTTTTCCCAGCTGAGAGATTTATAAGAGTTCATCATATTACCTCTGAATGAGATAGTGGTTATCTATTATTATTATGGTCTGATAGTGAGGTTGTAGCAAGCAGGAAGCCAAGATCATTCAGCAGGTAGATGACTGGATCAGCATCCAGCTCTCTCTCTCTCTCTCTCTCTCTCTCTCTCTCTCTCTCTCTCTCTCTCTCTCTCTCTGAGTTGAAGAGGACCAACTTGTCTCACTTGTCTAACTTAAACAGGTTGTGGGAGCCTTCGAGTAGAAGATTAAAAGAGAGAGAGAATAATGAAATAATGAATTAGAGTAGAGGTGGGGAATAAGATAGAGGGAAGAGAATATAGAGGAGATAAAGTAGAAGACAAAACAGGATGTGAAGGAGATGGAAGACAAAACGGGCTCCGTCGTGAGGGAGAAGGTACAGTTGAAGAACAAGGAACAAACGGACGAAGGAGAACAATGAAGAACAGTGGAAGAGACACTGCACGGCTGTGAGGGAGAGGGAAGAAGAGGGGAAGATTAAGAGCGAGAGTAAGAGTGGAAGATGTACACAGATTGTAGTAGGTGGGGGGAGGGGGGGTGAGGAAGACCGAGTCTTTGTGTAAATATTGTTTGTCGCCTCTCCGCTTGCGGCTGTGGGGGTGTCTCTTACCGCTTGCGGCTGTGGGGGTGTCCCTTACCGCTTGCGGCTGTGGGGGTGTCTCTTACCGCTTGCGGCTGTGGGGGTGTCCCTTACCGCTTGCGGCTGTGGGGGTGTCTCTTACCGCTTGCGGCTGTGGGGGTGTCCCTTACCGCTTGCGGCTGTGGGGGTGTCTCTTACCGCTTGCGGCTGTGGGGGTGTCCCTCTCCGCTTGCGGCTGTGGGGGTGTCCCTCACCGCTTGCGGCTGCGGTGACGTCCCTCACCACTTGCGCTGCAGGGTGTCCCTTACCGCTTGCGGCTGCGGGGTGTCTCTCACCGCTTGCGGCTGCGGTGACGTCCCTCACCACTTGCGCTGCAGGGTGTCCCTTACCGCTTGCGGCTGTGGGGGGTGTCCCTAACCGCTTGCGGCTGTGGGGGTGTCCCTCACCGCTTGCGGCTGCGGTGACGTCCCTCACCACTTGCGCTGCAGGGTGTCCCTTACCGCTTGCGGCTGCGGGGTGTCTCTCACCGCTTGCGGCTGCGGTGACGTCCCTCACCACTTGCGCTGCAGGGTGTCCCTTACCGCTTGCGGCTGCGGGGTGTCTCTCACCGCTTGCGGCTTCCCGAGTATAGATGCAGAATTTACATTTGCTCGACCACGAACTAGAATTTTAATTGAAAATTACGTGTTCCATTTCACATGTTCGTGACACATGACCGCAAGTGTCGTGATACATGACCTCAAGTGTCATGACACATGACTTTGTACGAGGCCCTCCAGGACACAGCCCAGACCTCCTGTTAGGGGCCCCCTAGCCTGGCCCAGGCCCCCCAGCCTGGCCCAGGCCCCCTAGCCTGGCCCAGGTCCCCTAGCCTGGCAGGCCGCCCAGCCTGGCCCAGGCCCCCCAGCCTGGCCCAGGCCCCCCCAGCCTGGCCCAGGCCCCCCCAGCCTGGCCCAGGCCCCCTAGCCTGGCCCAGGCCCCCCCAGCCTGGCAGGCCGCCCCAGTTGGCATGCCCGCATAAAACACCAAAATTACCCCATAAACTGGAAAGTCATAAAAGCCCCCTAAAAGCATTTTCGGACGCGCCTTTATGCAGAGGGAGAGAGAGAGCAGCACATCTGTACACCGGCCTCTGACAGGTGTCCCGTGCCCCCTGCACATGTCTTGTGCCTCGGAGACATGACTTCAGGTACTGTTCATTTTTTGGGAGAATAAATTGTGCTCGCAATAAGTAGTTCTCGCGACGTGCCGTGATAACAGTGTAAATCTGTAATCTACTCCGCATGGAAAGCAGAGTAGATTGTGAAAGCCTTCGATACTTGATACCGTCCTCTACACCTGTGAACACCTTGGACACATGTGAACACCTTGGACATCTGTGAAGATCTTGGACACCTGTGAACACTTGGAACACCTGTGAACACCTGTAAACACCTGTAAACACCTGAGGACACTCACCTGCGTGTTCCCGGAGGTGAGACAGCCGAAGATAGGCTTGCGCTTGGTGGCTTCGAGGGCGTGGAGCTCCTTGTCGTTGATGCAGTACTGCTCCCTGATGTCCTCGCGGGAGTACATGGGCGTGCCCCGCTTGTTTCTGGCCACGCCCACGCCGCTGGCCTCGCCGCCCGCGCCGCCCGCGCCGCCCGCGCCGCCCCGTCGCCGCCCAGACATCCTCGTCGGTGTGTCACCCTCGTCGTCGGAGTCATACGTGATCACGTCCCCGGCCAGGTCGACCTGTGGAGGTCAAGGAGGACGTGGCGGCGGTCAAGGAGCACGTGGCGGCGGTCAAGATGAGCTGAGAACTAAACAATATGGCTACAGGAATTGTGTGTCTCTGTGTTATTTAGTGTTTTCCTTACGTCAACCTTGAGGAATGAGTCTTTGAGGTCGACCTCCGCTGGGAGGAGCTGTCTTGAGGGACAGTCGCCCTCACCTTTTGCTTTTTTTTAAGGGCTTTTGAAGTGTTTGGCTCAAGTTGACTTTTGTTTATAATATATTATGGGTAGTTTGTGGTGGCTTTGGGTAGTTTGTGGTGGCTTTGGGTAGCTTGTGGTGGCTTTGGGTAGCTTGTGGTGGCTTTGGGTAGCTTGTAGTGGCTTTGGGTAGCTTGTGGTGGCTTTGGGTAGCTTGTGGTGGCTTTGGGTAGTTTGTGGTGGCTTTGGGTAGCTTGTGGTGGCTTTGGGTAGCTTGTGGTGGCTTTGGGTAGCTTGTAGTGGCTTTGGGTAGCTTGTGGTGGCTTTGGGTAGCTTGTGGTGGCTTTGGGTAGCTTGTGGTGGCTTTGGGTAGCTTGTAGTGGCTTTGGGTAGCTTGTGGTGGCTTTGGGTAGTTTGTGGTGGCTTTGGGTAGCTTGTGGTGGCTTTGGGTAGCTTGTGGTGGCTTTGGGTAGCTTGTAGTGGCTTTGGGTAGCTTGTGGTGGCTTTGGGTAGCTTGTGGTGGCTTTGGGTAGCTTATAGTGGCTTTGGGTAGCTTGTGGTGGCTTTGGGTAGCTTGTGGTGGCTTTGGGTAGCTTGTGGTGGCTTTGGGTAACTCGTGGTGGCTTTGGGTAGATTGTGGTGGCTTTGGGTAGCTCGTGGTGGCTTTGGGTAGATTGTGGTGGCTTTGGGTAGCTTGTGGTGGCTTTGGGTAGCTTGTGGTGGCTTTGGGTAGCTTGTGGTGGCTTTGGGTAGCTTGTGGTGGCTTTGGGTAGCTCGTGGTGGCTTTGGGTAGCTTGTGGTGGCTTTGGGTAGCTTGTGGTGGCTTTGGGTAGCTCGTGGTGGCTTTGGGTAGCTTGTGGTGGCTTTGGGTAGCTTGTGGTGGCTTTGGGTAATTCTACGGACCACTTGGACGGGGTCAGGATAAGGATTTGAGACGGGACGGGCGGGAAGGAATGGTGCTCAACCACTTGGACAGTCGGCGATTGAACGCCGACCCGCACGAAGCGAGACCGTCGCTCTACCGTCGAGCCCAAGAGGTTGAGTGCACTTGAGAGGTCACAGAGACAGGTCAAGTGGAGGAGGTCACGCTGGGTCATGCCGGGCGGCATCTATAACGACCTAATGTTAGGTTGTTGGGTAGTTATATTTGGTCGTATAATGGGGTAAGAGTTCGTTTGCTTACACTTTATTATTATTATCTGCTCTCTCTCTCACTCCGTCGCTTTCTCTCCCACTCCGTCGCTTTCTCTCCCACTCCGTCGCTTTCTCTCACATTCCGTCGCTTTCTCTCTCACTCCGTCGCTTTCTCTCTCACTCCGTCGCTTTCTCTCTCCGTCGCTTTCTCTCACACTCCGTCGCTTTCTCTCACACTCCGTCGCTTTCTCTCACTCCGTCGCTTTCTCTCTCACTCCGTCGCTTTCTCTCACTCCGTCGCTTTCTCTCACTCCGTCGCTTTCTCTCTCACTCCGTCGCTTTCTCTCACTCCGTCGCTTTCTCTCACTCCGTCGCTTTCTCTCCCACTCCGTCGCTTTCTCTCCCACTCCGTCGCTTTCTCTCACATTCCGTCGCTTTCTCTCTCACTCCGTCGCTTTCTCTCTCACTCCGTCGCTTTCTCTCTCACTCCGTCGCTTTCTCTCACACTCCGTCGCTTTCTCTCACACTCCGTCGCTTTCTCTCACACTCCGTCGCTTTCTCTCTCACTCCGTCGCTTTCTCTCTCACTCCGTCGCTTTCTCTCTCACTCCGTCGCTTTCTCTCTCACTCCGTCGCTTTCTCTCTCACTCCGTCGCTTTCTCTCTCACTCCGTCGCTTTCTCTCACTCCGTCGCTTTCTCTCTCACTCCGTCGCTTTCTCTCACTCCGTCGCTTTCTCTCACTCCGTCGCTTTCTCTCTCACTCCGTCGCTTTCTCTCTCACTCCGTCGCTTTCTCTCACTCCGTCGCTTTCTCTCACAGTCCGTCGCTTTCTCTCTCACTCCGTCGCTTTCTCTCTCACTCCGTCGCTTTCTCTCACTCCGTCGCTTTCTCACACTCCGTCGCTTTCTCACACTCCGTCGCTTTCTCTCTCACTCCGTCGCTTTCTCTCACTCCGTCGCTTTCTCTCACTCCGTCGCTTTCTCTCACTCCGTCGCTTTCTCTCACACTCCGTCGCTTTCTCTCACACTCCGTCGCTTTCTCTCTCACTCCGTCGCTTTCTCTCACACTCCGTCGCTTTCTCTCTCACTCCGTCGCTTTCTCTCTCACTCCGTCGCTTTCTCTCACATTCCGTCGCTTTCTCTCTCACTCCGTAGCTTTCTCACACTCCGTAGCTTTCTCTCACACTCCGTCGCTTTCTCTAACATTCCGTCGCTTTCTCACTCCGTCGCTTTCTCTCTCACTCCGTCGCTTTCTCTCTCACTCACCCTCCATGATGTAGAGGTTACAGTCCCCTGTGCTCCTTCAACACTGTACTGAACGCCTCATTTGGGCCCGGTGTCCTATTTGATGTTCTAATGTTAAAATGTCTTAATTATTAACCTAAATGATCCATTGTATATTTCATAACCAATCTTGTATAATGTTTTTGCATTCGGAAGGTTGGTTAGGCCTTAAACCGGTAGACACTGAAGCTATTTAGCATAGTTCCTTATTCCTCTCTTGTCATTTATCAGTTGGCGAGTAATTATTTTTCCTTTATCTACTGCTTTAAGTTACTTTTGGAAGGGGCACATGTTGATATCCTTGAGTATCCTGTATGTTGTGATCATATTCACACTTTGTCGACTTCTGAATGTGAGATTCACTTTTCTTAAATCGTTGCCATGTATTTCAGGACCTTTACTTCAAGAGTTATCCTGGTGTCACACATATGTCAGGGGACCAAAATGGGTTTTATTGTAATAAAACCCATTTGTCAGTAGCCGTTTGGCACATCATTCCTGTAATTTGTCTCACAGCAGTTTGTGGGTCTTAATCTTTAGTTACAATGATCATTAAACTCTTGGTGTGTGTGTGACGACTTGTGAAATGTTGCTGGACTCGTCTAGTTGTTTTTGTCGAGCTCCAGCTTCTGGGCCCCGACTTGTGACTGGCGACTACGTGACGCACTATTCCCTCCCTGAGTATTGTTGAGCGCACCAATTTATTCAAGTAAACGATGCGTGCGCGCGCATGTCTGTCTCTTCGCAACTGAGGGTGAGGAGGGGGGGGGGGGTGATGGAAGGGGTGGAGAATGGGGGAGGGAGCTGGGAAAGGTGGAGAAGTTGGAAGGAAAATGTCCGGCAGAAATGACCCCTCCTCTCTCTCTCTCTCTCTCTCTCTCTCTCTCTCTCTCTCTCTCTCTCTCTCTCTCTCTCTCTCTCTCTCTCTCTCTCTCTCTCTCCCTCCCTATCCCCTCCCCCATCTTCGCACCTCCCCATTGCGTTTTACGCCTCGTCCCCTCTATTCCGTCCCTCAGAAATCTAGTTGTTCGGAAATTATAGCCATCAATCTCCATTTTTGTGTGAGGTGGGGCGGTGAACCCCTCTAATCCGAACATTGCTTTCCCCCTCATCACATCGATGAACCTCTCTAATACGAACATTGCCATCCCGCCGTCGCATCGGTGGACCTCTCTAGTAGGAACACTAGCCGGCCCCCGTACAGGCGGCGGGGGATGCGAACCAGCGCGGGTAGTACTGACCTGAATAGAAGCATCCAAGGTATCTGCGATACGGTCCCGGGAGCCCAGTGAGAAGCGGGAGCCGTGGACCAAGTCTGTAAACAGAGAGCAAGTGGTTATAATATCTCCTGTTGTTTCTATTCACCTCTCCTACACCTGTGTATCTGTGTGTCACACATACACAGGGTCTGTGGTCTGTGTGTTGAATGTCCAGTTATCTGTCTATTCTACTCTATATCTGTCTATTCTACTCTATATCTGTCTATTCTACTCTATTTATCTGTCTATTCTACTGTCTATTTCTACTCTTCATTGTTATACATAAATAAACAGGTTCTGAATCTATATACACGTATATACACCAGTGTGTGTGTGTGTGTGTGTGTGTGTGTGTGTGTGTGTGTGTGTGTGTGTGTGTGTGTGTGTGTGTGTGTGTGTGTGTGCATACACCTGGGGGGTCCAGGGACATGGGTTCGATCCCATCGAACAGCCACAATATATTGCCAAAGATACATCATGTTAAGGATATAAACTGGACTTATTTAACATTCAGGAAAGACCTGGGTAAATACTGGTTTGGAGAGAGAGTTGTAGATTCACGAAACAAAATTTACCGGATAACGGACATGGGTTCGCTTGATTGTTCGCTTGATATAGGAACAGTTTGGTTAAAACCAATATAGGTCATCTGCAGCTTCCGTTATTTTTGTTATGTTCTTAATGAACAAATGTTCTTAATATCCGTCAAGAACAAACTTGGTACTAACTCCTGAACTTCATTAAGCTCTCGACACCCAAGTAAGGTGAAAGTTTAGTACGTAAACACTGAGGAATATTTACATTTTGTGCAGACTTCCATTTACATATTATACACGTAAATGCCCTATTTGTCACAGGACCGTATAAGCCTTTTTGAGTCTTTGTTGCTGCTAGAGTAATTGTTACGGCTAAAATAATTGTTGTTGCTAGTTGAATTGTTGTTAGGTTATCTTCTTGAGTTGTTATCTTGAGGTTCGCAACAGTTCTGCATCAAAAAAGCGTAAAATTTACAATTTCTCATCTAACATTAGATGAGACAGGTGCTCAAGCGTTCGATTTTAGATGAGACAGGTGCTCAAGCGTTCGATATTAGATGAGACAGGCGCTTAAACGTTTAATACTACATACAAGAGGCGCTCAAATTAGACGGGCGCTCCAGGGGTTAATTTACACCGGAAAAACATATCACCATTAATTGAAGCGATTAATTAAAAGATAATGAAAACGAAATGAGGAGCAGGTACACCCCCCCCCCCCTGCACCAGGTATACGGTAACTGGTATATATATATATACATATATATATATATATATATATATATATATATATATATATATATATATATATATATATATATATATATATATATATATATATATATATATATATAGCTTTAAGCTCAACAAGTCACAAATGTAGGACAGAAAACATGAAATTCTTTTTCCACCCATAGAGTTATAAATCCACGGAACCGCCTACCTGCCGAAGCCGTAACTGCCATGGCATTACTGCAGTTCAAGATTCATATGGGAAAAATTCTTAGGACTAATGAAAGGACATTTAACACACCGCCGGCATTATGTCCCCAGTTGAGGCTACTCAAGATGGCGGATTTCGGATAAATCTACTCAGAAATCTGGTAGAATAATTTTCCTTTGTGATATGCTAATTGTGTTAGGAAATTTGTAATAAATTATTTATGTTTATATTAGAAAAGCCTCGCATATGCGGCAGACGCAATTCTTTTTATGTTGGCTTCAGGAGACAGGTTTGGTGTGATATCTACTCCTAGATCTTTCTCTCTGTCCGTTTCATTAAGTACTTCATCTTCTATTCTGTATCCTGTGTCTGGCCTCCTGTTTCCACCGCCTAGTTTCATAACTTTGCATTTACTCGGGTTGAACTTCAGCAGCCATTTGTTGGACCATTCATTCAGTCTGTTTAGGTCATCGTGTAGCCTCCTACTATCACCGTCTGTTTCAATCCTGTGTGTGTGTGTGTGTGTGTGTGTGTGTGTGTGTGTGTGTGTGTGTGTGTGTGTGTGTGTTTCACCTAACAATGTTTGATAGGATTGAGCTTCAGCTCTCTGGTCCCTCCTCTGAACTGTCAATCAACTGTGTACAGAACCTTGCCACCCCCTCAACCTTCCCATTCGTCCCCCCCCCACGTCAAGCACCCCCCCCCCCTCCCCCCCACGTCAAGCACCCCCCCTCCCCCCCCCCCCAACGTACCGCTGGTTCCAGTGGTTCACGTCTCACCCTCACAGCTGGCCTGGACTCACCCTCACAGCTGGCCTGGACTCACCCTCACAGCTGGCCTGGACACCCTAATAGGCAGCTGACACAATTTAAATTCCTTAAAATTCTCGCAGCGCGGAAAAGGAGGTGGTTGTGGTGGGGGGGGGGGGTGTGTTTACCCCCTCTCTCTCTCTCTCCTCTTAAGCTGCTGCCCCCCCCCTTCCCCTGCCCGTCCCCCCCATTCTCTCTCTCTCTTCCTCTCTCAGAAATGTAATATCACGAAGGACTGAAACTCCACGGAAAATACAATTACTATTTCAGAAATTGAAGCCATGAAAATCGCAAAGGGAAGGATTATATAGACACCGATTTCTTAAAATGTGACACTTGGGCCAACCCTGACCTGCTTACGACACTCCCATATCCCCTCCCCCCCCCCTCTCCGCTGTGTCATCTTGCAAAGTTGGACGAGGATATCTCCCAAGCGAGTGATAGCCTCCTGACAGACTCCTCCTGCTATCCTCCAGGATAGCATCATCATCCGGACAACCATTAGAGTGCGATACTCACGCCCATCAAGACAGCCATCTTACAAGCATCTTACAGGGAGACTTTAGTCTCTTGAGCCCTCCAGACGTAAATGTTTCTGTTTCAAGAGAATGTACCATTTGCAAACTCAGTCTATGGCAACTCTCGAGGTTCTTGCCACCAGCAAAGCGCCGAATTATGGCAACATAGAAATATACAATACTAATAAATATGGCCACACTGTATTGTCTAATAAATTTTATGCAATTCCTTTATCCTGGACATAGTAATGGCTGGTATGTTGTTGTTGTTGTTGTTAAAGATTCGCTACTTGGAACAAAGTTCCAAGTAGCACGGGCTATGGTGAGCCCGTAGGTACTCCCTAATGGCTGGTAGTTATCGATCGTAACTCTGAACAACTGCAGACATGATGAGATGAGCCATTAACGAATGATGTGGATCAGGTTACGTTAGTATTATTATTATTATTGGCTTTAGTCCGTTGGTTCTGTTATGCGCCGCAGAGGCAACAGCAACGTTGGTGTGTGTATGTATGTGTCTGCATCACACTATCTGCCTGTTTAATATGTTTCTGACTGTGTGTGTCTGTATGTATTTCTAAAATAAAACATTTTGGTATGGGAAAACCCTTCAAGCGGATATAAACATTCCGCCCTTAAAAAATACATAATCCCTCCCATCAGAAACAAACATTCCTACGTCAGAATCAGTTAGTTTGTATTTAGCGCAAATTACTGCTGAAACAACATGGCTCTCTCGATATATTTTTTTTTTGCCCCAGATCTATTTACTGCAAAAGCCAAATTGAAAATGAGATTTTGTGTGAAGGGACCGAATGGCGGGACGCCAAATTGGCTGCATTTATTGTAGCTATTTACTCAATTTTGTGTTTATAAATGGGTTTACTAGTGATATGAAGCTGTTTGGCTTCATTTTTAATCAAGCTTGTTAGACAAGAGTGTTAAGATGTTAGAGAGACGGAGGCTTGTAATTTGTCTTCGTCTCACACTCACGCTTGTACACTCACACTCACACACACACACACACACACACACACACACACACACACACACACACACACACACACACACACACACTCCTCTCTCTCTCTCCTCTCTAAACAAAGTCTAGGGGTTTAATTAGTCACTGTGCTGGGTCGCCATCAAACTGTAAGCCAAGAGCTGTTCTCCCACATCAGCTCACATGAAACAATCCTGTCCCTAAATACTCATTTATTTTACGGCCTTTTTTATTTGTAATTGATAACGAATAAGTTATAATTAATACAAAATAGCAATCTAGAAAGGAACAGGATGAATCAGGAGCCGACTGTGTGCTAGTGGCTCTCTCTCTCTCTCTCTCTCTCTCTCTCTCTCTCTCTCTCTCTCTCTCTCTCTCTCTCTCTCTCTCTCTCTCTCTCTCTCTCTCTCTCTTTCTCTCTCTCTCTCTCTCTCTCTCTCTCTCTCTCTCTCTCTCTCTCTCTCTCTCTCAGAAAATGTAATGTTGCGAAAAGATGAAAAATTGATTAGAAACTCGACAGAAAATAAATCCCTCGATTTCAGACTTCATCAAGCGAGGTCACACCACACCCGTCAACTCGAAGGGGTGACCTACCACCTGTCAACCCAAAGGGGTGAGCCACCACCCACCACCCATCAACCCACAGGGGTGACCCACTCCTCACAATAGCGTTCTCTACCTCCGGTGCCACTCTATGGAGAGTGGAAGTTCGTGTAGAGGACAATAACATTTTCAAGGGAGTTTTTCTTGCCAGAAAATTGCCTTACACACCCGTCACCTACTTGGCAGTGTTGGTGAACCTAACACCTCATCTCAGGTTCCTTTCAGATATAGTTTCCTCGTTAACTGTCACACATGTGCGTCCTCATGTGTCAGGTGTGGCTCTACACCTGCAGGTGAGGCACAGGTGAGGCTCTACACCTGCAGGTGAGACACAGGTGTGGCTCTACACCTGCAGGTGAGACACAGGTGTGGCTCTACACCTGCAGGCGAGACACAGGTGAGGCTCTACACCTGCAGGTGAGACACAGGTGTGGCTCTACACCTGCAGGTGAGACACAGGTGTGGCTCTACACCTGCAGGTGAGGCACAGGTGAGGCTCTACACCTGCAGGTGAGACACAGGTGTGGCTCTACACCTGCAGGTGAGACACAGGTGTGGCTCTACACCTGCAGGCGAGACACAGGTGAGGCTCTACACCTGCAGGTGAGACGCAGGTGTGGCTCTACACCTGCAGGTGAAACACAGGTGTGGCTCTACACCTGCAGGTGAGACACAGGTGTGGCTCTACACCTGCAGGTGAGACAGGTGTGGCTCTACACCTGCAGGCGAGACACAGGTGAGGCTCTACACCTGCAGGTGAGACACAGGTGTGGCTCTACACCTGCAGGTGAAACACAGGTGTGGCTCTACACCTGCAGGTGAGACACAGGTGTGGTTCTACACCTGCAGGCGAGACACAGGTGAGGCTCTACACCTGCAGGTGAGACACAGGTGAGGCTCTACAACTGCAGGTGAGACACAGGTGTGGCTCTACACTTACAGGTGTAGTTAATCTACACCAATACCTGAGTTATTCTTTCAAACTCTCTACTCACGTTGCTCCATTCGGAGCAGTGTGTAAGCGCTCGACGAATATAAGCATTGAGAACACTGGCTTTGTATCTTTGGGGGCACTCACTTCTACCGTTCAGGCATAATCCTATGTTGGTGGGCTTGGTATATACGCTGGTGCTTAAAGAGGTTCCTGTTTTTGTTATTAGTACATCCAAAATTGGCAGACTGTTATTTTCACTATTTTCATGTGTAAATCGGAGTACTGACTCTCTCTCTAGGTGTATTTTTAGGTCAATTAGTTCATCTGAGTCTTTTACTATGACGAATATGTCATCTACATAACGGCAATATACAGTTGGTTTTTGTCTGCAGCTGAAGACTCTGTCTTCGATGGTTCCCATATAAAAATTAGCAAACAAAACTCCTAAGGGGAGCCCATTGCTACTCCGTATATTTGTAAATACATGTCTCCTTGTGGACTGATGAAAGGGGCTTCCTTTGTACATGCTTCGAGAAGACTCTTCAAGTGTGGCTCGGGTATGTCTAATTTGGGGGTGCTCTCGTCTCTGTATACTCTGTCCAGTATCATTCCTATGGTTGTGTCGACTGGGACGTTGGTAAATAGGGATTCGACGTCCAGGGAAGCAATGATTCCATCGGGCTGTGTAGTTTTGATTATTTCTAGGAAATCTGCTGATGATTGTAGACTATAGTTGCTTGGAGTGTATGGAGTTAGGAGCTCATTAAGTCTTTTTGCCAGGTGATAGTTGTGAGTTGGTATTTGGCTGATTACTAAACGTAGTGGGTTATATATATATATATATATATATATATATATATATATATATATATATATATATATATATATATATATATTTATTCAGTTGCATATTGGCTTATATAATTAAACATACTAGCTGTACCCGGCCACGCGTTGCTGAGCCACAGAAACCCTCCCCTATCCCCTCGTCCTCCCCACCATTCCCCCCTCCGTCCACTCTTCCTCCCAACCATTCTCCACTCCATCGTCTGATGTGTTCCCAAATGATCTGATGTTCCAATCACTGAAAAATAAGAACAGCTAAAAAACGAAATGAAAAACAATGAAAAAATAAATAATAAACTAGACTCACGAAATGAACGGTATGGTATGGTAAACAACACAGCTCAATTCCAACGCAATGTTACACAAAACAATTAAATCAAAATGAAAATAAATCGAAATCTATGAAAATTCAATTTATCATTGAAATCAGAAACATTGAAATGGAATCGTAACATATTTAGTATAGCGAGTGTTGCTTTTACGTGCAACAGATGGCTCTGTTTTTCAAAAAACATGTTTTTACCTGTCACAGGTGTGGCATGTATATAGTAGGTATATAAGAACACGCCCGTATTCGAATGGAACGTTGTTGTGTCAAAATTTCAAAGCAATCGGTGAAGAACTTTCAGAGATTAGCGATTTTGAACAAACGAACATTCACATTACACACAGAGATCACACTAACGTGATGCATCAAATGAACAAATCAATTAGCGAACGAGATTAAGGCAGTGTCTGGGATGCTCCCGGACGCAGGTTCGAATCCTCGTCACGGCCCTTGTGGATTTGAACATTTACATTGTTTTTTATATAGATTATATATTAAGTAGTATATTCAAATCAAATTTAAACGTTGCATTAAATTTAAATTTTTTTAGTTTTCAGCATGTTTTAAAGTGTATCATTTCGTTGGCTGTTGACCTCGTCATATAGGCCTCGTCATATAGGCCTATGGGTTTCTGATTTAGAACTGTATTTAGGAAATAGGAAATTTATGTATAATTATTATGTTTGAATTTATCTCTTTAAATAAAAAATCTGTTTAATTCAAAGTACTAAAAGAACCATTTTAATGCCAATATTTGACCAACTTTCGACAATGTTGACAATGTTGCTACGGGGTACAAACACCGGACATTCCTATCTGCGAGTCAAGCTAAATTAAAAATAGATCAAGTTGTATTTTTACTGATTTTGATATTAGAGTAATGTTGCCTTTGCCGACTCTTCAAAGCGGGATGTTTTAAACCCCTAAAGTGTTCCAGTCGCTATCTGCCATTTCCCCATTTGATCTCTTAATATTTTTAATCATAGGCGGTTCGCTGATGAATTTTTTCGTAGCTGCGCAGTCCAAGGGTTAATGGAACTCGATACCCCCCAAAATAAGAATCATTTTTAAGAAATGGTTGTTTCAGTATAGGTTTAGTTGAATCATATATGAGTAGTTATTATTTGCAAATGTTAATTCTCTGTTAAATGTTAATTCAAGATGCCACAAGAACCTGTTGTAGGTTGAACCTCTTCAGCGGGGTGAGGGGTTCGAGTCTCACGGTGCCTGATATTAATCTCCTCTCTATGGTAAGGGACAAGGCTGAGTAGAAGTAAATAAGGTGGTATATGGGGGTATTTAGGTACCTGCCGAGGAGCCCGGCTCACCTGGCCGGGTAGGGGAGCCGGATGCTGCTCTTCTCATCTGTCAATCCTCATCTTTGTGATGAGTACAATGAATGGTCGGGTGACCATTCTTGACTGTAATATTTACATCATTGAGAGAGAGAGAGAGAGAGAGAGAGAGAGAGAGAGAGAGAGAGAGAGAGAGAGAGAGAGAGAGAGAGAGAGAGAGAGAGAGAGAGAGAGAGAGAGAGAGAGAAAGAGAGACTGGGTCAATATCACTCTCTTGTCCCGTCACCAGTTAGAGGAGACTGTCTGCAATTGATATCTGTTATCTGTCTTTAAAAAATTTCTGTTTGTGGTTGTGTGCATGTGCGCGCGCGTGCGTGCTTGTGTGTACTCACATAGTTGTACTCACCTAGTTGTGCTTGCGGGGGTTGAGCTCTGGCTCTTTGGTCCCGCCTCTCAACTATCAATCATCTGGTGTACAGGTTCCTGAGCCTACTGGGCTCAGGAATTCCCTGGAGCATCATATCTACACTTGAAGCTGTGTATGGAGTCAGCCTCCACCACATCACTGTCTAATGCATTCCATTTATTAACCACTCTGACACTAACAAAATTCTTTCCAATGTCTTTATGTGCTCATTTGGGCACTCAGTTTTCATCTGTGTCCCCCTAGTGCGTGTGGCCCAGGTGTTAAGTAAACTGTTTTGTCTGCACTATCAATTCCTTTGGGAATCTTGTATGTGGTGATCGTGTTCCCCCTAACTCTTCTGTCTCCCAGTGACGTGAGGTTTAATTCCCGTAGTCTCTCCTCGTAGCTCATACCCCTCAGTTCGGGTACTAGTCTGGTGGCAAACCT
Source organism: Procambarus clarkii (assembly GCF_040958095.1). Taxonomy (NCBI): domain Eukaryota; kingdom Metazoa; phylum Arthropoda; class Malacostraca; order Decapoda; family Cambaridae; genus Procambarus; species Procambarus clarkii. The sequence goes on along the minus strand of NC_091175.1, from coordinate 6,879,614 downwards.
TTGAACCTTTTCCAGTTTAATCTTATGCTTGACTAGATATGGACTCCATGCTGGAGCCGCATGGAGTCTCTTGAGACGGGGCTCAAGAGCTGAAGCACAACGAGAGGAGTACATGTGCAACCACATATTCCTGTGACCATTTGCAAGTCACGTGTGTTTACAAGTCACATGTGTTCAGAAGTCACATGTTTTTACAAGTCACGTGTGTTCGCATGTCGCGTATCTCTGACTCACGTGTTTTTTGCAAGACACATGTATATCCAAGTCACGTGTTTTTACAAGCCACATACATGCCTTTACACGCGAGCCATGTGTTTAAACACGTAAATTATATATACACAAACATTTCCTGTACTTGAAGATACAATGGATTAAATCCACATTTTTTTAATGAGAGAAACATTCACACAACCTTGACAAAATCATGTGATTTCTTCAATGATTTTATTGATACAAATAAAAGACGAATGTTCATATTGCAAGGATCATCATCTCTCTCTCTCTAGTCTAAGAAAAGGTCTTTGAGAAGGTTTTAACACTTGGGGAAGTGTCATGCCAGTGTCACCCATCTCGGGGAAGTGTCATGCCAGTGTCACCCATCTCGGGGAAGTGTCATGCCAGTGTCACCCATCTCGGGGAAGTGTCATGCCAGTGTCACCCATCTCGGGGAAGTGTCATGCCAGTGTCACCCATCTTGGGGAAGTGTCATGCCAGTGTCACCCATCTCGGGGAAGTGTCATGCCAGTGTCACCCATCTTGGGGAAGTGTCATGCCAGTGTCACCCATCTTGGGGAAGTGTCATGCCAGTGTCACCCATCTCGGGGAAGTGTCATGCCAGTGTCACCCATCTCGGGGAAGTGTCATGCCAGTGTCACCCATCTCGGGGAAGTGTCATGCCAGTGTCACCCATCTTGGGGAAGTGTCACACGAGGCATATATACCAAGGCCAGCTCTTAACAGCTGCATAATGGTAGTGATTACGACCCCTGCGACCGTCTTCCAGTTAACCCAATCACCATCCAATCAGCTTCAGCTTAATGCAAACTACTTCAGCTGAAGCAGCGCCTCGTTTGCTCCAGGGAATGATCCCACGACACTCATTAGTGTTTTGTTTTTCAGACTGCAGCAAACACCTGTTTTTTTTTCCTTTAAGATATGATTACCAAACAGAATCAGTTTTTGCTTTGATTTAGCATTATCACGTCATTTGTTTTTTGTTTTTGTTTGTGTTTGTTCTTGCTGGAAGTTTGCAAGCAAAACTTGGTGTTTTTGGTCGATAATGTTGCCCGGAGACGGGCCCACGTCTCCTCGGGTTTAATTAAAAGCATTTCTTGTGTTTTTTTGTCTTACTCCACAGTTGTTTGTTTGTTTGTTTGTTTGCTGGGGTACTTCCTCTTTATTGTAGGTGTTTTTTTTTATGTTTGTTGCAGGGGGTTTCCTATTTATTGCAGGTGTTTTCATGTATATTGCAGGTGTTTTTTCCTGTTTATTGCAAGTGTTTTTCATGTCTATTGCAGGTGTTTTTCATGTCTATTGCAGGTGTTTTTCATGTCTATTGCAGGTGTTTTTCATGTTTATTGGAGGTGTTTTTCCTGATTATTGCAGGTGTTTTTCCTGATTATTGCAGGTGTTTTCCTGTTTATTGCAGGTGTTTTTTCCTATTTATTTCTCTGTCAATCACAGGTGTACAGGTTCCTGAGCCTATTGGGCTCTATCATATCTACACTTGAAACTGTGTATGGAGTCAGCCTCCACCACATCACTGACTAATGCATTCCATTTGTTAACTACTCTGACACTGAAAAAGTTCTTTCTAACGTTCCCTTTAACGTTCCTTACGGGCTATTCATGCCCGTGCCACCTTTTGGGTGGCTTAATCTTCATCAGTCAATCCCTTTTGCTCATTTGGGTACTCAATTTCCACCTGTGTTCCCGTGTTCCCGTACCACACGTGTTAAACAGTTTATCTTTATCTACCCTGTCAATTCATCTGAGAAGTTTGTAATCATGGAGCAGTGATCATGTCTCCCCTTAATTTTCTGTCTTCCAGTGTCGTGAGGTTTAGTTCCAGTAATCTTTCCACGCAGCTCATAACCCCCCCCCCCCGGTCGGAGCCGGTCGGCCGAGCGGACAGCACACTGGACTTGTGACCTTGTGTTCCTGGGTTCGATCCCAGGCGCCGGCGAGAAACAATGGGCAGAGTTTCTTTCACCCTATGCCCCTGTTATCTAGCAGTAAAATAGGTACCTGGGTGCTAGTCAGCTGTCACGGGCTGCTTCCTGGGGGGTGGAGGCCTCGTCGAGGACCGGGCCGCGGGGACACTAAAGCCCCGAAATCATCTCATGATAACCTCAAGATAACCCCCAGCTAGGGGACCAGTCTGGTGGCATATCACTAAACGTTTTCTAACTTAGTTTTGTGTGTGACTAGCTGTGGACTCCAGGGGCCAGATTCACGAAGCAGTTACGCAAGAACTTACGAACCTGTACATCTTTTCTCAATCTTTAGCGGCTTTGTTTACATCTATTAAACAGTTTACAAGCATGAAAACTTCCCAATCAACTGTTGTTATTGTTATAAACAGCCTCCTGGTGATTCAGAGCTCATTAACTGTCTAATAATTGTAAACAAAGCCGCCAAAGATTGAGAAAAGATGCACAGGTTCTTAAGTACTTGCGTAACTGCTTCCTGAATCCAGGCCCCAGGCTGGAGCTACATATTCCAGTATTGGTCTGACATACGAGGTATATAAGGTTCTGAATGATTCCTTACACAAGTTTCTGAAGCCAGTAGGCCAGTAGGGAGGTGAAGACTAGATCCGTCGAGAAGATAATATTGATCCAGTGAAGAGTAGAGAGGAGAGAATGGACCCACTCAAGAGTAGAAGTGCTATAACCACTCAAGAGTAGAAGTGCTATAACCACTCAAGAGTAGAAGTGCTATAACCACTCAAGAGTAGAAGTGCTATAAACACACTGATGGAACCTTTGACCACACATTCTGCATTGTACCAACCTTCATTGCAGCAAATATAAGAAATATTGCTGCAATGAAGTTTTCAAGAGGTAATTGAATAGGATCCTGCAAGAAGTGTAGAATGAGAGAGAGAGAGAGAGAGAGAGAGAGAGAGAGAGAGAGAGAGAGAGAGAGAGAGAGAGAGAGAGAGAGAGAGAGAGAGAGAGAGAGAGAGAGAGAGAGAGAGAGAGAGAGAGAGCAAGCAGCCTCACAAGGCCTCGTGGTGGATGCCACAAGACCTGGTGACCAAGCAACTCCCAACGCCTTCGATTATTGCTTTCCAATCTTTGACTGTTGGTCATTAGAGGTTACGAGCGGTAATGGTGACAGCGGGGAACCAGCGGAGCCACGCCGGATGGCAGCTTAGCGTTGCCTCAGTCAGAGTTATGGCAAATAGAGTCGTAAACTGGCAGATGATATGTCACACAGTATCTCAATATATCTCCACCATCCCCACCACTGGCGAACACTCCACCATCTCCACCACTGGCGAACACTCCACCATCTCCACCACTGGCGAACACTCTACCATCTCCACCACTGGCGAACACTGGACCTCGTGTCCCACGTTTAATGACCAATCGCGACAATATTAACATCATTGCAGCAGACTTCGGCTGCAGGGGGTTCAATCCCGGGCCATGTCTAAGATGCTGGGTACTGAGTATGGGGAGATAGGCCAGGTCCGCGAACCAGTGAACACCATTTATCCCGCTTGTCCACTCTGACGCTCATCTGTGAGTAACCTGCACTCACAAACAATGACTCGTTACTCAAGCCTCATAAATATGCTCATAATTCGTTTATAATTGACGAATGCGTCTTTGGGGTGAGCCAGAGGGAGGGTATTGTGGTCCAATAAAGAGGTGAGAATAATAAGCGGAGTAGCCGACGCTTACTTGGATTAAGGGAAGGGTAGTGGACTCTGAGGGGGGGGGGGGGAGGGGGGAAGGGCAATGGACTCTTATTCCTAATGGATACAAATAATAATCACATAAAAATAAATGTCTATAAGGGATGAATAGGCTTCACATGAGCTGAGATAGGATGACAACTCTTGCTTGCAGTTTCACTACAGGTGCCTCAATGGCGTACGTATTAAACCCCTAGTCTGAGTTAAAAAAAAAAGTACTCCATTATTAGTCTCTCTCTCTCTCTCTCTCTCTCTCTCTCTCTCTCTCTCTCTCTCTCTCTCTCTCTCTCTCTCTCTCTCTCTCTCTCTCTCTCTCTCTCTCTCTCTCTCTCTCTCTGCGGCCGGGATGGCCATAGGACCCGACACCATTTTCTATGAAAGACAATGTCAACAAACATCACTATGCCCTGAAGGTAATAATGGTATATAACAGCTTCACTCCAAGCACCATGTCATTTTCGCTGCCACCTCCGCCCAGGTGATCGCCGAAAATACCTTCTTGCCCACCTGTTGGTTGGCAAGTGTATGGGGGTGGAGTAACAATCTCAGCCAAAACAGGTCCTTTAGGTGATAACTGAAGACTTGGTACAGTGTGGACGTTCGTTTGACCAGTTTGTTATAGGTAAACTGCGTCACTTATCCCAGCTCTCACGCAATTAGGTAGACTACCTCGCTAGTGAACATTCTTCAGGATGTGGAGACCCATCCAACTTAGTGTAATGTGTGTATCTAGTATTTGGGTTTACTATATGGGTCTGCAAGAGTGTGTGTGTGTGTGTGTGTGTGTGTGTGTGTGTGTGTGTGTGTGTGTGTGTGTGTGTGTGTGTGTGTGTGTGTGTGTGTGTGTGTGTGTGTGTGTGTGTGTGTATATGTGTGTGTGTGTGTGTGTGTGTGTGTGTGTGTGTGTGTGTGTGTGTGTGTGTGTGTGTGTGTGTGTGTGTGTGGGGTGGGAGGGGGGGGGGGTGCTGCAAGCGGGTGCATGCAACTTCACCACAGATACCCTTGCAACACAGCTCAACATTGCCTCCAAACCCCACACACCTGGAGAACACCCTGCACTAAGTTGCACAAAGTCCCACAACGTGCACTTTGCACCATCGGCCTGCAACTAAGTGCAAGCTGTTGCTCCTCCTCCCTCTCACCTAACGCCTTGCATGTTGACGGATCCCCCCAACCGCTTACAAATAGACGCATTAGCATAAATTAAACTAACCGTAATATTGACGTCTTGCACGCATCGGCATTGACAGATTTTCCAGGTGCGTTTGCCTCCGTACGCTTCTGGTTAGGGCCAAACCGTTGCATTTTTAACGGAGTGGTAAATAGAGAGAACGGCGTGAGGGGAGGACTAGGGGAATTTATCCGGAGAATTACAGGCCAATAGTGAAGGGTATTTTTAGCAGTAAGCTTATATAGGTCAGAGGACCAGGCCGGGGGGTTACTAGCTTAACACAGTGCTAGTGTTGCCAGAGCTTTATGCACGGCTCTATCTCTGCTTGTCTGCTTGTGGGGGTGAGATAGAGCTTCATGCAAGGCTCTATCTCTGCTTGTCTGCTTGTGGGTGTGTTAGAGTCTCATGCAAGACTAACTCTGCTTGTCTGCTTGTGGGTGTGTGAGAGTCTCATACAAGACTCTAACTCTGCTTGTCTGCTTGTGGGTGTGTGAGAGAGTCTCATACAAGACTCTAACTCTGCTTGTCTGCTTGTGGGTGTGTGAGAGAGTCTCATACAAGACTCTAACTCTGCTTGTCTGCTTGTGGGTGTGTGAGAGAGTCTCATACAAGACTCTAACTCTGCTTGTCTGCCTGTGGGGGTGAGAGAGAGTCTCATGCAAGACTCTAACTCTACATCTCTGCTTGTATCAATGTAACAATTCCTTTTTCCAATCCCAGCCAACCACCCAACATTTACAAACCATACCACAACTACCCCCTCCTCCCTCCTCTCCACCACCACCATTACAAACTACATTCTCAACCACCAACAACCCAAAGATTTCCACGAACCGAAAGATATAAAAAAAATACCGATGCAAACATCATGCTTGTTTACCTCACAGACACACTCAAGAAATGCATTTGTTGTATTAACAATAAAGATAGTAATTATAAAGCTACAGATACCTCATACCAGACGTTCTGGCGTGTATAATCACTGGACATTCAGTATAGTGTTGTAGAAGATCACGACCTTCTGTTCTGCTCTCTTTGCTAGTGGAGTGCTTAGGACTGGGAGATTCGCCAACTGTAGCCACCTGTAGCCATCTGTAGCTACCTGTAGCCATCTGTAGCCACCTGTAGCCACATGTAACCACATGTAGCCACCTGTAGCCACCTGTAGCTATCTGTAGCCACCTGTAGCCACCTGTAACCACCTGTAGCCACCTGTAACCACCTGTAGCCACCTGTAGCCACCAAAACCTGAGCCTGGCCACAACCATGTAACCCTGGCTGGTCGACATTTTGGCCTGCCCATAAACATAGGTTTCAAACAAAAACAAAAAGCCGCGCAAAACTCTACGCACACCGCAACCCACGTTTCACTACCTCTTGCTACAGTGGCCACCAGCAGGAGGGACACGAGTAGCTCGGGCCACATATACACATAAACAACCAGCAAAAAACAAAGGAAATTATCCACCTGGGACAAAGGCCAAAGGCCACAGAGCATAAAGGTTTGACTACACAGATTTGAAGCCATTTTTATCTCTTGCAACCTGTCATGTGTGAAAATTGGTGTACAGGGCGGAGGGTGTGGGTTACGGCCGAGGGGGCCCTGGTGGGTGTGGGCCCCCCTCGGGGAGAGAGAGAGAGAGAGAGAGAGAGAGAGAGAGAGAGAGAGAGAGAGAGAGAGAGAGAGAGAGAGAGAGAGAGAGAGAGAGAGAGAGAGAGAGAGAGAGAGAGAGAGAGTGTGTGAGAGAGAGAGAGAGAGAGAGAGAGAGAGAGAGAGAGAGAGAGAGAGAGAGAGAGAGAGAGAGAGAGAGAGAGAGAGAGAGAGAGAGAGAGAGAGAGAGAGAGAGAGAGAGAGATAATATAATTGTTACCTAATACTGTTAATGGATACGTTTATTCCTACTGATGTATATAATAGATGAAATAATTGGGCCTCTAGGAGTAGGTTTCAACTTAGCTGAGGCAGGATAACAGCTCTTGCTTGCAGTTTCACCAGGCACGTCACTTGACGTCCCTTATAAACCCCAGTCTTAGTTAAAAACAAAAAAACAGAGACACAGTGTGTGTGTGCGTGTATGAGGCCAAATAACTCTCAAGAAAACGCCTTCACCAGATCACCACCATCGGGGATCGAACTTTGACCACGCTGACCTATCCCTCGACCCGGACGATGCGGGGCCGGCTACGGTCAGCGCTACACTACGGTCCTCTGGTTATAGCCTCACAATAACGTACTAGAACAATATACAATTTCTTATTAAGGCTACTCATAGCTCGGACGATAGGAGCATCACTCTCACCCATGTGAGGGTACACGGTTCGAATCTCCTACAGCCCAAGTGAATGGGACTACATATGATACTACAGACATGCGGTTCTAGTTTCACCCTACATAGCGTTGCAGCCTCATCCTACATATGGGTCCATTATCACCCTACATATAGGTCCACCAGTACCCTACATATAGCTCCACCATCACCCTACATATAGCTCCACCATCACCCTACATATAGCTCCACCAGCACCCTACATACAGCTCCACCATCACCCTACATATGGCTCCACCATCACCCTACATATGGCTCCACCATCACCCTACATATAGCTCCACCATCACCCTACATATGGCTCCACCATCACCCTACATATGGCTCCACCATCACCCTACATATGGCTCCACCATCACCCTACATATAGCTCCACCATCACCATACATATAGCTCCACCATCACGCTACATATAGCTCCACCATCACCCTACATATTGCTCCACCATTACCCTACATATAGCTCCACCATCACCCTACATATGGCTCCACCATCACCCTACATATGGCTCCACCATCACCCTACATATAGCTCCACCATCACCCTACATATGGTCTCAGCTAAACCTAATTAATATACGTTTAAGTTTAGAAAAGAAAGAAAAAGATGATTCTTAAAGGAGTAAAATAATAACAGAAGAGTGAGAAAGATAAATGAACGAGAGGGGACAGAGGGAAAGGTTGGGAGAGTGAGGGAGGGGGTGAGAGGGAGTGAGAGGAAGTGAGGGGAAGTGAGAGGGAGTGAGGGGAGAGGGACTGACTGGTCCACGTCGCCAGGACATCTTTAGTTTTGTCCTGAGATCACTTGTACCTTGATCACTGCAACCTCCTTTGAGGGTGAGAGAGAGAGTGAGGAATACGTGTGAGGGATGAGGTGTGAGGGAGTGAGGTATGAGGTGGTGTGCGAGGGATGAGGTGTCAGGGGGGGGGGTGAGATATAAGGAGGACATGATATTAGAGCCCACAGAGCCTTGTGAAGACCTCACCTATAGGAGCAGCCAGCACCAACATAACTACTCTCAACTACCTCATTAGACGCTCCTGTGCAACAGTGAGACGCTCCAAGGCATGATCACTGTACCCCTGTACCATCACCTTGGAGACTCTACCCGTCATGGATACTTAATATCTATTCAATATTTAATTAACATAATTTTTCCTGCATGACATCAGGTGTCTAGGCGAAGGTCAGCCCCCAAGGGCCTAGAGGCTGACCTTACTGGCCCTCAGTGGGTGACAGGCAGGTGACATACCAGTGGGACTAGGTAGGTGACTATATGTATATATACGATATGTATATATACGATATATATATATATACATATATGTATATTCACCTACATATGAAGAAGCACGAAGATGTTACCCTTAAGGAGGAGTAGAAGGCGCCTCTCACAATACCTGCGGAGGGAGAGGAGAACATCTGTAGTGACAAGCAGGTGTTTCCTTACCTGTGGGGGGGTTCGTATCCCCCCCACCTGGGGTACCCCCCCCCCCGTCCCCAGCGGGGGAGGGGGTGAGGGTACCCCGCTAACCCCACATGGTAACAAGAGCTGGGCAATGGGAAATATTCCTTCAATGTCTAAGCCATTTTAGAGCATAATATCAAAGTCTATGAATTAGATTTTGAATGACTTGTGTAAATAAGTGAATACTTACTCACCGGCCGACTCACCCGAGCACTGACTCAGCACACTCGAGCTATATATATATACTATACGTGTAGGTGTTTGTACTAACCTAGTTGTGCTTGCGGGGGTTGAGCTTCGGCTCTTTGGCCCCGCCTCTCAACTGTCAATCAACCGCACAGAGTGTGTGCGTGTGCGCCCCCTTTTCTCTCTCTCTCTCTCTCTCTCTCTCTCTCTCTCTCTCTCTCTCTCTCTCTCTCTCTCTCTCTCTCTCTCTCTCTCTCTCTCTCTCTCTCTCTCTCAAGTCTGGTCGACCTATGACATTTGTATTTAACTTCCGTTCTAAAATGGTTCACTACTTAATTCTATCATTTCTCAGAAAGCGAAATTTGTAAATCTATTTTAGATGCAAGTTGGAGGTGTGTGGGTGGGTGGGGGGGGGGGGCAGACACACAGGTAGCTGACCACCCTCACACACGCCTCTGAAATATATGAACCAAGCAGACGTGGGAGTGGAGGGGGGGAGAGGAGATTGGAGGGGGGAGAGGGAGGGGATTGGGGGGAAGGGATTCGGGGGGAAGGGATTGGGGGGGGGGGGAGGGGAGCCTCAACCCGAGCCCCACATCTTGTAAAACATTAAAACTGACTTGACAAACTTTAAAGATTAGATATAAGGATGCTGTCAGAACCCTGCCCATTAGAAGGTTGAGCCCAATAGAAGGCTGAACCCTACAGAAGGCTGAACCCAACAGAAGGCTGAGCCCAACAGCAGGCTGAGCCCAACAGCAGGCTGAGCCCAACAGAAGGCTGAGCCCAACAGAAGGCTGAGCCCAACAGAAGGCTGAACCCAACAGCAGGCTGAACCCAACAGCAGGCTGAGCCCAACAGAAGGCTGAACCCAACAGAAGGCTGAGCCCAACAGAAGGCTGAGCCCAACTGAGCTGAGTCAAGTGACCCAACAACAATTAAGAACACAACCAGAGAGTGAGAGGAAAAAGCCTCCGGTCCAGAAAAGATGCTGCCGTTGTTACTGAAGCTTTGAGCGTGTCCCCCACCACAGCTTTAAGCTCTCT
>NC_091175.1:6859488-6864488 GCF_040958095.1 Procambarus clarkii | reverse complement strand
AATGGACCGGTCAACCAACCAGTCAACCAGCCAGCCAGCTGGCTGGTTGACTGGTTGACACTTCTCAAAGGGAAACATGGCATTAAACTCCCCCTGAAATCCCACATTATACACTTGTAAAGAGGTTGAGGGGACTGAAACAACGATGTCAAGACGGATACAAACTACCCCATTATTCCAAGCACCTAAACAATGCCTCATGATTTATGATGATAAGATAAGTGTTATCATGAGTCAGGCTGGTCACAGTGTGAGTGGGGAACCCACTGGTGTGAGGTGGGTGTCGGAAAACCCGAATCATTTACTAATATTAAATACAATAAGCAGATAATATTGCTGCTGGGTTGTATACACAAGTTAACCCATAGAAAATGTAGCAGAGTGGAAATTTCTGTCCATAGAAAACGAGATATCTGTCAATAGAAAACGAGATATCATTGCCACATAGTGATATCAATAATTCACCAACTATTCTGTTGGGAATTATGCTTAATATAGCATTCTTTGGAGTTTTAACATCATAAAAACATCTCATTTGAATTAACTTAATTATCAATACCAAAATAGAGTAAATGTGACCTTTCTACCAATTATTGACATCTGAACAAAGAGAGCCAGGCGTGAGTAGTGGTGAGAGGTCAGACATTGTTAAGACCAGAGTCACTTGGAGCGAGTTCAGCTCCTATAATTCTCCCTTGGACGAAGTGTTATGGAGATCAAATTACTGCTTCTACCATCATCAACACGCACTCAACATCTAAACAAGGGAAGTGTCGTTCTGAAATCTTATCTAGGTCATTCCTGGCCAGAAATGTTAGGTAGATATAGGATTAATTCCGGTTAGAACACTAACAAGCGATTAAATCCAGGTAATTATTCCTCGGTCCTTATCTTATATAATATAGAGTATTTTCTCTGATATAGCTGTCATATATAGGAGTCCTGCTTTACAGCAAGTGTCCTTTTAACAGGTGTAGAAGAGGAAACAAGAATTAATCTTATATAATAAGGCACCTCAATTATTATTATTAATATATGTAGTTTAATACTGTAGTTTGATTGGCTGGCATATATATAAATTTAATATAAACCCCCCCCCCCTCCTAATGTGCAAGAAGTCGATTTGTGAGAATATTGTAGAAATACAGTCCACTAAACATCATACAAATTGCTATCGAAATATATATAAATTAACGTAAATATAAATTCTACATAAATTCATATAAAATAAATATAAATCTCACGAGTCGGTTCCCCCACAGGGGGGAGAGTGGGAGTGGGGAACCCTCCATCTGCACCACAACAACCCATTCACCTCTTGTCACCATTTTATGGCATGCAAATTTGATCGGCAGAGAGTGTGCCGGCCAATTCTAGGGCCCGCCGTCAACACAGGCCGGGCTTGACAGTTCTGTGGTACTATTGCATTATGTAAAGTACTGATGTATACTCTTACATATGCAACATGCATAATGCAACAAGATTATTTTATACTCGTTAAATGCCTACTTCCATGTCTTGCACATACACGCCATCTTTACTTGCACGACAACATGGGGGTAGTTGTAATTACCAAATTAGCGAGCAGTCATAGATGTAAACGTTGTCAGATGTGAAGTTGTCAGATGTGAACGTTGTCAGATGTGAAGTTGTCAGCATGTGCGCAAATCCGCTCCAGGACCTCCAGGAAGCGCATGTAGGTTAAAAATAAATTTCTCTGTGGGGGCGGTTTAGAAGTTTACTTTCCCAACGCCGCGAACCATCTCAGCGAAGCCCACTCAGCTACCCACCACAAGAGAGCCCACCCCCCTAACCCCACCCACCCGCCCAGCCATCACCCAACCCACTCTCAAGGTGGTCCTTACAGCGCCAGCATTCACCAATTTCCTCGACGTCTCAGGGATGGAAATGTGGGACGGGGCCGCCAATAGTTGGGCCGCAGCTCGCCAGATGGCTCTCGCTGCTGACGGAGCGTCACATGTTACACCCGGGAGTTACTCTTCTTTGTCTTTATGTGAGATAATGTCTAAGATAATGAGCCTACGGTTAAGCTGCTTCTCTATGTTACACTATGTTCATATGTATTTTGATTTTGAAAAAGAGTTATTATGTATCTCTCCCGCCTGCGCTCAAGAGAAAACAGATTTAGGCTCTTTAGTCGGTCCCAGTAGTTTAGATGTTTTACTGAGTGGATTCTAGCAGTAAAGGATCTCTGCACGCTCTCCGGGTCAGCAATTTCTCCACGCGTTGAATGGGGCTGTTAATGCTTAGACAACAATCACTATTCGTCGATCACAAAACTTCTTGAAAGAGCCAGACAAAAAAAAACAAACAATGATTTGCGAAAGCTACAGTCTAACCTCACAAGTGAGTCAAGAACCTTCGAATACACAAAAGGCTCAAGAGATTCGAACCCTTCGAGAGTCTCACCACTAATCAGTTCTCCCGTGAACCGCGATGTTAATGACGTCATTAAAACCCGGCTAATTACCGAACTACACGAAACAAACTGCGGCCAGTATTTAAGGGGGTGAAGGTGGTAAATATGCACTGATTTAGTTACAAAATTGTTATATATAATATATTGTAAAATAGTTTTAGGAGCAGGATTATGCAATTTGTTGAATACATCACGAGCGATTTGCATAAATTTCACGATGCAAACTCCAATATATATATGAATTAAAATTATTAGAATACAGAATAATAATATAAAATAATATAGAATAATATAGAATAATAATATAGAATAATATAGAATAATTATTAGAATAGAATATATAATTAGAATAGAATATATAATTAGAATTAGAATTATTCAATTATTTGTATAATTGTGAGAGAGATATTCAGCTCGTTCACTTACACATTACGTCGTTCTTCCCTCGTGTGCGCTACGGCCAAAAATCGTCGTATTGGATATAACACCACTTTTGATAAGGGGCAGACCTGAACACATGTGGGGTTGGAACACACACACACCTGTCCGTGTTATGGAGCATTAATGGTTGTGACCTGTGGACCTGTTCATTGGTGGCAACCATTGAGTGGTGTTGAACGGTGGGTACACTGTGTTGAACATCCTCCTCCAGGCGCTGATTGGCTGCTGGTCACCTCCCTCCAGGCTCTGATTGGCTGCTGGTCACCCCCCCTCCAGGCGCTGATTGGCTGCCGGTCACCTCCCTCCAGGCGCTGATTGGCTGCTGGTCACCTCCCTCCAGGCGCTGATTGGCTGCTGGTCACCTCCCTCCAGGCGCTGATTGGCTGCTGGTCACCTCCCTCCAGGCGCTGATTGGCTGCTGGTCACCTCCCTCCAGCCCCTGATTGGCTGCTGGTCACCACCCTCCAACCCCTGATTGGCTGCTGGTCTACCATTCATCAGCCAACCAGTGACCGGGAAGCAACTATACCCCCAGGGGGGGGGGGGAACATTGGAGTCTCTCAGACCAGAAAATTGATAACAGATACCAGCGACTGAACCATATTAAAGAAGACTTTATTTCTACCATCCCCCCCCCCCCCCGGCTCCAACTTTCCCCACTAAACTAAGGGTAATTGATCACAACTCACTCTAACTACCTCTCTCTTTCTCTCTCTTTCTGCCTCTCTTTCTCTCTCTTTCTATTTCTCTCTTTCACTCACTCTCTGATTCCTTGACATAGGCTCGCTACCTGATACAATGGTAAGGTTCCAGCTGTGTGTACCGCTCGTTCAGGGTGTAGGGAGCTAATTCAGGGTGTAGTGAGCCAATTTAGGGTGTTGGGAGCCAATTTAGGGTGTTGGGAGCCAATTTAGGGTGCCATACTGGAGACAGTGGCATCCTTCATGCCTCTCCAGCGCCTGTAAACTGAGGCTTTAGTGTTCCTTCGTAGGGAAGGTCCCAGATGCCAGTTGTCAACCTCGTCATTCCTCTCTGCACTGTCTGCTGCAGCAGAGGGACCACAACACACTGTCTGCTGCAGCAGAGGGACCACAACACACTGTCTGCTGCAGCAGAGGGACAACAACACACTGTCTGCTGCAGCAGACGCACCACAACACACTGTCTGTTGCAGCAGAGGGACCACAAAACACTGTCTGCTGCAGCAGAGGGCACCACAACACACTGTCTGCTGCAGCAGAGGGCACCACAACACACTGTCTGCTGCAGCAGAGGGACCACAACACACTGTCTGCTGCAGCAGAGGGACCACAACACACTGTCTGCTGCAGCAGAGGGACCACAACACACTGTCTGCTGCAGCAGAGGGCACCACAACACACTGTCTGCTGCAGCAGAGGGACCACAACACACTGTCTGCTGCAGCAGAGGGACCACAACACCAACATTATCGACTCTAAACAGGATTGAATAATCCAGTGAGAAAGTAGAGGGCGATAACCAGGAATAGTGAGAATGACAATAATATGCATTAATTAATAATGAACATTATTAATTAACCTACATTGTCCTTCACATTATTCAAAAGAAACTTTTGGCGGGAAATTAAAACTGAAAGGAGCAAGAATGTCCTTTGATCATTGTAAAACTTTTAAACGGTCGACTCTTATTCATCGAATCTCAAGAGTGCATAAATTGATCTCTTCTAAGAACGGCTTCTCATTTCCACTCACCTGTATGGGGGTCTCGAACCCAGGACCAAGAAGTCGGCTTCACTTGACCGACTTCTTGATCTTGAGGGGCTCGTCACTCGCTAATTTGCTAATGTAGCTAAGATGTTCCCTGGCGACGGCTTGTGAAACATTTACTCCTCCTCTTAGAGTTGACTTTTGCCAATGGAAACAAATCTTGCTAAAGTCTTGTTCTCAGTTCTTATATGGAAATAAGATGAGTTAGTTACGGAGATGAGTGTAATAGGTAGTTAGTTATCTGTTACAGTGGTGTGTGTGAGGTAGGTGTTTAAGGTAGGTGAGGTGAGTCTCCTACTCTCCCTTTCTTCTACTCCTTCTCTTCTACTTTCATTGTATGTTTCTCTCTTACTCTCACTTTTCTCTCTTCC
>NC_091175.1:6814488-6856988 GCF_040958095.1 Procambarus clarkii | reverse complement strand
ACCTGAACGAGTGCCAGTGTCAAGCCCATAGTGGGACACCTGCTCTCTCTCTCTCTCTCTCTCTCTCTCTCTCTCTCTCTCTCTCTCTCTCTCTCTCTCTCTCTCTCTCTCTCTCTCTCTCTCTCTCTCTCTCCCTCTCTCTCCGACACACACACACACTATTTCTCCAACTCCTTTCTTCTCAAGGCACACAGTGACCTTATACTCGAAGATGGTCCTTCAGCAGGTCGAGGAAGACCAGCAGGTGACCAAGGTGGAGAGAGTGACGTCTCTGGGCCCCTCCTCAAGGTCAACCTCGGCTCCAAATACAGCCGTTTACGACAGCATAAAATAACTCGGTTTAACCGTGAATTATAAGGACAGTTTAGGGGGGAGAATTGATGGCGATAAACTCAGGCTAGAGATTTATGAGGTGTGAGGAGGGGTGAGGAGGGGAAAGGAGGGGAGAGGAGGGGAGAGGAGGTGACGACACTGATGATGTAAAAGGGGGGAAGGGAGGGAGGGTAGAAGTCCACAGGTGTATGGTAGTTGTGAAAATGGGGGAGACAAGGTGACTGTAGTGGCATGCAATATTCCTAATGCTTGCTGGGAGGGTGTTGAACAGCTGTGGACCTCTGATGTTCAGATAGTGTTCTGATTGTGCCTATGGCACCCCTGCTCTTCTCTGGTTCTATTCTGCATTTCCTTCCCTGCCTTTCGCTGCAGTGTGTTGTGCAAATTTGGGCCCCTGGCCCTCTAGTATCTTCCATGTATATATTATTTGATACCTTTCTCGTTTTCTTTCCAAAGAGTACATTTTGAGAGCTTTCAGACGGTCCCAATAATTTAATGTTTTATCGTTTCTATGCGTGCCGTATATGTTCTCTGTACTTCCCTCTAATTCAGAGATCTCTCCCGCTCTGAAAGGGGAAGTGAGTACCGAGCAATACTCAAGACGGGACAGCACAAGTGATTTAAATATTATTAGCATTGCTGTGGGGTCTGTAGATGTGAACGTTCTCATAATTCATCCTATCATTGTCCTGGCCGCCGCTATATTTGCTCGGTTATGTTCACTAAATGTCAGGTCGTCAGACATCATAATTCCCAGATCTTTTACCTGTTGTTTTCCTTACATGAATAGGTCTGATTGTGCCCTGTACCTTGTGTTACATTAAAGTTCCTTGTTTACACCATACCTCAGTACCTGGAACTTGTCACCATTAAACATCATGTTATTTTCAGTTGCCCAATCGAATACTTTATTAATATCTGCCTCCAATTTTTCATTGTCTTCTACAGAGGAAATTTTCATGCTGATTTTTGTATCATCTGCAAAGAATGACACGATGCTCTGACAAGTATTTTTTTACTATATCCGAGATATGAATGAGAAACAGCAGCGGTGCAAGGACTGTGCCCTGGGGTACAGAGCTTTTCACTGCACTTGGGCTTGATCTTATTTGATTGACTCCAGTATTTCCACCAGGAAATACTGGAGCCATGAAATAGGATCGAACCCACGAGTGTCTGCGGACTCCAGGGATGCTGATTCGATCCAATTCCATGGCCTGAATATTTTCTCACCTCAGGCCTTCGTTTCCTGTTGTTATCCCGTATATTCCCCGGCCTGATGGAGCCTCGTCCCATAAAAGCTGTTGTGAGGTTGGCCTGGTGGATAGGCACACCTCTGGCCCAGTCTGTACAGTCTACGGGTCCACCAAGCTGGTGAGGGCAGAGCAGCTGCTGCACGCACACACACACACGCAAGTCTCCACCACACACACACACACACACACACACACACACACACACACACACACACACACACACACACACACACACACACACACACACACACACACACACACACACCTCCACCACAAACAGCCAGCGTAATAGTGTCTGTTTCTCAGGTTAATGCTCCCAGCTAGCAAATGTATGTGTTATCTATAGTGCTCCTAAAACATTGTTTGGTAGTACTCAACCCTGAAAGTCATTGTGGTTGCTGGTGATATCGAGATATCTAATTCTTATACATATATATATATATATATATATATATATATATATATATATATATATATATATATATATATATATATATATATATATATATATATATATATATAAGAACTAATGTTAATTCTTTAGTTCTTAAAGTACATGAGAATTTAGCGTGTTAAGAGAAAATGTGAGGAGAGAATATTTGTCTGGGGTTTCTTGAGAATAGTTTTAGTGGACAAGAATGAGGGGACAGAGTACGTGGTTATGTTCGTGGTGTCGTGTAGGCCTCGCCACGGACCCTGCCTGCACGCACACGCACGCACGCACGCATGTGGACACTAATCCTCCTTCCTTTATATATATTTTGGTAGCAGTCTTTCTTGTAAACATATCAACCAGGTATATGTTGTTAAATATAACTGAAAGAGTAAGATTAATAATTCTAACACGAATCTTCTCAATATTTCTTACGTTTTTTCTTCACTGTCGAGGGTAATTGAAAAATTAACTCTCCAAAGTTAATTTTTTACATTTTTTATTTATGGTCTGACGCCTACAAGCGTTTCGCAAGACTTCTCACATTTTCAAAGACTCAATTTTTATGTACTCCATTTCATGCTTATATTTTTTTTGGGGTGAGGTGACAGGAAAGAAATTAATGGGAAAAGACAGAACACGAAACAATAGGAATATATATATATATATATATATATATATATATATATATATATATATATATATATATATATATATATATATATATATATATATATATATATACACATTGTTTCGTGTTCTGTCTTATCTCATTTATTTTTTCCTGTCACCTCACCCAAAAAAATATTATAAGCATGAAGTGGAGTACATAAAAATTGAGTCTTTGAAAATGTGAGAAGTCTTGCGAAACGCTTCTAGGCGTCAGACCATAAATATGAAAATATGAGAAATCACACTTTGGTTCTGCCACACTGTGGTTGCTAGCAAGCATGACACACTAAGCACACTGCCCCCCGCCCCCCAAACACCCAGTTAAAACACTGCTCAAAATACAGAAAATAAGCCAATGACCTGAAGTGGAAAAGCCAAAAATTATTATAATTACTATTAATATAATTATTTTTATTAATATTATTATTATTATTGCTTGCGAAGTTGGGATTCTACCTCCTCGAGGCTGCTGGTGAGGTCCTTCATGCTGGTAGTGCGCCGGCGCCTACTCAGCCACAGACACCCCACAAATGGACATATAATCCTGAGTAAATTCCTTTATACCAGAGCACGAGTGAGGGATGATGCTGAGGGGAGGAGGGTAGGACTCTCTCCTGGTGCTGGGGGACACCCCACGACCCTCTCCTGGTGCTGGGGACACCCCACGACCCTCTCCTGGTGCTGGGGACACCCCACGACCCTCCCCTGGTGCTGGGGGACACCCCACGACCCTCTCTTGGTGCTGGGGGACACCCACGACCCCTCTCCTGGTGCTGGGGGACACCCCACGACCCTCACCTGGTGCTGGGGGACACCCCACGACCCTCCCCTGGTGCTGGGGACACCCGCGACCCTCTCCTGGTGCTGGGGACACCCCACGACCCTCCCCTGGTGCTGGGGGACACCCCACGACCCTCTCTTGGTGCTGGGGGACACCCACGACCCCTCTCCTGGTGCTGGGGGACGCCCCACGACCCTCACCTGGTGCTGGGGGACACCCCATGACCCTTCCCTGGTGCTGGGGGACACCCCACGACCCTCTCCTGGAGCTGGGGGACACCCCACGACCCTCACCTGGTGCTGGGGGACACCCCACGACCCTCTCCTGGTGCTGGGGACACCCCACGACCCTTCCCTGGTGCTGGGGGACACCCCACGACCCTCTCCTGGTGCTGGGGGACACCCCACGACCCTTCCCTGGTGCTGGGGGACACCCCACGACCCTCCCCTGGTGCTGGGGGACACCCCACGACCCTCACCTGGTGCTGGGGACACCCACGACCCCTCTCCTGGTGCTGGGGACACCCACGACCCCTCTCCTGGTGCTGGGGACACCCACGACCCTCTCCTGGTGCTGGGGGACACCCCACGACCCTCTCCTGGTGCTGGGGACACCCACGACCCTCTCCTGGTGCTGGGGGACACCCCACGACCCTCCCCTGGTGCTGGGGGACACCCCATGACCCTCACCTGGTGCTGGGGGACACCCCACGACCCCTCTCCTGGTGCTAAGAGACACCCACGACCCTCTCCTGGTGCTAAGAGACACCCACGACCCCTCTCCTGGTGCTAAGAGACACCCACGACCCTCTCCTGGTGCTAAGAGACACCCACGACCCTCTCCTGGTGCTAAGAGACACCCCACGACCATCTCCTGGTGCTGGGGGACACCCCACGACCCTCCCCTGGTGCTGGGGGACACCCCACGACCATCTCCTGGTGCTGGGGGACAACCCACGACCCTCTCCTGGTGGTGCCAGGTAGCCCATCACATCCCTAGTGCCAGAAGACCCTCAGGTCCTTCTCGTAGTGGTAACGAGCCGTTCGTGGCGCCAATCAGACGTGACCTCACCCCGTAAAAGCCCCCCTCCTCCCCCCCCTGCCTCACAATCTTCCCAGGATGGCCCTCACCCTGGAGACATAAGGGTGGGAGACAGGGCACTAGGGTGATCATTGAGCCACTACAAGCCACCGGGGAAATCTCACCCTAGCCGAGCAAGACGGGTATGGTGGGGTTTATGTGGTGATATTTCTTGTCTCAGGGCGGGGGGCGGGGCGCCCTGTGAGCCCCCTGGTTGTGTGTTATGGCGGACTACGTCATCCGCATCTCTGACTCTTCAGAGGAGTCAACTAACACAACACATGTACCCCCTATTAGACTATTTAACAGGAACTTCTTTTCCACAGCTCATAAAACGGAGGAAAGGGTCCTGAAAGATATTGTTGATAGGAACGTTATCCCTACAGACAAAAATCAGAAGATACAATTGACGATTTACTATAATACCCCCAAAAAAGGCCAATCTACTCATGAGAAACTCTCCAGACACAAAGCAGAATGCCTTAAAGGAGACTAACGTCGTTTATGTCTTCAAATGCCCTGTTAGGGACTGTAAGCCCCAAAGAACTCAGTATATAGGTAAGACAACAACATCTCTTTCCAGGCGTTTAACGATGCATAAGCAACAGGGCTCCATTAAGGAACATGTAATCTCTTCCCACAACCAGACCATCACCAGAGAAGTCTTAACAAACAACACAGAAATCATTGATAGATACAGCGATAGCAGGCGGCTTGACATCTGCGAGGCACTACACATCAAAAAGTCAACACCACCAATCAACAGCAGCCAGTTAATGCACAACTATATTCTACCTACTTCAAGACTCCGTACCAATATAGAAGCATTAAGAGGAAGTATAGACCAATAGGCCCTTTGCAGTTACTTCCATTCTTCCCTCTCATTTATCCAATTAATACCCATTGTTCCGTGTTCTGTCTTGTGTTGGTCAAAAGTTTTTTCACCTCATCCAAAACTGTTGCAACATATCACCTCACCCAAATGCGAGTATATAAGACAAGTTTAAGTGTTAGCATAAGTAAAACTGTTTAGTGTTTTCAGGTTACAGTTGTGTGTGTATAAACTAACGTCTTTGAAAATGTAATAAGAAATTACGAAACGCATTCAAGCGTCGCTTCAGACTAGAAATAAAAAATGAATTTTGTAGAACTGATTTTTCAATTACCATCGACAGTAAAAAGAAACATAAGAAATATTGAGAAAATTCGTGTTAGAATTATTAATCTTACCTTTTTCGGTCATATTTAACAACATATACACACACACACACACATATATATATATATATATATATATATATATATATATATATATATATATATATATATATATATATATATATATATATATATATATATATATATATATATATCACTAAGAACTCTATTTGACACGGCCAGGATTCGAACCCATACCGTCCAGGACCACACCTGAGAGAGAGAGAGAGACAGACAGAAGCAGAGAGACAGACAGAGACAGACAGACAGAAACAGAGAGACAGACAGACAGAGAAGGAAAAAACAAGTTGAGGAAACAGAACGAAACAAATTATTCAAATGACATATCAACCCTGTCATTGGTTGACAGGGAACCAAAGAAGCAAAATTGGCCCAAATCACTTTATAAAAGTCAGAGCTCCTGATGTTCTGATTGTCTGGCGGCCAACTACGGCTGCCGCCCCATTGTGCACCAGCGGCTCATCCTCACAACGGCTCCACAAAAACCACGAGAGAGAACACAAAAGCTCTTTATCAGGCCCCCAGTGGGAAGTGTCTTTAACCATTAGATAGTTGAGTTGTCCCACGGTAAACTATATTACTGTGGGATTAGGTAGTTGATGCAACGTGTGGATACACACACACACACGCGCTGAACTGGTCATCTTCAGGTGGCCGTACTAGGGGGGGGGGGGAAGGCCGTTCTAGGGGGGCGGTCGTACTAAAGGGGGAAGGGGGGGGGGACTGACGTGGATGCTGCCTCTCATGGCTTTATGATGCTGCTGCCTCTCAGAGCCCGATGATGATGCTGCCAAGTTCCGTCCCAGAACACGGAACACCTTGTACAAGCGGCCGTGGAACAAGACTTCTCTCAATGCCAAAACGGTTCCACCACCGTTGGCACTGTGGTCCCATTGTGCCAGGTTAATGGCCTGACTGTTTATGCTGCCCCCGATGGCACGTGGCCTTAACCGTCGTTGAGTGATTAAGTCAGAGTTAAGTAAAGGCTAATTTAAATGGAAAGGAACTTAATTACAGTCTAAATGAATTAATTAGCAAAATGAGACAAGCGGCGCTGTACACTTTACCTGCTGAAGCATTTTTGTATATTTGCTTCAGTGTGCCATGGTATAATTGATCAATTAATCACCTTCAATATATTTAACTTAAAATAAGCTAATTATAATCTGACTAGTAGATTACAATTTTATAGAAAGAGAGAGAGAAATCTCTCTCTCTCTCTCTCTCTCTCTCTCTCTCTCTCTCTCTCTCTCTCTCTCTCTCTCTCTCTCTCTCTCTCTCTCTCTCTCTCTCTCTCTCTCTCCGCTTTCTCGTGGCTCTCTACTCTTATTCGTGGCTCTCTCTCTCACTCTGAGAGTAAACTCTTATTCTTGGCAATTTCACTTCTCTCTGCTTCTCTCTTTCTACTCTCCTCCATAGCTTGTTATTTCTCATCCCGGTTCTTTGTTCTTCCTCTCTTCTCCTTTTTATCAGTCTAGCTGATTCTCTCGCTCTTCTTCCCCCCTCCTCCTCTTTCTGGCTCTTGGATCATCCTCACTGGCTCTTGGATCATCCTCCCTGGCTCTTGGATCATCCTCCCTGGCTCTTGGACCATCCTCCCTGGCTCTTGCAACATCCTGCCTGGGGTTGCAGGATGCGATATTGATCCGACTTGACCTGACATTGTTGAGTTGAACAAGAACTGAGGGGAAGAGACCGTTTGTGTGTGTGTGTGTGTGTGTGTGTGTGTGTGTGTGTGTGTGTGTGTGTGTGTGTGTGCGTGTGTGTGTGTGTGTGTGTGTGTGTGTGTGTGTGTGTGTGTGTGTGTGTGTGTGTGTGTGTGTGTGTGTGTGTGTGTGTTTATTCACTAACATTACCTGATTGGCTTCATCCATATGGCTGATTGGCTTCAGCCATAACTCTAACTCATTAGTTCCCCGCCAGTCTGACGTCACCGCCTGAGTGACGTCACAGGTTCGTGAGTGACGTCACAGGTACGTGAGTGACGTCACAGGCACCCCCCCCCCTCCCCACAGGGCACAACTGGTTCGGTCTCTTGAAACGACAGTCAGCCAATCCATCACTACACGAAACATAAAACAAAAATCATTCGTTTAATACACTTTAAAATAAAACAAAGCACTTTTATTATAAGTATTAAATAATAACTATTATACTTATGTATAATTATAATATATAAGTATATATAAAGTACTGTATAGGCAGCATCGCGACAATCAGGTTAATTGATATATTTTGGTTTTATCATTGCTTTAATAATGTACTTGTGTATGCTGGCTCTGTGTATGGTGTGGGTGGAGGTGTGGGTGGAGGCTGAGGGTGGAGGCTGAGGGTGGTGGTGTGGGTGGAGGCTGAGGGTGGAGGCTGTGGGTGGAGGCTGAGGGTGGTGGTGTGGGTGGAGGCTGAGGGTGGAGGTGTGGGTGGAGGCCCAGATGGTCCATCCTCCACCCAAATTGCTTCATTCATCGACAGGAAAAATAATTCTCGACTCTAATGGACCCTGAAGGTCTTGGAGAGTTGAAGATTTACGACTGCCCTTCCCCCCCCCCCCCTCACCCTCACCCCCCCACCCCCACCCCCCACACATGAGTGGATGAGTCGGATGATGAATGGTGTCATCACATGAGTGGGTGCAGATCCACTCGCCCTATGGAGCGGAGATCCACTTGATCCACGGCGCAAGTGGATCTGGCCGGAGCCGGATGAACTCCGTGAATATAACTTAGGAAATGATTATTGGGTTCCCGGTGATTCAACTCTTGGACGGGTGAACTTTATTCTTGGGAACTTTGTCGGGTTCAAAGGCAAGAAATGGTGCCTTTTACTGTTCGATCAAATGTATGACTGATAAGCCGTCTAATGTCCCAACACTCTAGGTGAACTAGGTGAGTACTACTAGGTGAACACACACAGACCAGCAGGGAACACCACCCCAGACCAGCAGGGAACACCTGCCTGGCAGGTCGACAGGCAACACCTGCCTGGCAGGTCGACAGGCAACACCTGCCTGGCAGGTCGACAGGGAACAGTTCCCATCATCACGCGCCAAATCTCTAAATGGATTTCAGTGTTCAGGATTCTCCGATGGATTTTTGTATTGTTATGCGAGGCAGTTTTTCCCTGGCGCCGACGGGTGTATCAAGGTGTACCGGTGGTGTAAATCCCTCTGTCTGTCTGTCTGTCAAAAGCTCTGTCTCTCTCTCTCTCTCTCTCTCTCTCTCTCTCTCTCTCTCTCTCTCTCTCTCTCTCTCTCTCTCTCTCTCTCTCTCTCTCTCTCTCTCTCTCTCTCTCTCTCTCTCTCGATATTATGTACTCTCTCGATATTATGTATGCCGGGCCCAAGGTCTGAAGCCCAAAACCTACACATTACCACTAGGTGAGCCCGTGTGTTACATAACAACACACACATAACATCCCCAGTATGTGTAGTAACATGCGCTACCTGGGGACAGGTAAGACAGTACACATATATGATGCCTCACCCCTTCAACTCCTCCGTAACAAAATGCGACTGTCTGCCCTCATCAGAACAATATACCAACCCAAACAACCCACCTAACCTAACCTAACCCCCAGGCATACAAAACGTTCATTTCACGGTTCTTGAATTGTTAAGTAACACGTTGCAATTTTGACGTATTAGTGAATTCCGTCATAAATACGACGTTTTAAGCGAGTAGACGGGTTAAAGAGGGAGGGATATAGAGGGGGGATTTATAGAAGGGGGTGGTGACCCCCTCCCTAAAGACTATATGACCTCTTGGCTCCCCCCCCCTCCCCCAGGGAGAGGAGGAAGATGACCCAGAGATGCCCTGATCGATACCCGCTCTCCATTCACAGGAGAGAGGCTGGGTCATGGGATGGAAGATGCTTCATGGGAAAGAGGGAATGTGGGAGAGGGCGATTGGGTCAAGGGATGGGGGCCTGGGTCATGGGAGCGGGAGGTGAATTATGGCTGAGAGGTGGACCATGGGAGAGGAGAGGCTGGGTCGTGGGAGAGGGCGAGGCCGGGCCATGGGAGAGGAGAGACTGGACCGTGGGAGAGGAGAGCCTGGGTCGTGGGAGAGGAGAAGCCGGGCCGTGGGAGAGGAGCTGTGAGAGGGGGCTCCACTATTCTTCTTCTGCTTGTTTTGCTGATGTAGAGAGAGTCAAGAGCAAAGACGGCAAAATAAAGATGAGATACCAGAGTAGTGTAGCCAGCACACGCTCATGTGAGGCTCTGAGCCCCTCCCAGTAGACGTCGGGAGCACTAACAGGGCTGTGAGCCCCTCCCAGTAGACGGCGTGAGCACTAACAGGGCTGTGAGCCCCTCCCAGTATAGAGCATGAGCACTAACAGGGCTGTGAGCCCCTCCCAGTATAGAGCATGAGCACTAACAGGGCTGTGAGCCCCTCCCCGTAGACGACGTGAGCACTAACAGGGCTCTGAGCCCCTCCCCGTAGACGGCGTGAGCACTAACAGGGCTCTGAGCCCCTCCCCGTAGACGACGTGAGCACTAACAGGGCTGTGAGCCCCTCCCAGTAGACGGCGTGAGCACTAACAGGGCTCTAAGCCCCTCCCCGTAGACGGCGTGAGCACTAACAGGGCTGTGAGCCCCTCCCCGTAGACGGCGTGAGCACTAACAGGGCTCTGAGCCCCTTAGAACACACTGGCACAAGTTTGGTGGGTAATTTCCGCTGTCGATATTGTGCAGGCTAAGTGGGCCAGGGTAGAGGTGATGGTGGTGGTGATGGTGATGGTGATGGTGGTAGTGAAGGAGTGTGAGCTAGGGTGGGGCACTGTCCTTGACCTACCAACAGTGGCCTACCTGCCCCCAGCTGCCCACACCAAGGGGCACCGCCCCTGTGGGCCTCTACCCCGGTACACTGGGAGACGTGTCTGAGACAGGGACAGACGGAGGGGCGCTTGCCAAGTTCCTCAGGGGTAAACAAAGGCAGGATTTGTCCGAGCGACCCCGGGCACCGCCGGTTACCGCCTCCTCACAGTGTTCGCCATGGGGGATCGAGTCTGGGTAATCACCAGGGGAAACCCGTAGAAGCTATAGTATGATTATAGCACTGGGACAGGATATGACGACAAGGAGCTCATGAGATATGAGGACGGCGTGCAAGGAATGGTTGCTATCTCCTCTTCTATAGTAAGTCTGGCAAGGTTCTTCTCCCTCTCTCCCTCTCCAACTCCCTCCTTCTCCCTCTCTCTCCCTCCCTCTAATACATTTCACCGCCGAAATGGAAACTGGAAGCTTCTGGAAAGCTTCTGGAAACTTTTCCTTATTCAGACTACTCAATAGCTCGCTGGATGGTGCTTGGGCCTCACACACACGTGGGGGCCGCGGTTCGAGTCTCCTAAGAGTCCAGGTGAATGGAAAAATTACAGCTGTTGTTGTTGATGGTGAAAGTTTCGCTCTCACAATCTTTCTCGTTAATAGTGATGGTTCTGAAGGCTTTATATCCTGCTTCTGAACGAATTTCTCTCAAAGTTTACTTTTTTCCCTCTTCAGATCTATGTCTTGCAAGGCGCTTCTAGTTTACATCAGTAAACTTGCAGAAATGACCGTAGTTTACAGTGGTCCGCTTCTGCACACGAGTGCAGGTTAAAAGTGAAGCCATCTGTAGCTGAGGGCAGATTCACGAAGCAGTTACGCAAGCACTTACGAACGTGTACATCTTTCCTCAATCTTTGACGGCTTTGGTTACATTTATTAAACAGTTTACAAGCATGAAAACTTCCCAATCAACTGTTGTTATTGTTATAAACAGCCTCCTGGTGCTTCGGAGCTCATTAACTGTTCAATAATTGTAAACAAAGCCGCCAAAGATTGAGAAAAGATGTACAGGTTCGTAAGTGCTGCTTCGTGAATCTGGCCTCTGGTTCTTAAGTTGCCTGAAGCAAGTCTCAAAAGTCAGTTTCAATTAAGGATGAAACACGGCATCTACCTCATTAAGGTAGATACAATTAAGGCTTTGTTTAGCGTGCCACTGTCACCTTACATATGGACAAATATGACACATATGGTACATATGTGGAGCAGCTCAGGTCTGTCTGGGCCCAGAAGATGTGTGCAACTTTCGGCGCGAAAGTGACCTGTATTTAAGACATTACTGCATATCTTCAGGTGATCATATCTGCACATTCCGTAAGATGTTGCGGAGAACTTATATTGTCATAAGCCTCCACATGCATAATATCCACAGCTTCAGACGTTGTGGTCGTCTTGAGGAAATGATATAGTTTCTCTTTCTGTAACTCTGTGGCGCTGTAACTCTGTGGCACTGTAACTCTGTGGCACTGTAATTCTGTGGCACTGTAATTCTGTGGCACTGTAACTCTGTGGCACTGTAACTCTGTGGCACTGTAATTCTGTGGCACTGTAACTCTGTGGCACTGTAACTCTGTGGCACTGTAACTCTGTGGCACTGTAACTGTGGCACTGTAACTCCGTGGGACTGTAACTCTGTGGCACTGTAATTCTGTGGCACTGTAACTCCGTGGGACTGTAACTCTGTGGCACTGTAATTCTGTGGCACTGTAACTCCGTGGCACTGTAACTCCGTGGCACTGTAACTCTGTGGCACTGTAACTCTGTGGCACTGTAACTCTGTGGCACTGTAACTCTGTGGCACTGTAACTCTGTGGCACTGTAACTCCGTGGCACTGTAACTCTGTGGCACTGTAACTCTGTGGCACTGTAACTCTGTGGCACTGTAACTCTGTGGCACTGTAACTCTGTGGCACTGTAACTCCGTGGCGCTGTAACTCCGTGGCACTGTAACTCTGTGGCACTGTAACTCTGTGGCACTGTAACTCTGTGGCACTGTAACTCTGTGGCACTGTAACTCCGTGGCACTGTAACTCTGTGGCACTGTAACTCTGTGGCACTGTAACTCCGTGGCACTGTAACTCCGTGGCACTGTAACTCTGTGGCACTGTAACTCCGTGGAAGATTTTATTTGTCAGAATTGATGCCATCTTCAAGAAGGTGGAATTGTCTTTAGTCATAAATCCAGAAGAGTGAGTATTTGGCAATTCCGATGAAGGTAACGACCTAACTACCCTGTCAAGGTGTCTGTTACGGCCGCTTGTTCCCTGTCGCCTGGCTTGTCTCCTCACGGCTGTGGGAGGGAGCGAGGGAGAGGGAGGGAGAGTGAGGGAGAGGGAGGGAGAGTGATGGAGAGCAATAACAAGAAAATGATATAGGGAGGGAATGTTGAAGAGCGGGAACGTGAGAGTTATGGAAGAAAAGGAGACATGGAAGGTGAGAAAAAGTGAGGTGGAACACTGCTCCCACCATGACACACTCTGTGGAACACTACTCCTAGCAGCATCCTAGCAGCACTCCTAGCAGCATTCCTAGCAGCCTCCTAGCAGCGCTCCTAGCAGCACTCCTACCAGCACTCCTAGCAGCACTCCTAGCAGCACTCCTAGCAGCATTCCTAGCAGCCTCCTAGCAGCACTCCTAGCAGCCTCCTAGCAGCACTCCTAGCAGCCTCCTAGCAGCACTCCTAGCAGCCTCCTAGCAGCACTCCTAGCAGCACTCCTAGCAGCACTCCTAGCAGCCTCCTAGCAGCCTCCTAGCAGCACTCCTAGCAGCCAAGGGGGACTAACCAAGGGGAAACAATAGGGCGTGCTTACTTGGATCATTAATTATCAGAACTTATCAGACACTTTGAATGTTAATTGCAAGTGAGAAGAGTAGAGAGTAGAGAGAGAGAGAGAGAGAGAGAGAGAGAGAGAGAGAGAGAGAGAGAGAGAGAGAGAGAGAGAGAGAGAGAGAGAGAGAGAGAGAGAGAGAGAGAGAGCTATAACTACCCCAAACGCTCTTAACTACCACACTACTCGCCCTAGTAACCACCAGACTGTTGGCGCTGGTAATTCCACTCTGACAACCGCGTTATAACGGCCCCTTTTGCAGAGATGGTGAGAGGCGGACGAGGGATAAGACCCAGCTCGTGTCACACTAACGAGGCTGTTCCCTGGTAATCGTGTTAGCGAGGGTGGACCCCCATTAAACACAATGTCCTATAAACTTTTTATATTTCCTTAAATTGTGTAGAATTCTGCAAGGGATAAATGTATAGTAAGCCTCTAAATTTATATTATATATATATATATATATATATATATATATGTTGTACCTTGTAGCCAGAACGCATTTCTCGGTCTACTATGCAAGGACCGATTTGCCTAATAGGCCGAGTGATTTTTCTTTATTTAAATTTGTGTTAAAATATTAAATAAAATGTTAAAAAGTATTATATTTCTTTATTTTAAAAATGTTTCCAATTGGTATATTTGAAATATTATTATTATATTAAGAACATCAGTTATACGAGGCAGCTCTTACTGGTCCATACGAGGCAGCTCTTACTGGTCCATACGAGACAGCTCTTACTGGTCCATACGAGGCAGCTCTTACTGGCCCATACGAGGCAGCTCTTACTGGACCATACGAGGCAGCTCTTACTGGCCCATACGAGGCAGCTCTTACTGGCCCATACGAGGCAGCTCTTACTGGACCATACGAGGCAGCTCTTACTGGACCATACGAGGCAGCTCTTACTGGACCATACGAGGCAGCTCTTACTGGCCCATACGAGGCAGCTCTTACTGGCCCATACGAGGCAGCTCTTACTGGACCATACGAGGCAGCTCTTACTGGACCATACGAGGCAGCTCTTACTGGACCATACGAGGCAGCTCTTACTGGACCATACGAGGCAG
This sequence comes from Procambarus clarkii, assembly GCF_040958095.1. Classification (NCBI taxonomy): domain Eukaryota; kingdom Metazoa; phylum Arthropoda; class Malacostraca; order Decapoda; family Cambaridae; genus Procambarus; species Procambarus clarkii. The sequence continues at coordinate 6,842,473 of NC_091175.1, read as the reverse complement.
CTCTTACTGGACCATACGAGGCCAATATGACCTTAAGAGCTAACCTGATCTACCTTCACTGCTTAATAGACATTGCCTAATTTCCCTCAGTGACTCCTTTTGCTTATTTTGACCTACCTTAATTGCCCAATTTGACCCAACTGGCTTGTCCCAAGGGGAGAGCCACATCTGGCACCGGTGCCACCGTGGCACTCCAAACTGGGAAATGTTCGTATCGCTATCCTGAAAAGCTAATTTGTTGCTGTCAGCAAAATTTGTCGTTGATGGAACGAACAACAATTTAAAACAAAAAATAGAGGTGTGCCACGCTTTTTCATCACAAAGTGAATGTGACGTTGTGGATGTAATCAATCACATGTCATGTGTAATTATGGTTAAGCCTTTCACGGGTTGGATAACATGACACAGATAAGACCTTTGTGTAGCTGTGTGTGGGATCGCTCTACAGCACTGTAGAGTCCTGGGTCACTGTAGAGTCCTGGGTCACTGTAGAGCTCTGGGTCACTGTAGAGTTCTGGGTCACTGTAGAGTTCTGGGTCACTAAAGAGTCCTAGATCATTGTAGAGTCCAAGTGGACAGTTGAGAGGCGGGACCAAAGAGCTAGAGCTCAAACCCGTGAAGTACAACTAGGTGAGCACAAGATGAACACCAGTGCCCCCCCTCCCCACACACACACACACACACACACACACACTGAAGGACTTTTTCTAATACATAAACTAATTTTTTCCCCAGTGCGCCAAAGGAAGAGGAGACGCCCGTTCTGGCGGCCAGTGCCTTGATTATCCTGGGAAAGAACAGACTTTTCCTCCTCGCTAGATTTGTTTAGTCTTCAAAGAGCAAAAGCAAAAATCGAACTCATGTTCTCTCCAGCACACGTTACCCCTAGATGGTATTGTGTGTGTGTGTGTGTGTGTGTGTGTGTGTGTGTGTGTGTGTGCTATATTAGAAAGTCGTGGCCCGATTTTCCCGCCATCTCCTTGAGTCAGGTCACACATTGTCCGCTCTTACACTACTAGTGACAGTCTTGTAGGTCATCCCTTAGCCTCCTCAGCCACCATCCCTGCCCGCGGCGTCGTCCCCTTTCTCATTGGAAACATTAGCTATGTGTCCCACTCTATCAATCCCTCCTATTCTAGGGTGCCTATTCGCTACAAGGTAAACAGGAGCATCAGGGGTAAGAACACGTGAGAGAGAGAGAGAGAGCGTAACCATCCATTAAACCTTCCTCATACATATATATATATATATATATATATATATATATATATATATATATATATATATATATATATATATATATATATATATATATATATATATATATATATATATATATATATATATATATATTTCCAATTCGTATATCACGTGCTCTGTCAGCACACGTCATAGAAAACGTTTAACGCTTGGACTTACCAGAGAAAGAAAACGGGGAAAAACACAAACACGCAAAAAATGTATCAATCATGTCGAAGAAATTTTTTTCCGTGGCACTTTTGGATTAGTGGATGTGTTTGTGTGAGGGTGGGGGTTACCTCACGGTGGGGAGGGGGGTGAAGGGTGTACCTAGCAGAAGAGTAGAGAAGAAGGGGGCAGGGAAGAGAGTAGTGTCTAGCGGAAGGGAAGGGGGAGGCAAGAAGGATGCCCAGCAGAGAGAGAGCCGGAGTGAGGAGAGGCTGCACCGTCATCAGTCACATCACTTAATATTTCATAACACTCATCATATTCTCCAGCCTAGCGACCACATCTAGTCAAACACAAGGCGAAGTTATAAAAGGTTCAGAAGTAAGCCACCAGGCTAGTCCCCGAGCTGAGAGGAATGAGCTACGAGAAAAGTTTGCTGTAACTAAACCTCACGACACTGGAAGGCAGAAGAGTCAGGGGATCCATGATCACTACCTATAAAATTCACTACGGGCTCACCATAACCCGTGCTACTTGGAACTGTTGTTCCAGGTAGCGAATCTTTAACAACAACAACATCTTAGAGGATTTGAGAGGGTGGACAAAGATAAACTATTCAACACTGGTGGGACACGAACAAGGGGACACAGGTGGAAACTGAGTACCCACATGAGCCACAGGGACGTTAGAAGGAACAATTTCAGTGTCAAGTTAGTGTCTGTAATCAACACATCTCATAAGACTCGACACATCTCATCAATGTGATGAGATGTGTCAACATATGAGATGTGATTCATCTCACTCTGAACTCTAGTTGTGAGGTAAGTTTGTCTGGTTGTTCAAGTATTACTCTCTCTATTACTCGCTTGTTAAGGAGTCTGGTCTGTAGTTGAGTAGTTAACGTCTTCACCATCTTGTACAATTACCTCGTATGTCTTTCCCGGCTACTTGCGTCCAACCACTTGGGCTGGACGGTAGAGCAACAGTCTCGCTTCATGCAGGTCGGCGTTCAATCCCCGACCATCCATAAGTGGTTGGGCACTATTCCTCCAATGTCTCAGCTACTCCAGAAAGCACTAACTTTTTTTTGTCAAACTACTTGCTTAGTGTGGTTAGAATCCATGCCCATTCCTCATACCCCTGTCCACCCATACCCTGTGGCCCTGCCCTAGGCACTAGGATGCCATAGGTCCACCACCCCTAGGGCCAGGGGGTACAAGGTGCCCGCTGTATAACACTATATTGACGCCATGTTCTCCCCCAGTTTCAATGATTTGAAGTTTTAACAACAAATAAATAGCTTTTGCATCGATCTCAAAAAAGCAATTAAAATGGACATAGGCAAAAAACACACAATTCTAGAGTGTACCCAACAGGCAGGTGTACCCCCCCCCCAGCAGGTGTACCCCCCCCAGCAGGTGTACCCCACAGCAGGTTTACCCCACAGCAGGTGTACCCCAGCAGGTGTACCCCAGCAGGTGTACCCCAGCAGGTGTACCCCAGCAGGTGTACCCCAGCAGGTGTACCCAGCAGGCAGGCAACTACCAACAAGGACACCTTAACAAGGCAGTAACAATGAGGGAGTTAAACAAGGAGAGAAACAAGACACGTCTAACAGTAGCTAAGACGCTCTCTGATTGGCTGAGACAAGACTCGTAGAGTCATTAGCGCCCTGTCAACCACTTCAGGAAATACAACAAAAGGAAATCTTGTTCAGGCAACCTCTCCTCCCCCCCCCCTCATCTAATTGAACCCCCCCCCCACACACACACACTAACCACCATAGTCTACACAAAGACACAAGTATTTGCTAAACACTGCAAGTACTCGAATGGCACACCTGCAAGGCAAGGAGGGGGGCCCCACAACTGAAGCTCGACCCGCATGAACAGGTATGTATACTTACCTAACAACCCCCCCCCCCCCCACACACACACACCTGAGAGCCAGAAGGTGTGTTAAGTCTTAGCCCCGTAATGAGACCTCTTCAGGTGTAGCTGTGGCACTGTTCCTTGACAGTGAGGGAGTGCCAGCAGTGCCACTCCGTCCCTCCCCGTGCCAGTGACGCGGTGGTCGCCTGGTGGACAGTGAAAGTGTAAGTAAACCCAGGGAAGTCCCTCTCAGAGTTTACTTATAAGTTCACCATGGTTTAACAAAGGGATGAAGATACTTTTATCATAAGGGATTCCATTTAGGCTCATGTATTTATTTAGGTTTACATCGGTTTACATAATGATTCACGGTGCTCTACCTGGTGGGTTTACACGGTAATACTACATGGAGGTCGTCGTGTGGAGGTGGTGGAGGTCGTGTGGAGGTGCTGGGGGTCGTGTGGAGGTGCTGGGGGTCGTGTGGAGGTGCTGGGGGTCGTGTGGAGGTGCTGGGGGTCGTGTGGAGGTGCTGGGGGTCGTGTGGAGGTGGTGGAGGTCGTGTGGAGGTGCTGGGGGTCGTGTGGAGGTGCTGGGGGTCGTGTGGAGGTGCTGGGGGTCGTGTGGAGGTGCTGGGGGTCGTGTGGAGGTGCTGGGGGTCGTGTGGAGGTGCTGGGGGTCGTGTGGAGGTGCTGGGTGTAATTATTAACGACAGCTCCACACACACACAGGGGGATAATTATACACCTCATTTTCTGCAGAATGGAGCTCTTAGTCTGATATCTTAATAACGCTTGTCGGTCTCTCTCTCTCTCTCTCTCTCTCTCTCTCTCTCTCTCTCTCTCTCTCTCTCTCTCTCTCTCTCTCTCTCTCTCTCTCTCTCTCTCTCTCTCTCTCTCTCTGGAGTGATCCCCCCCTCATAACCCCACACCACGCTTCCAGAACCTTCCATACACCCCCTAGTTCATCCCCTAGGGTTGGTGGTCCAGCAGTTGCCATAGTCCTATAATCCACACCTCTGGGTGATCCAACAGTTGCCGTAGTCCTATAATCCACACCTCTGGGTGATCCAACAGTTGCCATAGTCCTATAATCCCAGCCTCTGGGTGATCCAACAGTTGCCATAGTCCTATAACCCAAGTCTCTGGGTGATCCAGCAGTTGCCATAGTCCTATAACCCAAGCCTCTGGGTGATCCAGCAGTTGCCATAGTCCTATAACCCAAGCCTCTGGGTGATCCAACAGTTGCCATAGTCCTATAACCCAAGCCTCTGGGTGATCCAGCAGTTGCCATAGTCCTATAACCCAAGCCTCTGGGTGATCCAGCAGTTGCCATAGTCCTATAACCCAAGCCTCTGGGTGATCCAGCAGTTGCCATAGTCCTATAACCCAAGCCTCTGGGTGATCCAGCAGTTGCCATAGTCCTATAACCCAAGCCTCTGGGTGATCCAGCAGTTGCCATAGTCCTATAACCCAAGCCTCTGGGTGATCCAGCAGTTGCCATAGTCCTATAACCCAAGCCTCTGGGTGATCCAGCAGTTGCCATAGTCCTATAACCCAAGCCTCTGGGTGATCCAGCAGTTGCCATAGTCCTATAACCCAAGCCTCTGGGTGATCCAGCAGTTGCCATAGTCCTATAACCCAAGCCTCTGGGTGATCCAACAGTTGCCATAGTCCTATAACCCAAGCCTCTGGGTGATCCAGCAGTTGCCATAGTCCTATAACCCAAGCCTCTGGGTGATCCAGCAGTTGCCACTGTGAACAACGTTTCCGAGTGATAATCTGAATGCTTCCGTGAACAAGTTTTTTTTTTTAAATTGTCACCATTAACATCTGTTGTTTGTAAGTGATGGTGATAGTGATGGTGGTGGTGGTGGTGGTGGTGGTGGTGGTGGTGATGGTGGGGGTGGTGGTGGGGGTGGTGGTGGGGGTGGTGATGGTGGTGGTGGTGATGGTGGTGGTGGTGGTGGTGGTGGTGGTGACAGCGTGCCAGGGCGCCTGTGTGTATATATATATATCCACAATATACACAATATAAACCCCCATCAAAGGAATGGAAATAAATGGGAATATTTAAAGTTGTTTCCAGGAAGTGTTCTCAGAATGTAATTTCCGTTATACATTTACACACGAGGCAAATGTTGGTTAGGGGGGGGGGAGGTCTGGAGTGCTAGGGGAAGGGGGGGGGGAGGTCTGGAGTGCTAGGGGAAGGGGGGGGGAGGTAAGGAAGGGAGGGTGGATATAAATAGTAACTGCCTCGTATAGGCCAATAGGAATGGTCCTCAACTAGCTGAAGAAAGCATACCAAACAACTTCGAAATTAAATGCAAGAAGATACAAGAATGGAATGTATTAATTGGCCGTGAGGTTGAGAGGCGGGACTAGGGAGCTAATGCTCGATCCTGAGAGTCTAAGTGAGGACCTTCACACACACACACACACACTCTCACACACACACACACACACACACACACACACACACACACACACACACACACACACACACACACACACACACACACACACACACACACTCACACACACACACACACACACACACACACACACACACACACACACACACACACTCACACACACACACACACACACACACACTCACACACACACACACACACACACACACACACACACACACACACACACTCACACACACACTCACACACACACACACACACACACACACACACACACACACACACACACACACTCACACACACACACACACACACACACACACACACACACACACACACACACACACACACACACACACACACACTCACACACACACACACACACACACACACACACACACACACACACACACACACACACACACTCACACACACACACACACACACACACACACACACACACACACACACACTCACACACACACACACACACACACACACACACACACACACACACACACACACACACACACACACACACACACACTACCAACAATGAGTTTTATATCATTCAACCTTTTTTTGGTGAAGTTTATTTTCCACGTCACGTTTTAAATTAATTAACTGTCCAAAAACTCCCATCAGCTGTCAAGCAGGTCACTGTACTTCTCTTTATTTTCCCCTCCCTTCTCCCTCTCCTTCCCTCTCCCTCTCCCTGTCCTACCCTTCCCTCTTCCTGTCCTGCCCTTCCCTCTCTCCCTACTGCACCCTCTGTCTGCTGTTCTAGCTCTCTCTTCCCTCCCATATCCTTCCCTCTCCCTTCCTTTCTCTGTCCTTCTCCTTCCCTCACCCTTCCACTTTCCTCCCCTCTCACTGTCTTCCCTTCCATCTCCCTCCATTATCATATATCTCCTTTCTTCTTTTTCCTTCCCCCTTTTGTTATCTTTCAACCTTTCCAGCTTTTTTCCTGTTCCTTCCACCACTGCTCCACGTTCCCCTTCCACCTTCCTTTCCCCCCTTTCATTTCCTTCCCTTTCTGCTATCCCTCACTCTTCCTTTAACTACATTACCCCCTTCCCCCCCTATTATCTTCCCCTCTCCCTCTCTCCTTTACTGAAATTCCTCACCCATTCCTTTTCTCTTCCACTTTCTCCCGTTCTATTTCCCCTCTACTCTTTTGCTCCACATAAATTCCATCCTCGTGTTCCTCCGTTCATTCTCAATTATGTATACAAGAATTCATACGTTCTTGTAAAGTCACTCGTTCTTGGAGTGAGCTTCAAGACCCCGAGCCAACAAAGAGACAGTAGCAGCAAGATAATAAGTCGGTTACGTTCTTGCGTGTAATAGTGTATCAATATCCTATTTGTTTCAGCCACTTGTTCATCTCAGTCACGTCCTGGACTCCCAAGAGAATATAAGCCAAATGCTTGGTAGATTTGTCTTTGGACATGTAAGGAGTACCTTGCGAAACGCATGTCTAGGCGTCAGACCGTAATATAGAGTGAAAATGAACTTTGGGGGGTTGATTTGAGTGGTTTTGGCGGGACAGTCCTGGGAGAGGGGGGGGGGGCACCGAGGGGCGTGGTGCATCACTCTTAACTCAAGAGTGATAACATGATCGATGGCTTTTATATGTCCCGCTAAGAGTTGTTGATGATGGCTGGAGCTCTCTCTCTCTCTCTCTCTCTCTCTCTCTCTCTCTCTCTCTCTCTCTCTCTCTCTCTCTCTCTCTCTCTCTCTCTCTCTCTCTCTCTCTCTCTCTCTCTCTCTCTCTCTCTCTCTCTCTCTCTCTCTCTCTCTCTCTCTCTCTCTCTCTCTCTCTCTCTCTCTCTCTCTCTCTGACTCTCTCTCTCTCTCTGTCTCTGTCTGTCTCTCTCTCTGTCTGTCTGTCTGTCTCTCTCTCTCTCTCTCTCTCTCTCTCTCTCTCTCTCTCTCTCTCTCTCTCTCTCTCTCTCTCTCTCTCTCTCTCTCTCTCTCTCTCTCTCTCTCTCTCCCTCTCTCTCTCTCTCTCTCTCTCTCTCTCTCTCTCTCTCTCTCTCTCTCTCTCTCTCTCTGTAATGTAATGGACAATTAGATATTATAATTTAGTACGATTCACTTTATAATCTTCCTGATTAATCCCCCCCAAAAATAAAGTTAAAAACCAAACATAAATATTCCTAGGCCTAGTATAGCACATATATGTACTATATATATATATATATATATATATATATATATATATATATATATATATATATATATATATATATATATATATATATATATATATATATATGTCGTACCTAGTAGCCAGAACTCACTTCTCAGCCTACTATGCAAGGCCCGATTTGCCTAATAAGCCAAGTTTTCATGAATTAATGTTTTTTCGTCTACCTAACCTACCTAACCTAACCTAACCTAGCTTTTTTTGGCTACCTAACCTAACCTTACCTATATATATAGGTTAGGTTAGGTTAGGTAGGGTTGGTTAGGTTCGGTCATATATCTACGTTAATTTTAACTCCAATAAAAAAAAATTGACCTCATACATAGTGAAAAGGGTAGCTTTATCATTTCATAAGAAAAAAATTATAGTAAATATATTAATTCAGGAAAACTTGGCTTATTAGGCAAATCGGGCCTTGAATAGTAGGCTGAGAAGTGAGTTCTGGCTACTAGGTACGACATATATATATATATATATATATATATATATATATATATATATATATATATATATATATATATATATATTATGCCTCACATAGTGTGTATTAGGCCCAGGAAGGTTAGGTTAGGTTAAGTTTTCTTTGCAACATTAGTAAAAAAAAATAAAACTTTTCCTGTTGGTCCAAAATTAATAGTACCGATTAATACTTTTCTAATTGCTTTTGACGTCAATATGTGTACGCTAGTGCTCATTGTTACTGTAAATACTAGGTAAACTGAGAGGGGGTGGTCTACCCTTCAGTTTACCTAGTATACCTACACTGTGTGGTGCTCGAACACTGCTACTCTGACTTGTAAATGTTTGAAGCTAATGTGTCAGATGTCTTTGTCTTCTGTTTTATTAATTTATTTGTTATTTCTCAAGTTGGGTGATTATCTTGGCACCCCACACTGTAGAGGTGACACACTGAACAGTGTCGGCTCTACACTGTAGAGGTGACACACTGAACAGTGTCGGCTCTACACTGTAGAGGTGATACACTGAACAGTGTCAGCCCCACACTGTAGAGGTGACACACTGAACAGTGTCAGCTCTACACTGTAGAGGTGATACACTGAACAGTGTCAGCCCCACACTGTAGAGCTGACACACTGAACAGTGTCAGCTCTACACTGTAGAGGTGATACACTGAACAGTGTCAGCTCTACACTGTAGAGCTGACACACTGAACAGTGTCAGCTCTACACTGTAGAGCTGACACACTGAACAGTGTCGGCTCTACACTGTAGAGGTGACACACTGAACAGTGTCGGCTCTACACTGTAGAGGTGACACACTGAACAGTGTCGGCTCTACACTGTAGAGGTGACACACTGAACAGTGTCAGCTCTACACTGTAGAGGTGACACACTGAACAGTGTCGGCTCTACACTGTAGAGCTGACACACTAAAGAGCATCAGTCAGCGTCCACCAATCGCCTCTATATATCCTGGAAGAAAGGGAACTATCAGGGGGAAAGCGCCAAGCCATCACGCCTACACTGCCACTGGGAAGGAAGTCAGTATAAGGATTTGGGACGGCGGGAAAGGAATAGTGCCCAACCGCTTCCTGGAAGGTCGGGGTTGGTACCCCCCCCCCCCCCCCCCTGGCGCTCCCGGCCTCTTGAATTCATTAATCTCAACTACTATATCGACAGGGAACTTATATCGCCGTTTCCTCTTGAGAACTCTTAGATCATTATGTAAACTGTGAACAACAGATTGATTGATTGATGAAGATTAAGCCACCCAAGAGGTGGCACGGGCATGAATAGCCCGTAAGTGGTGGCCCTTTCGAGCCATTACCAGTATCAAAAGATGATACTGGAGATCTGTGGAGGCGCAACTGCACCCTGCGTGACGGGAGATGTCTCCCGGACCAAATGGTGACCAAATGGTGTGAATAACACAGGGATCAGTCCTTATCCCTCTGGTGGCGGTGAGGTGGGGGTGGGGTAGGGACGAGGGGTGAGGGGGGGAGGGGGGAGGGATGGAAGGAGAGGGGGGGGGAAGGAGGGGCATGAGGAAGAGGGGGGGGGGGGAGGGGAAGGAAGAATATAAGGTTTAAGCTGAGAAACATATTCCTAACGAACGTCAATTATGTGGAGGATAATGGCGTGGTTGAGGTTATTACCGGGCTTAGCAGCGGGGGGAGGGGGAGGAGAGGGAGGATGGGAGGGAAAGAGGGGGGCTATATGTGAGGGGGGCTATATGTGAGGGAGGGAGTGAGGGAGCTATATGTAGGTGAGGGCCTGGTATATATATATATATATATATATATATATATATATATATATATATATATATATATATATATATATATATATATATATATATATATATATATATATATATATATATATATATATATATATATATATATATATATATGTAGACAACAGAGGTCCCAGAAAAGCCCTGCAGGATTAAACTTACAAGGATTTTTCAGAGGAATAACTTTTGTGATTATTCGAGCCATTATCCCCCACAATAAACAAATTAGTCGATAGCTGAATGCAATTCGTGACCTAATACCGTTCTCAATAACTGGTACAACGTTGGCAACTCTCCAGTTACCGAACTCTGCTCCACGATAATGATTTGTTACATACGCGAGTCAAGGGATAACTGAGCTCCTCCTGACACTCTTTTAAGATCCCTGGCTAAGACTGAGTCTGGTGCTGGGAATGTGCTTGGCTTCTGTGATTCTCCTCTTTCCTCTCCCTTGCTTGCCCTAGAGCGGACTGTGCTGGACGGTAGAGAGACGGTCTCGCTTCATGCAGGTCGGTGTTCAATCCCCGACCGTCTAAGTAATTGGGCACCATTCCTTCCTCCATCTCATCCCAAACCCTTATCCTGACCCTTTCCCAGTGCTATAGTCGTAATGGCTTGGCGTTTTCCCCCTGATAATTCCCTTCCCTTGCTTGCCCCCTCGGCCTATGCACAGCTGAGCAATCGCGGTGCACAAGCACCAACCCGTCTTTGCAACCCGTCTCTTTAACCCGTCTCTTCAACCCGTCTCTTCAACCCGTCTCTGCAACCCGTCTCTTCAACCCGTCTCTTCAACCCGTCTCTTCAATCCGTCTCTTCAACCCGTCTCTTCAACCCGTCTCTTCAACCCGTCTCTTCAACCCGTCTCTGCAACCCGTCTGCTGCTGTTTACAGCTCACTCTGATCCGTTCCGCTAACTTTCCCGCGTCCTGAGCGCCGGAACACAACTCATTCCGTGATTGGTTGCGCACTCTAATCCGCTGACCAATCAGACCCGAGAACTGATCCGGAATAATCCGCTCCGGTTGGGGGTTGGGAGAGGATATGGGGGGGGGAAGCAATAATAATATTAATAATAATAATAATAATAATAATAATAATAATAATAATAATAATAATAATAATTCGTGTTTAGCAGATAAATCTTTACATAAAATATATAAAGACAAAGAAAACATATTTATAGTGTAATGATGAATATAAATATACGTACAAAATATGTTGCTAGAAATATATGGACGCTTGTATATTATAAATGCACAGTAGTGATGGTGAGACATGAGCAGTGAGGTCACTGTTCATGGGGGCGCCCCAACAGTGATGGTGAGACATGAGCAGTGAGGTCACTGTCCATGGGGGCGCCCCAACAGTGATGGTGAGACATGAGCAGTGAGGTCACTGTTCATGGGAGCGCCCCAACAGTGATGGTGAGACATGAGCAGTGAGGTCACTGTTCATGGGGGCGCCCCAACAGTGATGGTGAGACATGAGCAGTGAGGTCACTGTTCATGGGGGCGCCCCAACAGTGATGGTGAGACATGAGCAGTGAGGTCACTGTTCATGGGGGCGCCCCAACAGTGATGGTGAGACATGAGCAGTGAGGTCACTGTTCATGGGGGCGCCCCAACAGTGATGGTGAGACATGAGCAGCGAGGTCACTGTTCATGGGGGCGCCCCAACAGTGATGGTGAGACATGAGCAGCGAGGTCACTGTTCAAGGAGGCGCCCCAACAGTGATGGTGAGACATGAGCAGCGAGGTCACTGTTCATGGGGGCGCCCCAACAGTGATAGTGAGACATGAGCAGCGAGGTCACTGTTCATGGGGGCGCCCCAACAGTGATGGTGAGACATGAGCAGCGAGGTCACTGTTCAAGGAGGCGCCCCAACAGTGATGGTGAGACATGAGCAGCGAGGTCACTGTTCATGGGGGCGCCCCAACAGTGATGGTGAGACATGAGCAGCGAGGTCACTGTTCATGGGGGGCGCCCCAACAGTGATGGTGAGACATGAGCAGCGAGGTCACTGTTCAAGGAGGCGCCCCAACAATGGTGCCACTTCAAATAACAAGTATTTTCTCCTCTAAAATTCTCTCCTGTGCTCAACCCCAACTTTTAAAGCTGGAAAGATAATCCTAGATTCTTTAGTGCATTCTTAGAGACCCAACTTACTTACTGGGACAGCTTGAAGAGCAGTTACAATGAGGCAATAGAGCTGCCCCCTTGGATGAGGCAATAGAGCTGCCCCCTTGGATGAGGCAATAGAGCTGCCCCCTTGGATGAGGCAATAGAGCTGCCCCCTTGGATGAGGCAATAGAGCTGCCCCCTTGGATGAGGCAATAGAGCTGCCCCCTTGGATGAGGCAATAGAGCTGCCCCCTTGGATGAGGCAATAGAGCTGCCCCCTTGGATGAGGCAATAGAGCTGTCCCCTTGGATGAGGCAATAGAGCTGCCCCCTTGGATGAGGCAATAGAGCTGCCCCCTTGGATGAGGCAATAGAGCTGCCTCGTCAAGCTTACATGAAAAATACTGAAGAGACATCAGCTTAATAGACCCAAAGGTAATGTAGGAAGTGAAGAATAAACGTGAATAATAGCAGTCTCATTAGAATAGTTTTAGAACTTTCTAAATCAAAAGCCAGCATATTTTTAAGAGGGAAATAGAGAGGTTTATGATAGGGGTGTGACCTCGACTCAGTGATTGTGAGTCTCGGGGTCGATACCCAGATGGTGCTGGCTCTGTATAGGCCTATGGGCCCCAGGCACAATAGGCTGATTAATCAGGTTGTGGCCACTGAAGGTAGACTAGGGAAGCCAGATGGAAAATAACTCGTGAAACAGGTCACAGGTAAGACTGGGAAGCATCTCGTCATGCATTGTAGGTCATTGTAGCCTTCCCCCCCTCCTTGTCGTAGGTGTTCTATCTACACCTCTCTTCTCACTCTGTCTCACCTTTCTTCAATCTCACTCACTCACTCACCCGTCCTGCTCCTCACTTCTCCCTTCAGGTGAATATAATACATCCCCTACCTCCCTATCACCCCTCCCCTCTTCCCCTTTATATTTCCCCTCCCCTTCCCCTCCTCTATACTTCCCCTTCCTCCCCCTCTATATCCCCCTTGTACAGCCATTTTACTGATGACGCAAAGTAATAGCTCTCTCTCCCCTCTTTCCTCCGATGAAGACATAACTCCTCAGTAATAGTCTTCTGACATCACCCCTCATCTCTCCCTTACTTCCCTCCCCCCCCCACCTCCCCTATTGTGGAGTAATAACCCCCCTCCCTCCCCCCCCCACGCCCCCTTATACTACCTCTCCCATCCATTCATATCTCGCCCCCCCTCAGGTTTTGCCTCTTAGGTAATGGGCTGCTAACATCACCCTCCTTCCCCCCCCCCTCTCCCCTCACATGCTGCTGCACAGCAGCATGTGAGGGGAGAGAGAGAGAGAGAGAGAGAGAGAGAGAGAGAGAGAGAGAGAGAGAGAGAGAGAGAGAGAGAGAGAGAGAGAGAGAGAGAGAGAGAGAGAGAGAGAGAGAGAGAGAGAGAGAGAGAGAGAGAGAGAGAGAGAGAGAGAGAGAGAGAGAGAGAGAGAGAGAGAGAGAGAGAGAGAGAGAGAGAGAGAGAGAGAGAGAGAGAGAGAGAGAGAGAGAGAGAGAGAGAGAGAGAGAGAGAGAGAGAGAGAGAGAGAGAGAGAGAGAGAGAGAGAGAGAGAGAGAGAGAGAGAGAGAGAGAGAGAGAGAGAGAGAGAGAGAGAGAGAGAGAGAGAGAGAGAGAGAGAGAGAGAGAGAGAGAGAGAGAGAGAGAGAGAGAGAGAGAGAGAGAGAGAGAGAGAGAGAGAGAGAGAGAGAGAGAGAGAGAGAGAGAGAGAGAGAGAGAGAGAGAGAGAGAGAGAGAGAGCAATAATCCCATACAACACCCCCCCACAAAGCACTCACAATAACAGACCTATCCGGACACAACATTCCCTCATATCCTCTCCACACGCCCATGGAAAAAAAAACCCGCGTACAAATAGCGAGCAGAACTGCGTCTGCTGGCACAACACGGCCCCCCCCCTGAACATCCCCCTGAAGAGGGGGGGGCAGAGGAGGAGGAGGAGGGGGTGTTCTGTGTGTAGGGGGGAGGGGGGCTTCAAGCTCTCATACTACCTCATTCAGTTGAAGGTGTGGTGACGAGGTCCCAGCACCAGTGGTGGAGGTCCCAGCACCAGTGGTGGAGGTCCCAGCACCAGTGGTGGAGGTCCCAACACCAGTGGTGAAGGTCCCAACACCAGTGGTGGAGGTCCCAGCACCAGTGGTGGAGGTCCCAGCACCAGTGGTGGAGGTCCCAGCACCAGTGGTGGAGGTCCCAGCACCAGTGGTGGAGATCCCAGTAGCACCTTTTTTCGTGGCTAACCACCACTACTTCAGAAGTACTCTTGTAGGGACAGTACGTTTTCTTCGGTACTTTAAAAAGCATGACACGTGCAAGCAAGCAAACAAAACAGCAGAACACTTAAATAACACTTAGAGAACACTTAAATAACACTTAGAGAACACTTAAATAACCCTTAGAGAACACTTAAATAACACTTAGAGAACACTTAAAGAGCAGAACACTCAAGCAGATTCCGACGACACACTTGGGCAGAGTGCATGCGTGTGTGTGTGTGTGTGTGTGTGTGTGTGTGTGTGTGTGTGTGTGTGTGTGTGTGTGTGTGTGTGTGTGTGTGTGTGTGTGTGTGTGTGGCCTTTCATCCTCTCAAACGCTACAGAAGTCTTATTCAAAACTTTCTTCCAGCTTTAAAAAAAAAAGTTTAAAAAAATAACATTTAAAATTAGGCTAGAGATATGCTTTTGATGGAACTGGATCAAGAGAGAGGTGTTCCCGGGTCAGTATCTGTGGTGGTGGTGGTGTAACAGTCTTCACTACTGGTTCCAGCCTGGTGAAGGCTGTTCCAGGCTGGAACCTGGAACACCGATTTTTCTCAACAATCGCTGAGAAAAATTCAAGAAGCATGAAATTACACGCCAGCTCTCAGATATAATATCGTTATTTGATCTTCTTAATTCCTACTTTCTTAAGTCCGACTTCTGTAACACAGTGTTGTCTCAACATTAAGACTTACGGGGCTTAAAATGTCTCTGGTTATGATCACCGATCTTAAGAATATTTACAGGTGTTCTTTGGTCGTGATTACTGCGAATGACAGCTTATTCTCAGGCACTGAGAGGTCAGGGCCTCTCCACACACGTATGAATTACGGTGGTTAATGAGCTCGCTAACTGTCTGAGACCAGCTGGGGTTTCTTAAGGCTGATCGCCTGATGGTGTTGCTAAATCTACAACAACAACAACACCATTGGGCCTAATGTTGAACTCTGAGTGAGTTGTCTAAGTGTTATGGACACGCCTCCAAGATGGCCTGACGCCTCCAAGATGGCCTGACGCCTCTAAGATGGCCTGACGCCTCCAAGATGGCCTGACGCCTCCAAGATGGCCTGACGCCTCCAAGATGGCCTGACGCCTCTAAGATGGCCTGACGCCTCCAAGATGGCCTGACGCCTCCAATATGGCCTGACGCCTCCAAGATGGCCTGACGCCTCCAAGATGGCCAAGAGAGAGAGAGAGAGAGAGAGAGAGAGAGAGAGAGAGAGAGAGAGAGAGAGAGAGACAGAGGTCCCACCACCTCCTCAGACTCGTGTAATTAAAGGGCAGAAGAGGAGCACAAGAGGTGACTCACAGGTAAGGAGAGAGGTGAAGAGGTCCAGCAGGGAGACTCAGCAGAGACTCTGGGAGGAGGGGCCGGGAGCTGGAGCCTGCACAAGTGCCTGAGCGGGGTGCTTGGCCATGCACCCACCACCTCATCCTCCCTCGGTCGCTCTAACAACGGTGGCAACACACACGCACGCACGCACACGCACGCACACACACACACACACACACACACACACACACACACACACACACACACACACACACACACACACACACACACACATACATACATACACACACACACACACACACGCACGCACACATAGCCGGCGGCCGAACGGACAGCACGCTGGACACGTGATCCTGTGGTACCGGGTTCGATCCCGGGCGCCGGCGAGAAACGATAGGCAGAGTTTCTTTCACCCTATGCCCCTGTTACCTAGCAGTTATTAGGTACCTGGGTGTTAGTCAGCTGTCACGGGCTGCTTCCTGGGGTGTGTGTATGTGTGGTGCGTAAAAAATAGTAGTAGTAGACACTGTAGAGGGGAGAGGGAGACACTGTAGAGGGGAGAGGGAGATACTGTAGAGGGAAGAGGGTGATACTGTAGAGGGGAGAGGGAGACACTGTAGAGGGGAGAGGGAGATACTGTAGAGGGCAGAGGGTGATACTGTAGATGGAAGAGGGAGATACTGTAGAGGGGAGAGAAGGAGATAACGTAGAGGGGAGAGGATAGGGGAGATATCGTAAAGGGGAGAGAGGCTTAAATGATATCGTGCGGGAGACTGCCAAGCGAAGCAGGTTGACCTTGGTGGCAGTGGTGCCAACGGTGTGTGAGAGAGAGAGAGAGAGAGAGAGAGAGAGAGAGAGAGAGAGAGAGAGAGAGAGAGAGAGAGAGAGAGAGAGAGAGAGAGAGAGAGAGAGAGAGAGAGAGAGAGAGAGAGAGAGAGAGAGAGAGAGAAAGAGAGAGAATTCAATTTCTTTCCTCAAATGTCACACACACACACTTGGGAACTACCTTGTTTAGTCTACAAGAGTCACTGTCCAGCTTCACTACGGGGCACTGATTCACCAGTATGGCCTCAACCGTTCCGTGAGACCCCAGTGATACACCCCGCCAGTGACAGGATGAACAACCCAGCGGGTTTTCTTCCTATTGGGGAGTGTTGTACATGCTCACACACTCCCGCCCTACTCTTCACAGTCTAGGGGGGGTGTGTGGCCTGCCTCCTCTTCCTTGTCCAGCAGTCCCCCCCCCCCTCCCCGTGACACACTTTCCCACCCCCTTCCGTCACGTCCCCCTCCCGTCCGTCCTTGTCACTCACGCCCATGTCGTCTCCCGCGCCCCTTCCACTCCGGTAAGGATTAATTCTCCCATTTGTCACCTTTCCCGTCACCCCCGTCCCGTTTAGAGTAGGAACCTGTGTGTCTGTCACCCTCCCTTCCCACCGCCCCAGTGCCTCGGCTCCTGGCACTGACTACACCACTGGCACCACCACTGGCACCATCTCTCGCCCCATCAACATCACAGCTTCTAGACACACACCGTAAACTCGATCTCAGTTCAGGAATTTACCTGGTGTTTGATACTCGTCTCAAAGGAGTTCTCTCCACGGCACACCCCGGCCCTCCGGGAATACAGACTGGCTTAGGGAACCCTTAACGTTTATCTCGGACGTCATCTCCGCCTCTTACAGCTTCCGGATAAGGTAGAGGCTCTGCAGGGAAGCTGCTCTCTACGATGTAAACATTCGTGGTTGACCTCTCCAGGAAACTCCTGCTGCTCCTTAAGACTTCCTTGTGGTGGTTCCCGTGTGTGTGTGTTACGACCTCGATCTCTAATGAGATCTCTAACGCTAACTTGGTCCGCTGGAGCGCTAACTTGGTCCAGTGGAGCGCTAACTTGGTCCAGTGGAGGGCTAACTTAACACTATAAAGTAAGGTATTACACTACGTCTCCCCCCACCCCCCCTGAACCATTAGCCTGTCACCTCGCCTCTATTTATCCTTCCAAACACCTCCCAGCTGGCCAGTGTTTATATGCCGTCTACAGACACCTCTGCAGGTCGCCTCTGCAGGCCGTCACTGGAGACCCAATGGTCAGTCGCGTCCTAGTTATTCTTGCATAGTCTGCCCTGGTAAGCTTAAAGCTTCTATGGCCCCATTTTCTATGTTCATCCCATTCTTTGCATCTCTTACGCCATAAGTATCAGGTTCAGAAATTGTTATTGAGAGATGATTATGGTAAACACCTGTGTGAGAGTCAGGTGTGTGGGGGGGGGTCAGGAAGGGGGGGGGGGTGAGAGAGAGGGAACACACAGGAACTTGGAGGTAAACTTTTATTCCAATCGTCGAGTTCCTTTGTCCAAGTTCACTTTTTTTATCTAAACTTTTGCTGTAGGGAGGGAGGGAGGGAGAGGGAGAGGGAGAGGGAGAGGGAGAGGGAGGGAAGGGAGGGGAGGGAGGGAGAGAGGAGGGATGGAAGAACTGAGGAAGGAATTGTCACTTAGTTTCCTTAACTATTTCTTTAATATTGCTTAATTCTCCCATCATTTATTCATTTTCATTGCTGGTATTTTTACTCTTTTTATATATGGAGAAATTGCGGAATTGAGCTTTTAAAAGTATTTAAAGTTACAGTGACAACACTAAAGTAACGTAGCGTGGAGGTTTGGAGCCATTTGGAAGATATTTGGAACAAATATGTCTTAAGAAACACTGGACAAAATGTATTCTCTTAAGATCAGAATCTTTTAACGGCCTGACATGATGTTATCAGTCAAGCACTCAATATCATTAAAGTATATCTAATTCATTTTACGCGTTATTCTGATAATAATTGACTCTGGCTGTGGTTAGGTTTCTTTGTGAGTCACCTGCGCTTCCCTGGCAATCCTGTTCTATACATCCTCTGTATGGTTCTTTTCAATTATGCTGATACTTATGTATGTCGTGATCATGTCTTCCCGACTCATTCTCTCGTCATATGTGGTGTGGTTTAGCTTCTTAAGTCTCCCCTCAGAGCCCAATCCTCGCAGTTCTGGTGTGTGTGTGTGTGTGTGTGTGTACTTACCTAATTGTACTTACCTAATTGTGCTTGCGGGGGTTGAGCTCTGGCTCTTTGGTCCCGCCTCTCAACCGTCAATCAACTGGTGTGTGTGTGTGTGTGTGTGTGTGTGTGTGTGTGTGTGTGTGTGTGGAGGGTGTGTGTGTGTGTGTGTGTGTGTGTGTGTGTGTGTGTGTGTGTGTGTGTGTGTGTGTGTGTGTGTGTGTGTGTGTGTGTGTGTGGAGGGTGTGTGTGTGTGTGTGTCTGTGTGTCTGTGTGTGTGTGTGTGTGTGTGTGTGTGTGTGTGTGTGTGTGTGTGTGTGTGTGTGTGTGTGTGTGTGTGTGTGTGTGTGTGTGTGTGTGTGTGTGTGTGGAGGGTGTGTGTGTGTGTGTGTGTGTGTGTGTGTGTGTGTGTGTGTGTGTGTGTGTGTGTGTGTGTGTGTGTGTGTGTGTGTGTGTGTGTGTGTAATTACCTTCTAACCTAATTACAGTTGCAGAGAGAGCTATAATAATGGTGTCTCGTCTTCATAATAAATTATATATTCAACCTCAGTATTTCCTGATCTTGTATGTATCCTCAGCTTTACTTAGGCGAAGAAAAATCAACTTGTTCAATTTTCTAAAACCATGTCATTATTTTGCATGTGGTGATCATGTCCCCCCCTCCCCACCACACACACACACACACACACACACACACACACACACACACACACACACACACACACACACATCCCACATCGTTGTGTGTACTCAACTAAATGTAATCGCCAACACCACCCCCACCCCCACCACTACCACCACCACAACCACCCCCAACACCCCCAACACCACCACCACCACCCAGCCTTGACTGCCCACGACGCGATCAGGAAATTGGGTTTAGATTCGATACTCAGCAATTGTGACATCCGCAGGTCTCCAGATGGCGGGTCTCGACGCCAGTATGTGGTAGATGCTCAGCCCACCTTCCAGTATGTGGTAGATGCTCAGCCACACCTCCCAGTATGTGGTAGATGCTCAGCCACACCTCCCAGTATGTGGTAGATGCTCAGCCCACCTTCCAGTATGTGGTAGATGCTCAGCCACACCTTCCAGTATGTGGTAGATGCTCAGCCCACCTTCCAGTATGTGGTAGATGCTCAGCCACACCTCCCAGTATGTGGTAGATGCTCAGCCCACCTTCCAGTATGTGGTAGATGCTCCACCTACAGCCTACACGCCACTATGACAACACTTGGGGACATTAACAGACAAGTGTGGATGGTGTAACACACACACACACACACACACACACACACACACACACACACACACACACACACACACACACACACACACACACACACACACACACAGGGAGCAGACATAACAACATGTGAATGAAGCCATCTGCTGGAGACCAATTGGCCCAGACGAGGCAGTTTCTATTTATATCCACTCTCATTCATATATATGTCTAACCTTCCTCTGCCAGCCAGTGTGTGTGTGTGTGTGTGTGTGTGTGTGTGTGTGTGTGTGTGTGTGTGTGTGTGTGTGTGTGAGGCAGGGTGTGGCACTGTTGTAGTCCTGCAGAGCCAACGCTTATTCATCTGCATGCCAAACCCATTTATCAAATTAACGCCGCACCCTTCCTCTAAAACACACACACACACACACACACACACACACACACACACACACACACACACACACACACACACACACACACACACACACACACACAGCAATTTACTCAAGGAGTGCCCACCACAACACACCTCCCCCTCCCTGGTACAGGCACCGGCCGCCAGTATCTATGACCAACACATATTGCTGCAATCCAATTACTTCCATTTTCATATCTGTTAACATAAATTGAGAAGGACTTTTAAGCGAGCAACAGCTGGGGAGTGAATGGTGGCTCTCACTATCTCCACTCTGTAGCACAAGTCGCATTTTCACGTTCATTTTATCACTGTTCCAGTTCATACAATCTAGAATTTCTAAGTTCCCTTTCAAAATTGAAACTTTTAAGATATACATGTGTCTCTCCACAATGTTTCCACACCGTAAAAGTAACGCTGTTGCTACGTTGAGTGTTTGGGGGCAGGTGTGTTCATAGTATGTTGTTGTTGTTTAAGATTCACAGCTACTGGGAACCAAAAGTTGCAAGTAGCACGGGCTATGGTGATCCCGCAGTGGACTGACCCTGGCACAGGAGCGGCCGGGGCCGTCGGCTGTGTGGTGGGAGTTATTTAGTGGCATTTGTGGGAAGGGTTTTGTAGTGAGTCTGAGGCGGGTAGGCCAGGTGCAGGCCAGGGGCAGGCCAGGTACAGGCCAGGGGCAGGCCAGGGGCAGGACAGGGGCAGGACAGGCACGCCCCCCCCCCCACCTCAATATTCCCGCCCTACAGGGAACCATCTCATCAAAACTTGACAACACAACCGCAACAATGGGGGGGGGGGAGGTGGGGAGGGGAGGTGGGGGAGGGGGGGGAAAGTTGGGAAAGGGGAGAGGGGAAGAAAGTAGAAGCTTAGAAAGAGGGGAGAGGCTAGAAAAAGGGAAAGAGAAGAAGGGGGTAGGGAATGTCCAATAACAGTTTCTACACCCCCTCCCAATCTGCCCCTACCAATCTATCCCTCCCAATCTACCCCTCCCAATCTACCCCACGTCTTTAAACACTTCTCACAGGCAACGTTTACCCGTTGTCAAATGTGAGAGTTCTGCTTCCCGCCTTGATCGACCAGACTGTTGCTTATAGTGGTCAGCAGGCCCACATTTACTCTACAAACTGGCTGTCCCCCGACAAGTCCTGCAGGAATTCATCCAACTGCCTCTTGAAAAACCTTCACTTGTGTTTGTCTAATATGTCTTAGATTTGAGGGTAAGAGATTATAGAGCCGCGCGTCTCTATAACGCTTTATATAGTGTCCTCTGTGTTTATGGCACCTTTACTCTTTATTTGCTCTATTATGTGTATTCTGGGGACGTTTTGCATACTTAGAGCACCTCCGGTGGACGTGAGATCTTCCCAGGGAGTACATCTTGAATGCTTTAAGACGGTTCCAATACTGTGTCTGTGCCTGCCGTGTATAGTCGGTCATGCAGGTCGGCGTTCAATCCCCGATCGTCTAAGTGGTTGGACACCATTCCTCACCCCCCTTACCTCCCGTCCCATCCCAAATCCTTATCCTGACCCCCTTCCAAGTGCTATATAGTCGTAATGGCTTGGCGCTTTCCCCCTGATAGTTTCCTTCCTGCCTTGAAAGGGTTGGTAGTGAGTACCGAGCAGTACTCGTGGCGGGGTACTAGTAAATACGGGGCATTGTGGTGGCACTGGTGGAGGTGCCGCTTGTGGTGGCACTCCTGGAGGTGCCGCTTGTCATACTCCACCTTGTGGTGTTCCTGGTATATGGGATGCTCGTTATGCTCTCTACTGGGTCAGTAAGGCGGTCTGTTTCTGCGTTCATTTCTAGGCGAACTCACTTCCACTCTCTCTGTTCAGCTCCCGGCTCAATAAACAGCTTTCGTGAACATTACCGAGTGTGTGAGCTGTTGAAGCTTGTGTGGGGTCAAGCTTTCTCTCCTTCTCTACTCCTCCAAGTCCTTCCTTTCCTCCCCCCTTCCTTCTCCCTCTTCATCTACCCCCTCAACTATCCCCCCCCACTATCCTCACAACCCCTCCCCATCCCCCCACCCTCCGCTAGCCCTACACAGCAGTCCAAGCTCCTCATTTTCAGAGGCCAGGGTGAGGATTGTGTGTTGGGTGTTGGCTATAAATCAATTTCCGAGCCAATCCAAGAGCGGAAATTTGCAACAAATGGGATTGTCAACATGTTGACTGTTATGGCCGCAATTAGCGCAAATTATTTCGCGTTTTGATTTTCAGTATTATTTGTTCAATAATTTTTGTTTTTCCTACAGAGATAAGTGTCAGAACTGAAAATCCTTGAATGCTTTACTGGAATACATTAAAAATGCAGTTCCTAAGTTTTGATTCCTTACGGATTTTGTTCCTAAACGATTGGTGTATGATGATTTTTTTGCCAGCTTACAAACCGTCCTCACACTAGGTTGGTTAAAACAGCGGCCGTCCTCCCCAGATGGATTTATATATTTCAACAAACTGTGTATTAAACATTGGTTTGTTCTCATATTTAATTTAATATTATTATACATAAAAATTCTATATATAGTTAGGCTTAGGTTAGGTGTTTAGGTTCTGTTGGCGATTATTTGTATTTGAAGTACGTGGGTGAAGCATTTTTAGAATAGTGGTTCGAACAGAGGACGTGAGTGAAGCACTTGTTCCGGATGTGTTCGGACGTCATCAGTTGTAAGTCGTGTGTAAACCGCTTTTCATTCATAAACAGGGGGGTTAGGGACGCCCCCTTGACGTCAGGACGTCACACTACCTCACCACCAGACTAGGCACTCGCCACGAAACCATTTACACAGACATTTACACTAGGCATTTACATAGACATTTACACTAGGCATTTACCTAGACACCATACTTACAAAGGCACTAATCTGGACACATATTTTACACAATCATGACCACCATATCTACACCATAGACATTTGCTGTCATGTGCTTGGTGACATAAACACAGCCATTTCCTCTCGGCAAATTTACAGGGCCATTTACCAGAAGGATATTTACAGTGCCATTGGAGGAGACAGTGGACGGCTGATGCCCTGTTTATGTGGCACTCAGGGTGTCCAAGATGGCCGCCTTCCACCTGTTGTTTTCTCTGCTGTCTCTCAATCCTCTCTTTTTATTATTTTCTACTTTCTGTTTAGCGTTGTTGCTTTCACTTTCTACCTGTCTGATTGTTTGCTTTAGTTTCCCCTTTCCGCTTCTGCTTCGTATCTCTCATTTTCTTTGGATTTCTCTTGTGTTATATTGTATCGTCTTTTTTGTTAACTTCATGTTATTCGTGGCTTTTTTATCGTTAGTTGTTTGTGGTTCTTTTATTTATGTTAATTTGCCTTTTCTTTTTCATCATTTTCTTTCTCTCTTGGTCGTTCATATGTCCCTTTTTAGGCCATTATCTCTTTTTCTCTCTTCGCATCTCGTTCATTTCTCTTTTGGTCTCGTACCCTGTTTATCTCTTTTTTCCCACCATTTCCCCTTTCTCTACCCTTCTCTTTCTCATCTCCCATACCCCTCTCTACCCTTCTCTTTCTCATCTCCCATACCCCTCTCTACCCTTCTCCCTTCTCTTTTTCATCTCCCATACCCCTCTCTACCCTTCTCTTTCTCATCTCCCATACCCCTCTCTACCCTTCTCCCTTCTCTTTCTCATCTCCCATACCCCTCTCTACCCTTCTCTTTCTCATCTCCCATACCCAACTCTACCCTTCTCTTTCTCATCTCCCATACCCCACTCTACCCTTCTCTTTCTCATCTCCCATACCCCTCTCTACCCTTCTCTTTCTCATCTCCTATACATCTCTCCATTTCTCTGCCCCCCTTCCTCCTCTTTTCTCTTCACAATGCCCATTTACTTTCTGCTCTCCACCATTTCTCTCAAGGGCGTCGCTAAACAAGGCCCAGACTCCCCGTCGACAATTCAGTCCCTTTTTTTTCTGGGTCGTCGTTCGAGGTCTCTTTCAAAATTTAGACATTTGTTGAAATTTCTTAGAAAGGGATGAATTATTAAGATTATACGCGTTTGTGAATTGATTACAATATATTCACTGTAGTGAATTTTGTGGGGGGGGGGTGTTATGGTGTTGCCTTGCGATGATTTCGGGGCTCAATGTCCCCCGCGGCCCGGTTCTCGACCGGGCCAAGTTAGTCCTAGTGTATTATTAGACAAACCCCTGTCGTTGTGTATGTGGTGTGGACGCCACATACACAACATACATACGTGTATGTGGTATGTGCAGCGCGTCCTCCTGTTTAGATAGTAGTGTTTGTAACTATGTGTACCATAGTACAAAGATTGACGTACTAAGCAATTACATAGTAGAACTTTGTACTTAATAGTCAAAAAAAAAATTTAGCTAAACAAAAAGTTCAATATTCCTAGGCCTAGTATAGCACACATATGTACTATATTAGGCCTCAGATATTGTGTATTAGGCCTAGGGAAGGTTAGGTTAGGTTAGTTTGTCTTTGCAACATAGAAAATAGTTTTGCGGTTTGTCCAACACAATTGTGAAGATTTCAACTATCTAATTGCCTTGTTACGTCGGTATATGTACTATGGTCGTCATCGTTACTATAAGTACTACCCAAACAGGCGGATAGGCTGTTAAGTCAAATTGTGGTCTAAGTTGTCTTTGAGAGAGTGTGATTCCTGGGACCAGCGCGTGAGGTGGTCAAGTTAAGACCACTGCCAACAGTCTGGATGATCCAGTTCTCTCTTGCTCTTAAGACGAACGTCTTACCATATATGTGCTTCTTGATCCTCGCAGATTTTCAGGTATATTATTTTACATCAATTTCTCGCATTAAATCTCCAATTGTCAACCGCGAAGCCAACTGCGCTACGAGACCCCTTTAACTACATCCAGACATCTCAATTGCCTTACTTTTAAATGAGTGTTCAGTTGAGGGATTGGTTGTGGCCCTTGATCAAGTCATTCACCTCTAATGGGGGTATTTAATGGTCTTAGATGGCTACTGGTGCTCTGTTATTTCTAGGGGGTGGGGGGGGGGGGGTTGATTCACTCTCCACTGATAACAGCGCCAATGGCCTTAATATCTTGTCCACTACCTCCCGTAACTACTTAATGACCTAGTTAGCCGTCTGACCCTTCATGCAGGCTTAATTTAATCACAATCTCATATCAAGTACCTTACAATCAATTATATATATATATATATATATATATATATATATATATATATATATATGTATATATATATATATATATATATATATATGTATATATATATATATATATATATATATATATATATATATATATATATATATATATATATATATATATATATATATTTCCTAAGGGCCTGGGTTCGATCCCCGGCAGAGGCAGAAACAAATAGACAAAATTTCTTTCACCCTGATGCTCCAGGTTCACCTAGCAGCATTAAATAGGAGGTACCTGGGAGTCAGACAGCTGCTACAGGCTGTCTGACTGCTATGTGTGTGTGTGTGTGTGTGTGTGTGTGTGTGTGTGTGTGTGTGTGTGTATGTGTGTGTGTGTGTGTGTGTGTGTGTGCGTGCGTGCTTGACGAGGTACTGACGGCTACGAGAACAAGAGAGGACAGGCGAGGGGACACAAGACAGGGCGCGACAAAGCAGGGGAGGCGTCAGAGGGGAGAGAAAACAAACGCAATGGGGGATAAAAGTGGCGTGAGCAGCACTGAGGGAAGGGTGAGGGGAAGGAAGGGAGGGACGCAAGGAGAAAGGTACAGTGAGGGAGAGGAAAGGAGAAGAAGAGAAGGGAAGGGAGTATAGAGGAAGAGGAGTATAGAGGCCACAGTATCGTCATATTATAGACCCAGCTCTAGTGAGACCCTCAGCTCGCTAGGGAAAAAAAAAACAGTTGATTGACAGTTGAGAGGCGGGACCAAAGAGCCAGAGCTCAACCCCCGCAAGCACAAGCAACCCCCTAAGTCTTCGTGGTAAGGAACCCCTCTACGACAACATTCTGGCCCTCGACGACATCTTAAGGACCTCTGAGGGGGGAGGGGGGGGACTTCCTGAAGCTCCTCCTTAAAACTACCTAAGAGACCCCTTGAGAAACCATCTATAGTAACCCCCCCCCGTATAGGACCCGAGGGGTCCTTATACTTCCCTATAAGTCCTATATATATAGGACTTCCCCTTCATTACACCGGATCACATGACGTCTTCAGTCATGTCTCCTCCAGGGAGACGTCCAGCCCTCACCTGTGATGTGGATGAGGAAGGGGGAAGCGCTCCCCTCACCCCCGTACCCTACTCCCTCCCCACCTCACCCCCCATCTTCCCCTACCATATCTCCTACCCCCCCCCCCCCCCCCCGAGCCCACTTGGGCGGAACCCAGATTGTTGTGCAAATGTTTGCTCACCATCATTGAGATGGCTTCTGGGAATCGAACACCAGCTCCCGCCTCCGTACTGAGCACCTCCGCCCTCGGTATTGAGCACCACCTGCCTCAAGACTCGCTACTGAGCACATGCAGCCTCAGAACAGAGCACAAGCAGTCAGAACTGAGTACATCTATATATACTAGCTGTACCCGGCCACGCGGTGCTGTGGTTCAGCAACCTTTCCCTGTCCCTTAGTCCTCCCCCACCATCCCCCCCTTACCCCGTCCCTTCATCCTCCCCCACCACCCCCCCCCCTACCCCGTCCCTTCATCCTCCCCATCATCCCCCCCTACCCCGTCCCTTCATCCTCCCCCACCATCCCCCCCTACCCCGTCCCTTCATCCTCCCCCACCATCCCCCCCTACCCCGTCCCTTCATCCTCCCCACCATCCCCCCCTACCCCGTCCCTTCATCCTCCCCACCATCCCCCACTCCTCAGTTGAAATGGAATCATAACATATTTAGGATAGCGTGAGTAGCTCTTACGTGCAACAAATGGCGTTGTTTCTTTAAAAAAAAAATGTTTTTACCTGTCACAGGTGTGGCATCTAAACATATACTTACGAAATTGAAAGGTATGGTAAACAACACAACTCAATTCCAACGCAATGTCACACAAAATAATTAAATCAAAATGAAAATATATCGTAATCTATGAAAATTCAATTTATCAATGCAATTGGAAACAGAAATGGAACCATAACATATTTAGTATAGTGTGTGTTGCTATTACGTGCAACACATGGCGCTGTTTAAAAAAAAAACATGTTTTTACCTGTCACAGGTGTGGTATCTATGTAGTTGATATATAAAAACATACACGTATTCGAATGGAACGTTGTGACAAAATTTCAAAGCAATCGGTGAAGAACTTTCGGAGATTAGCGATTTTGAAGAAACGAACATTTCCATTTTTATTTATATAGATTGAGCATCTGGTGATATAAGCTACAAGAAGACCTGGTCAGGCTTCAAGAAGAGTCAACAAATGGCTGCTTGAGTTCAACTCTAATAAGTGCAATAAGTGCGACTGG